>NC_041004.1:600000-1200000 GCF_004193775.1 Glycine soja
CAATAAATTAGTATGTAGTACACTTTTATGTGATTCTCAACACCACCTAAATTTCAAAATTATCTAATTGTATCTTCTTCTCTTTGGAAGCATTCTTCTGCATACTTTTTTTTCTCCTTCAACTTCCTTCGTTGTTTTTTCTCATTATTTGTGATTTCCACCACAAACTTTACTACTTTTTATTAAATAAGGTGATAAAATGAAAAGAAAAAAAAAACACTCTCAATACTATCAAACAAGTGCTAATGACATATTAGACTTGCTGGTAGAAGCCTATCTAAAAAGATTATTACACATCCTTAGATTTCAAAAAGTTCTACCTATTTAATTGTCTATTAAACATACAAAGTGATATATAATTCAAACTCAGTCATAAAAATGTGAAAGATTCGTATCAAATTTTTAACTGCTTGTATCAATCCACACTATCTATGAGATTTTTCTTGTACTCAGCATTGACTGCACATAGGTATAGTATTTTTAACACATTATTTGTACAATTTTCTTTAAAATAGTTTTTTTTCCTATCACATCATTGATCTTATCTTATGTTTTTTCTTTTCTTTTTCTACTTTCAATCTCTCCCTTTTGTTGCACAAACACAATTTTCTCTTTGCAAAGTGTTGTTTTAGAAGCATGTTCACGAAACCTTCGAGTAGTTGCATATAGGAGATCGTTATCCTTTCGCAGAAGAGGGAGTAATTAATATAAATGGAAAGTGACAGAACCTAAGTACTAACACACTATTTCAGTACATAGCACAGCTTGGACACATGGTTAAGAGGAACTGCTCGCTGCTCCTCATAAAGAAGCAAACACTCACTCACTCACTCACTCTCTCTCTCTCTCTCTCTCTGCAAATAATATAATTAGATCACAGCCCACAAAAAAAAAATATAATTAGACCATGAAAAAGAAAGTTAATTCTCATGAAATCATGAACCAGCTATGTTTCTTCAAAGAAAATCGAACCTTTTTTCATTACTAATAACCACTTTTCAAGCTACCCTTTGATTATTATTTTGCGTTCCATTGCTCTAAAGTAGTCCCATCAGCCCAAAAAAGCCGAAAAGATGACACAAGAGGCTGAAATTTGACACCACTCAAAAGTAAAAGCATTGCTCCATATGGAACTATATAGAACATAGTTACATGTCACATGACTTTGATATAATGATATATAACAATTTCATTTTCATATGCATATATAACTATTGATTCAGGAGTTGAATTCATCATCATCTTTACAATCTAACAAGTACAAATTAAATATTTATAATCCTGCACAATATAACAGACAAGTAACCACAAATCATTATTCGTTTGTTTCAGATTCTCTCAACATTCCCCCAAAAGCCAGCAACAACCTTACCAAAATCCCTAACCCCTCTGGCTATCCTTACAGCATTTTCTGTTCCTCTCTGTGAAAATTTCATTTATTGTTAGCTGTCCGCTAAATTTTGGCAGTACCTTCATACATTCAATTTTGCAGAGGGTAATTGAAAATTAAAATAAATAAATCAATATCTATTCGTTGGAAAATCATTAATGCCATAATTAAGTTTGCTTTGAATTTTATGTTTGGTTAGTGACTGACTTCAATTTTAATAAATCAAAAGAATAGATTAGAAGAAAAAAATATACACTTCTCTAGAACCTCAATTTATTAGATGTCGACCAATTTTACATGTAAGAAATGTAACATGGGTGATGGATTAGTGTGCTAACGATATGAAGGGAAATTAAAGAAAAGGGTAGCAAGCAAATTATTAAATTGGTCATGATATTTACTATAATTTGATTATTGGTTAAGAGATTAAAACAATTTTTTTTTATTAGAATGAACAAAATTATATTATTTATGATTTTTTTAATATTTTTTATGATTTTTACAATCAATATTTTTTTCTTTAATGTTTTAATCAATGTCTTAAGGATCTGTTTAGTAAGATTCAATTAAATTTTATTAACTTTTTGGTGAGAGGGTGGCACGTGACCCATCATCATAGGGAAAAGAGAGAGAAACGCTGAAACCCCTCTCTCTCTCTCTCACTCACTCACTCGCTGACTTTGGTTTCCACATTGACTGCATAATTATAAAGGCAGGAAAAGAGTTAGGTGACTTAGCTAGGCAGATGAAGGATGGTAAAACTCATTAGTTTCCTTCCATCAAGGTCATGGAGTATATAAAGCACTCACATGCATTGGTACTATTTGCAATACAAGCTCATCTCTTGGGAAGAAATTAGTTTAAGCCTTAGCTAGAAAAAGGAGAGTGAGTTAGTGAGTTGAGAGGCAGAAGAAAAGAAGAAGAAAGGTGGAGTGAGTGAGTGAATAGAAAAAAAAAACCCACCATGGGGAGGCCTCCTTGCTGTGACAAAGTTGGCATCAAGAAAGGTCCATGGACACCTGAGGAGGATATTATCCTTGTCTCTTACATCCAAGAAC
The DNA here is from genome assembly GCF_004193775.1 of Glycine soja. Classification (NCBI taxonomy): domain Eukaryota; kingdom Viridiplantae; phylum Streptophyta; class Magnoliopsida; order Fabales; family Fabaceae; genus Glycine; species Glycine soja. The sequence continues at coordinate 602,449 of NC_041004.1, forward strand.
ATGGTCCAGGAAATTGGAGATCAGTGCCTACTAATACTGGTATACCTAAATTCAATTGTATATTAGTATATTCAGATTCTTAGTGACTTCTTCTTGATCTATCTATCTATGTACATGTATGTTATATATTTTTTGGTTTGGAATCAATTATCATGACAATTTGAATCAAATCTTTCTTGAAAAGGGTTATCAAGGTGCAGCAAAAGTTGCAGGCTTAGATGGACAAATTACCTAAGGCCAGGAATCAAGAGAGGGAACTTCACCCCCCATGAGGAAGGGATGATAATTCATTTGCAAGCTCTACTGGGTAACAAGTAATACTCTCAAATATATCATACTTTTTCCGTCGATTTTCTCAACAAAAAGAGAATCAATATTCAATACCATGACATATAATTAAAGTTCACATACTTTTCATTGATTAATTTTGATAAAAAAAATTATAATTTTAGCATATGCCTATCTATATGATATGCCTGAATTTGTGAAGTTGTTTGAATTTTGGAGCAGATGGGCAGCCATAGCTTCCTATCTTCCACAAAGAACAGACAATGACATAAAGAATTATTGGAACACACATCTAAAGAAGAAGCTGAAGAAATTTCAAGCAGCTTTGGATCCTCACTCAGCATCAGACTCAACAGCCAGTGGTCAATTTCTACCAAAGAGCTTTAGTGACAGAAGAAGTACTTTAGACATCAGCAGCAACAACAACAATAATCATGGCTCGTCCATTAGGCTTAGTCATCATCAATCTCAGTCCTCTTCCACAACAACATATGCCTCAAGCACTGAGAATATCTCAAGACTCTTGGAAGGTTGGATGAGATCTTCCCCAAAGCAACTCAACAAGGGATCAATAATATCCCAATATGATGAAGATCATCAGCTCCAAGGCATCAATGATGATGATGATAATAACAACAACAACTTTGTAAGCACTACTAAGCTAGTGAACCTTCATCATCTTCATCAGCACAAAATTAGAAACAAAGATCATGAGCAAGAGGGTGGTGGAGTAGATAATAACATGGTTTCTCATCATGAAGAGTTCGATTCTATTTTGTCCTTTGAGAACCAAAACAATGCTGCTTGGGACAAGTCCACTTGTGATTCCATGCCAGAAAAGAGTTCTGAAGCTTCTGCTGCTGCTGATCATCATCATCATCATCATCATGATATAGCTGCTGCTCATGAGAGGAACAATGTCAGGCAAAAATCTGAGAATAGTAGTGGTGCTCCTCCATTGTCATTTCTTGAGAAGTGGCTCTTGGATGAAAACGTTGGTCATCAAGTGGAGGAGATGATGGAGTTGTCTCCGATGTTCTAAATTAACATGGAATTGGGTCACCAATTTAATCCCTTTAAGTTTGGGATGTGACATTCAAATGATCATATGATATTAGTCAGATGAAAGAAGAGATCAAAGGAATGAAATTCTTTTGAAATCTGACTAGGGTTTAATCCATTACAATGGTGGAGAGATTCACAGAAGCTATAAGGGATCTCTTTCAACTTGTAACTTGGAAGTCTATGAAGAATGGTTTAATTATTTCAAGTAATACTATATGCTTAGTGCATGTTGCTCTCTTTGTCTTGTAGAAAAATTACAAATTAATGTTAACTTCAGCTCAAATAATAATACTACAATAACAGTTATATTTTCAAGATTTGAAAAAAAAATTATTAATTTGTTTGGTGGTAAAATGTTTGCATGCGAAGGTGCAGTTTGAAACTTTTAAGCTTATTTTATGTTGTTTCTTTTTCCATTTATGATTTCTGATTGTGCGGTGAAATATACATTGATATCCTCTTTTAGAGGAAAAGGGAAGAAGATGAAAAATGTAAGGACAATTTACTGTGGAGAGCGATTACGCCATCTTAGTTATAATTGGTATGTATCATCTCAAATGCTCAGTTGTCAATAATTGATGTAGAGAGGAAATTTTGATGTGACCAGAGTGTCCAAGTGTACAAGTTAATGGACACATAAAAATCTTTGATGTTGTGGCCAGTAAGCTTTATCGGTCTACTCTATGTAATGCTATGCTAAATCATAGTTGAATTATTAATTATTACTAAATCAATCAAATGCATGGAAACAAACCATGGGACCTTGTTATTATCATTGTTATTTTTTATAGTAATGAGTTAGAGAAAGGGCATCTAAATTTTTCTAGACCTACCAGGGGATATTTTGGTAACTCCGGCATAAAATGAAAGATGGGGTCGGTGTCATTTGAACCTTAGGATTCAAGCTATTTTCATTAATGGATTTTTTAAATGAAAGAGAAAAAAAAACTTAATTTTATCTTCACTTTTTAAGATAAATAAAAAAGAAGAGAGAGAGAAAGAAAAATAAATGTGTAAGGGTTTTATTTCCCTTTTTCTCTCTCTAATTTGCAAAAGAAAAATAATAAAAGACAAAATTTAAATATATTATCTTCTGTGTATTTGGTACTTATTATTTAATAAAATTAACTTAAAGTTTTATTACACAGATAATCAAAATAACGAATTCTAATTGAAGATAGAATGTATTAAAAATACCCAAAATTATATATATACTAAGTTTTGTTTTACGTAAAGCTTAGTTAGATCTCACTCTCATTTCTCTTTCATTTCAAATATAGGTAATTTTAACCATACTCTAGTTTTCACTCCATTCTTGTTTTCATAGCTGCCTAATTAACCATGTGTAAGATCGATGCTGAGAAGCACCATTAATTATATTTAATTTTTGTTAAGTGAGATGGGACCATGAATTATTGTATTTTACTAAGTAATTAAGCATAGAATGAGCTCTACAAAAAAAGGGGATAATAGCCATATCTGAGTGAAACATGATGCTGTCACGAAAGTCTTGCTAGCAAATAAGGAAAATGGGGGTGCCCTGAAACTCCATTCCTTTTGGAAAAAAAAATCGTATGGGAAGCATGTGATCTTCTTTTTACCTTTCGGTGTGAGAAGCTGTCTACCATTGCCAATGTCATGGTTGCCGTATATGCTTATAACTTTCACAAGATGCAACAAATGGGGTTGCACTCCTCTGATGTGGGGTGCATGTAATAACCATCAACTTTCATGCCAAGTTGGACTAATTATACTGCACCATGATGCAAATCTACTCTTATTTTAAATACCTTCCTCTATTTATATTATAATATACTGTCATTTAGTATATGATACAAAATTTTAAAAAATATTAAATGATTTCAGTTATAGAAAGTATGTACAAATACAGTTGTAATAGACTCTATATTGTTTTCTTAGTATTTCTATTAAGTGGAAGAATTCAACATCAATGGAATCGAAATGTAATTAGTGAAATACAAAATAAATTTTCTTTTTGATATCAATAAAAAAAATATAGTTTTCTAAAATATATGTTTACTTGTATTATTTTAATTGATAAAAATTGATATGATTTGTATTTTAAAATTGAAGTCTGAAATGAAAATTTCATATTAGAAAAAAATTGTTATCATTAATTAAAAAATAAATGCAATTTTGGTTAAATTATATAGTTACTTATATCTAACTGTAAGTTCTTAACAGTTGATTTTTAATCAATCACTATAGTTTCTCATATTTTTTTTCCCCTATAAAGTAAATTTTTCGTTTTAAAACTGAATATCTCGTAATAATGCTGATAAACAATGAATGAACAGTGATTAAGAAACAATAATAACAGCCTCTAATGGCAATAATTTTTTTTATTGGGTAATAATAACGGCAATAATTTGATGTTAAATTTGTGGATAGCCCACCTTGACTTTAGGACTATATTTAATGCAGCAGCTTTAAGACTAAATGCGGCATGTTGTGATTGGCAGTGTACAACTAGAGATGAGGTGCAACATTTAATAATTCTAATAATTTATTTTGTAAACAAAATAATAATAAGGGAAATTTATTGTAAGTATGCGCAGTGAATTGTAAACGTGAAAACAATAATTTCCTGTACCGTAGTACTTGTAAGTAATGTGACCTATTTTTTCTTTTTTTTAAGATCAGTGTGACCTATCTTTATTTTCAAGTAAAATCTCACTTTGCATTGGCAATAAAATTAACAAGACTAGGGGTGAGTGCGTATAAGGAGTTTAACTTTTGTTTTATCTGACCCAAAATTTTGATAATAATTTAATATATTAATCTTAATACTTATGTATAGTTAAATTGGATTGGAACAACACAAAGTATAATTTGAATTGTACTCAAATATATTGGCCTAATTTTAAAACTCAATGCATCAAAATAAATCTTATAAGTCAAGTTGAATTAGAGAGATGGAACAAGTTTTGTTCATCCCTAAACAAAGAAGAAAAAAGTATTAGATAGTTCAAAATTATAATAACGTCTTCAATATTTTTTATGATACATAATCAAAACTTACTAATTTTTCTTCATAAATAGACAAAAATTAAGTATATGTCTTATAAAGATTGATAGAGACCATGAACATATAATATAATGGTTCCAAACTATCTCATTATTTCTCCAAAATAAGATAAACACTCCATGACAAACTAAAGTTACATTGTTGACAGAATTCGTATCCTTTTATATATATATTTTAGACTATTTAATCTCTTCCCAAACATACTATCTTACTTGTTTATAGGGTTAGGGGTGGTTACATTATTAGACTCTTCTTATAGCAAAACTTTCATCATAGGAAAGAAAATTGTAGCATATTGTGAAACTATGAAGGACAGAGAAAGCATGTGACTTATGTGAGCTAGCTCAAAAGTAAAAAAGTGAAAACTCAAGCAAGTAACGGCAAATAAATGAATATGTAGGGATGTGGTGGGGGAGTGTTGGATCATTTATGTTGTTGTGATGAATATGCCCCTTAGGCCACACATTTTCTTTCATTGCCTACTTTTCTGGGTAATCAAAAAGTGGGGTTCCCTATTGCTGCCCTAATAAAATGTTTTTCATTTTATTGATACCTAAGTTTCCTCTATCTCCAATATGGTAGTATATTTATTCATTCTGACTCATTCCGCTGCAACCATTAAATATTATAACATAGCCAATTCACAAACTGGTGATGACATTGAAGACATTCACTCTCTCACTTTGGTTCTTTACCGTATATACTATAAGTGTGTGTACAATATTAGAGTTACTACGCTTTTTATTTTAGACTTTAGTTACATTGTACAATCTGTAAACAATTAATTATCAATTACTAATGTATTTTTAACTACATCTCATAAATAATACTACCATTACTCAGAAAAAAAAGTATTGTACTGTGCCAATAGTAATAAAGATTAAAAGAGTCTTTAGAACCCAGTTTTGTTTTCAGTAAGCTAGTAGACCAAAATTTAAACTCTTGTAAAAATAATTATTAGGAAAACCTTCGAATAATAATATATGTCAATTAATCATATTATATATATATATATAGTCTATCATAGGATGAATGTCAGTCTCTATCATCCGAGAAACAAAGAGTAACACTGTACGGTTTTAAAACTGTCTATCATTTCAGGAGGAGATCCACTGATCCGGATCTGCCTCTTTGTACCATATCCACTGTGACAACAACTTATTTGTAAGATTACCCTAAAATTAAATATTATATTTTCTTAGTTGGAAAATGGAAACTCTTAAAGACGTAGATTAAATTGTATACAATTACTCTTTTATCTTTAGCTTTTTTTCTTTATGAGCTTGTGGAAACTCCTTGGCCATGCAGTATAATTAATGAAGATAAAGACAGCATTTAGTTTCACATGTCAATAATTAAAATAAGAAAAAAAAAAAGAGAAGATTTGTAGAATGTGTGTGTGAAGTGTCCTTACAAATATATGCACCTTCTTCCACCATTTTATATGTAAATATCAATAACAGTTGTGAGCTTTTAATATATGGTCGTATAACCCTACCCTTAAGGAATTTCCAACCTCAAGTTAAAATGAATTTTTTTAATTAAAATAATCATATGAATAAAACAAAATTCATATTCTTTATTCGGTAGGATCGACCTTAAAATAATAAAAAGGAGGTTTTTAACATTCAAACCGGTGAATATAATAAGATATTTACTCCTAAATGATTCAACTGTGGTTATACTAAATACTAATAATAGTACAATAATATTATTTTTGTTTTTGACATAATATATTAAAACGTGATAAATAAATAAAATAGCATAATATTTATAACTTTAAAGTATTAGCAAATTTTATTTTGACTCCTTGATAATTTCTTTTAGGCTGAGTCTCTAATAAAATAAAAAATATATTTTTGGTCCTTGTTATTTTTTCTTAATCTTTTCAATATATCTATTTTTTTCATTTGAGTCATTCTAATATTTTTCTCATTTTGTTTTAGTCCCTTTGAACAATATTTGATAGGGACTAATAACAAATTATTTACATATTTTAGGGATAAAAACACAAAATAGATATATTAGAAGGATTAAAACAAAATTTTATTTTATTAAATACTCAATAAATTTTTTTATTAAGAATTCAAAATAAAATTCGTTAGTTTATCCTGGATGCAAAACATATTTAAAACTTATAAATTCCATTGCTCATATTGATATAATATTTAAAAGTTAAAATGAAATGAAATCATATATTTCATAAAATTTGAATTTAACAATACACAATGATATTCATTAACAATAAAAAAAATAAATGAATATAATTATCAATAATCATGATGTGAGGTTAAAATGGGTTAGAGTATGATTAAAAAGGATACTGTAAATTATATAAATTAGATAAATATGAAATGATTATTGATAATTAAAATTTAAAATGAATAAATAACAAGTTTAGTTGTTTAAAAGTTTATTTTGATATATTGACATTTTAAACCATTTTAAGTTTTGAGACAAAACTGTAAAAATTATAATTCTCTATCACAAAAATATTTAAATTACATTTCTCTTATCATATTTTATTAGTTACCTTTTTTTTAAGAAGTTAATTGGTACATATATTTTACTTATGTCAATTGCCAAAACATCTATAAACTTTTAAGGTTTTCAGTAGTTAATTTTGAGCCATATATTATTGACTTTGGGAATTTAGAAAAAGAAATTATGTTTCCTGTTAGATTTAGAGTTTCACTTAATCTTTATTCCATTTTCCTAATTCTTAAAATCAACAATAGAGACTCAAAGTTAGTTGTTAATAATGTTGAAAATAATAAACGGAGAAAAAAAGTTTATCTAAACACTGATGTAAAAAAAGGGGGGGGGGGGGGGGGGGGTTTAACAAAAACAGAGGCTGAGATAGTAATATTTTATAATATTGGAATGAATATTCTACGTCGGTTATTTTAGAAACAGTCTAAAAAAAATTCTGACATCAATTATATATAAATATATATTCAGTTATATAACTGGTTTTACAAAAATAGTTATTATTATGTTTATAATAAACACTTATAATCTATTTATGTAATAGTTATGTTGATATTTATTTAAATAACTAATCCATGAAGATAATGTACTAATGTTAACGGAGGCGGAGAGGGTGAGTGGGTGACAATGTGAAAGATAGATGTGTGTGAGATTTTTTTTATATCCAATTTTACTCTTTTGACTCTGATAATTCAATTAAAAATATTAATTATATACATTAAATAATGAAATTATTTGAATATTACCAATTTATATATCTCATTTTTTCCCCTTAATTAGTATGCTAAACATCACCTTATACAAGTGAAAAATAAGTTTAACTTAATTAGCAAAATATATAGACTTCCCTGAGTTCCCTCAATGTTCAAGGTTCAACTCTACATGAAAGCATTTCTAGAAAGAAACAAGTATCATATACGATTATGAATTCTTAATGACTTATATTCAAAGGGTATAAGAATTTCTTCTTTTAATATAAAAACATCCTAAGTTTTTGCTTATTAATGCATGCACACATGATTACCCTTCTACCAAGTCATTTTTTTTCCTTCTCTCCCTATTTTGTTTGGTGGGCAGAAGCCAAAAAGAAAAGAAAAGAAAGAAGGGGTTTAATTAAATACGAATTTGAAAATTTTGTTCCTCTTTTGACACTGATCGAATCGGGCATAGCTAGGTAAGGGTAATTGCTTCTGCAAGAGTCATGTTGAAACGTGATCCTACTTAGTTTTGAAAAGGATGAAGCCACAAATAAAGATGGTCCTTGTATAAGTCCCATTTTCCATACAAAATCTCCATAGACTTACCCTTTAGATATCTTGAAAAATGTAATATAAAATTATCGATTTTGCCAACTAACTTTAATTAATTAAATGTGGGTTTTTTTTATTAAAAAAGTAAGTATTTTGTACACAAGTGTAAGTAATTGTTTTGTTCAAATAAAGCCCCAACATTAATTTGTTATAGGAGGATATATAATTCTCTTATTACATCATCTTACTAATCATCCTATTTTCTTTATATGGTATAAGTATTGAATGTTTTTATATTTTCAAGTTATTAAATGTATTTTTTTAATATTTTTTATAAAGTAGTAATAGTAACAAGATATAAAGGAAGACTTGCAGAAAGATATATTCATTTTAATTAATAGTTTAAGTTTAAAATTTTTTTAATTCGTAGTAGGAGAGAATAGATTTATGATAGATACTATGTTTTAATGGCAATTCAATGAGTTAGGTTACTCTTTTCCAATTCAAAGACATTTGCATACATAATTAACAGTAAAATCCAGGAAGAAACACAATTCAAAAACGAATCTTTGAATTATCCCAATAGTTAAGTGAAGATTAATGCTAATCGTGTAAACTCTCACACCACTACTATATTAACTCCGTTTGCCACAACATTGCAATGACAATTTTACCTAACATTGCATGGCTGTCATGTGAGATAGTAGTAAGAGTTTGCATTTGTTATGATCCTCATGAATAGGCCCTTCCTTTTCGTGCAAAACATAAGACAAGTCCATACATGGGACCACAACATGATGCTAATTAAGTGAAGAGCTTCACAGCCCCATACTGCACATGTTATTAAGATGCATGCGTGGCACTTTAATTTTTTCAATAATTAATGCCATATGAAAAAACATAGCAATGAAATTTTTTTTTCTCTTTAGTTGAGTCTAAATTGAAACGAGTTACACATGAAAGACTAATTGGGGACAACCTACTAAATCATTGTTATTGCCCAATTACAAATGTGATCCCATTGCCTTCAATGCAATTTAAGTTTTGTCCTGTTCCTAATATTAAGCCATTAGGTTTCTCTCTCTCTCTCTCTCTTTCTTAGTGTAAATCAACATCTATGCTATAATGTGGAAAATGAAGTGGGTTTGCTTACTACATGTCAAGTCCATAGTAGCATTTAATTGGCCTTCAAATTAGGCTAAGCATATGGACCAATGACGACAGAAAAGGAGTGGCAGTTTCTTAAAATTATAATAGGGGTCATTATGGAGCAAGCCTAATAGAACACAAACGTAAGTTTCAACAATAATAATGATTCTGTTAGTGTTATTAACATTGTACGGTACAAAATTGTAGTAGTCTTGCCGTATGACCAAAAAGAAAGAGGAAAAAAAAAGTCACTATTTAAATGGAAATTAAATTTTCATTCATTTGAAACAAAGAATATATGTATGTGTAATACCGGATACTTGGTCTCTATGGTAATTATTCTATGACAATGATCATTAGGGACTGGGTTCAAGCTTAATTAGTATATATCTATATATCAGAACAACAAACAAAAAAATGTTTAATAATATATTTGCTTGACTTGAGGAATAATAAAGTGCTAAAATGTAATCATATCTGAAGCTTGAGGAAAAAATGCTGAGGCATGGTCTGGTTAGGAGGAAACTATTCGTTTCTGTTTTGCATATATAGCTATATCGTCTGTATATGACCATGTTGAATTTAAAACTTGAGTTACAAATACAACTCTAATTCGATAGAATCGACAATTCAAACGCTGTTTGTATCCAAGAGTTGAAGAATCAACAATGGGTACGTATTAGGTCAATTATATATGTGTGGGCAACTTAGAAAATAAAGTAATTAATTTCTAAGTAATCTTAATTAATATCTGACGATAACAACAATAGTTAATATTACATATATATACATATATAACGATAATACATGCCTTAAAATTTAACAGTTAATTTTATCATTGATAACTAAAATAATTACTTTACATGTACTCATTTAGAAAAGACAAAATCACCATTAAAACGTTGAATGCTGGCATGGACTTGATGACACCGGCACCATTTTCTGCATTAAATTTGCCAAGGTAATTAACTTTCAATTATCTTAGTTGACTGGTTAAAAAAGAATGAAATGAAAAAAAAAAGTTGCAGTTGAATCCTTCTACTAACAAAAACTAATAAATTAATAATTAATACTTTACGATAAAAAGAAAAAACTTTCAATTATTTACCTATATATGTTGCTTGAGTGCACCTTAAAACTATACCTTGCCTTCTTCATTTACCTGATAAGAAATTACGTAAAATCATAATTGGAAGAGAAAGCACATACAATATCAATACAAGTAACAAATAGCCACTTGCACTATGAATATGATGGGACTGAGTAGTCTCTCATTACAATATCAGTACAAGAGATCTTACAAGTAACAAATGCCCACAAGCAATTCAATGATACAAGTCTGTGTCAGTGTGGTGTTCGGTTAGTCCATGCTTAGGTGATTTCAAAACCAATTCAAAGTAAAAAAATAAAATAAAAAATAAAACGGATTTATAAATTGCTTTCAAATAAAATAACAGTTCATGTGATAAAACCATCAAATAAAAGAGCTTAGAATGGATCATGTATTCATGTATAATGTCCCTCAATACAGAGATATTTTTCTAATGCCATCAAGAAGTGTAATTGTCCAACTTTTCTATCACTTTCATAAAAAAAGTATATGTATAAACATGTAGGACAAGATTAAGCATCACTAAACATAAACCTCAATCACATGGGGCTGATAAATGATTATTCTAAGAGTCTTCATATTTTAAAGTTGCTAGTGCATTGATGGTGAGAGCAACAAGGTTGAGCATGGGAACTCGTGCTTACTCTAATTCCTTCCTAACCCCAATAGAGCAAACATCAACTGACAATTCAATGCAAGAAAAGGAATAGAGTAAAAAAGACATTAAAAATGAAAAGAAAATAGCTTGCAATTTCGCACAAGTTCATTTAGCAAAAATGTTATAATTCACGACTTTGCATCTTACGGAACACACGGGTTGTTCTATTTTCTGCAAATCAAGAAATCCAAATCATAACCTAGTTATTAGTCCTACTAAGCTAGGAAGAACTAGCATTCTAACAAAAATAACTAACCAACATTAATCGACAAAAATAAAAAAAGCTAGGAACAACTATTATGATTTTAATTTTGAAACATGATTTCTCCCCTCTGAAAGAAACTTGCCATTGCTTCCTATTAAGTGTTTTACCAATGTAAGGAATTCAGAACCGTGAATATGCTCAAGTTAATAACTTTGTAAATGACTATGTTCATTTGTTTGCACCTCGTGAAACATTGAGGCAGGAATTTTGGGAGTATGATATGATATGAATTGTGTGGCTATTGGCACTGACGTCTGAACAATAGAATTATTAACTATTAAGATACACCTTCAAATGAGACAGGTGGTAGATTGACGTAGCCACTGTTTAGATTTACTACTTACAATATTCACTAAAATTGGCATCAATATGGGAATTAAGTGACAATTTTTTCACACTTTTTTTTATTACTAAAAGTTTATTTGAGTTGAGTCTCGAAAACTCACCAAGATCAAAACAAGCTTCAAAGTTTATTACTTACAAATAATCTATCAATAAGATTTTTACATTAACAGTAAGATTCAAACTCATATCTTTATGGGATATAAGTTTGATCTTTATCAATTGAATCAGCCTTCCATAATTTACATAACCAATGCATCCGATCAAAAATAAATGACAGCTATCTAACCGTTTATTTATTTTTTATTATATCCAACAGTTGATATGTAAAGATATCATCATGGACCAAGATTTAACAAGTCCATGCTAGACATAACCAACCCTTTGAAACGGATTTTGTAATTATTTTTTCAATTAAATTTATAAAATTAAATCATCACTAATAAAGCAGACTAGGAGATCTTAGTAACTACCGCAAAGTTTCCTTGCACTCAATACTTTGAAATATAATTCTTTGTCACTTTAAGAAGCAATATTTAATCTGTACAGAAGCACTAATTCTGCTGAATAAATAATGGATAGCGCACTAATAAACCATCTACATAGTATATAACATACATAGTCAGATAATAGTAAATAGGAAAAAAAATGTCAACAATCCAGTAAAACATTTGAATACTACTCAATAATTGACAGACTTGGGAAGGGAAAGTGAAGAAAAATGAAAAGAATAGACAACGCTAGATTACCAGTAAAAAAATGAAAATTAAATAAATAAATAAATAAAGACATTGTACATCATGTCAGTCCCCCTTTAGCTTCAAGAATTGTGCCTTGTCCAAATGGTGCATCTGATGCATAAAATCCAAAGGTTAAAACATATGCAGAGGACCATTTTCATCTTTTAACATTGATTCTATCCAAGAACGGTGTGAGGATATACCTCCTATACAAAGCATGAGGCAGCTGCTACTTCTTTGAATAGTAGTGCCATGAGAGCAGCTTCAATCTCCAATAAATAGGCAATTGTCCTCATTAAGGTAGAATCTAAATTTTACATTTTCTGAACCTCTTCATAGATAGAATGAAAGAGAGCAGTAGAAATATATCTCTCACCAAAACTCGGAAAAATAACCTTCAATGTGCAAAATAAGACACAAAGTTAGAATCAACATTAGGAAGCTTTATTAACATGAGAATAACTTAGCACGGAAAGTAATAAAATAGAACATCTAAATGCATTCATTCTGTATATATACTTCTGCTCTCCAAATTTCCAACTTTTCTAATTCTTAGACAGCATCTTTTCCTAAGCCCTTATTTGTCACACTCTTATGCTTTGCCATCAACTGCCACTTCTGTGATGGGAAACACAGACACCCAACTTCATCTAATAAACCCAAAAGATATTTAATTTGCTCCTAGCCACTGATCTTGCAATTTTTAAAACCAAATGAAGACAGAAGAATCATGATTCCACATAAATTTTGCTTAGAAGAGGTTAATTTTTCAAGGAGCCATAATGATCTAATTAAGGAGATAAGAATACCAAAAAATAACCTGGGACCAAAGAACATGCAGGAAGCAAAATAAACTATTCAGTTTAACATTCAACAACTCAAACTAAACACAAGCACCAAAATAAACAGAGGAACACATCTCTAGACACAACACCAATTAGTTGTGAGAAAAATTCACTAAGCTTCATTTTATTCTATCAAATCAATTTTCAACACTGGTTCATATATATAAAACCTGTCCAGTACATCCAATGAAAACAACATAAAAGAAATCCAAAATATTTGAGAAATAAACTCACCACAATAAGTTTCCCAGAATTCTCAGGCCGTCTTGCTAAATTTATGGCAGCAGCTGCTGCAGCTCCTGAAGAAATCCCAACCTAGACAGAAATTTGAATCAATTATGATAGAAGCTATTGTAAAAAGTATAAACCAAAGATGAAGAATGTCAAGCCAATAACTAAATTGAATTTTGCATCTAGAATATACGCACGCTAAAAATATCTATACAAAGCTAAATGCAGATCCCATACTTCAATTTATAGCCAAAATATTGCAAAACTTTGCTGATAATTAACATTAAAATATATTCAAAGATAATTTACAAGTAAAATGATTTTTAGTAGGACTAAAGTAGGAATTTTGTAAAGCCAAAGACTAAAGTGACCAACAGTTACAATCTCGAGGACTAGAATGAGGATTTACTCAATATTTTAACTTATAACGTACCAGCAAACCTTCTTTCAATGCTAATCTCCTTGCCATTTCAACCGCTTCAACATTTGTAACCTGTACTTTCATGTGTCAGGTTAATTAATTGTTCAAAATAATCTATTTATGCAAATTATGAAGATAACAGCACTGCATGATTAGAAACAAAAAGCCACTAAAGCAATAACTAAAGAGAGTTTAGTATATGACACTCCGGATAAAGCAATTAAATCTTATGTAGATGACTCTAAAATTGAACTCGTGATCACCAAAACTCACGAGACAAAGCTTGCTCTTTAGTATAGAAATACCAAAGCCAAAGAGAATAACCTCTAGCAGATTATTCTGACCAAGAAATAAAGAGGAAAGTATACAGCAGAGGAGGAATAATTATTTTTACCTTGATAACTTCATCAAGCAGTTTGACATCCAAAATGCTTGGCATGAAACCTACAACCAAATCCAATACAGTCAACAACTGACAAGAAAATGTTTTAAGTGGTTATTGGCCTTGAAACTAACAATATGAAGAGGGGAAAAATAGCATTCATAAACTTTGTAAAATATTCATACCAGGACTGTCACCCGAAACAACACTTCTGTCTGCAGGTTCCACCCCAACCACCTAAGCAAGACATAATATAGCACACTTTAATGCTAGGTTAAAGAAAGTAGAACAAATAAAGCATCACTTGCAATTTAAATGTAAGGAGCATACACCTATAATTGTCTATCATAAGCCTAATACACTTGAGCATGTCACAAATGACACAATTCCTGGAAAATGTTGACTACAATTTCTGGTTTAATCAAATGTATGCTAGAATAGTCAAACTAATATTTTATGTGTTCCTTCTGGATCCTTTCTCCTTTTTTTATTCACTCTTGACCCTCTCCCTCTCCCTTTCCAACACAGGACACAGAGCCAGGTCTCCAGAGATTCCAAATATGAGAAATATAATGTGGATGCTGTCAGCAAACTAATTCAATAACAATTGCATATAATTTCTTTTAAAACTAAAGAAGTGCAAATTATGGGACTTGAATTCAGGAACTGATATACTTAGGAGTGGAAGTTAGTGCCACAGGGCCAACAAGTATCTCATTCAATTTGAAATAACAACTAAATTCACATCAAATGAATAATCAAACCTTTATATTTTTGTTCATCATTTTCAGATATTGTCCAGTGCCAGTAACAGTGCCACCAGTTCCAATCCCAGCTACCAATATGTCAACATTACCCATGGTATCCTCCCATATCTCTGGCCCTGTAGTTTCGAAGTGGATCTGTAATTTGTGCATATAAATCTTAATAACATGTAAATTAATTTATTTTATAGTTTCTAGTTTCATTGATGCGATAAATAATTCAAAACAGTGATTGATTAAGTGAAGGTCTTATGGGAGATGCATTAAGACTTAACCTTTGTATTAGTCATGTTATCAAACTGCCGAAACATGTAAGCATTGTTTGTGCTGTGAACAATTTCTTCAGCTTTGTCAACTGCCCCTTTTAGCCCCTTCTCAGCATCAGTCAAAATAACCTCTGCACCAAATGCACGTAAAAGGATTCTTCTCTCAACATTAACAGAAGCTGGCATTGTGACTATAAGTTTGTACCCCTTTGTTGCTGCAACAAAAGCAATGCCAAGTCCCGTATTTCCAGTTGTTGGTTCAACCAAAATGGTCTGCACCAATACAGGATCAGGAATGTAGAGAAAATCAGAGATTCAATACCTTGGCTTTGTACAAACTATTACATCACAATACAGTAAGTTTTTTTTTTTTTGTCTTAACCCTTTGGTTCATGAGAGAAAAATGACCCTAACTAATCCGGAGTTCGGCCAGGAGGTAAGTAAAGCCCGACCAAAAATTGTTTCCGCCAACGATGGAACTCAGGTAGTACCCAAACGACTTAACTTTAACTTCAGCACATTAACCACTTATACCCAATCACTTGGTTACAATACAATAAGTTTAGAGATAGATGGAATAGCAAAGATTGCATTGATATATACACAAAAAATATTCATAATGTACCTTCCCAGGAGAAATTGCTCCAATCTCTTCAGCATCAGATAACATACTATAGCCAATTCTGACATTTGAACAATAACAGATGTCAACACATGATATATGTTAAAGCTGATTATCTGAACATCAAACTCCATCCTTAACAAAAAAAAAAAAAAAAGCATGTCAAACATGAAAGAGAAAACAATTTGCATAGTGCAAATCATGGAATGTGAAAAAGCTTCTGACAAGATGAGTCAAACTCAGGATTGGGAACGCGATTATCTAACATATCACAAAACCAATCCTTAACAAAACTAAAGCATGTCAAAACAAATAGCAATACAATAGCATTGTTAGTTGGTAAAAATAACCTTACATATGAGTGTCGCTAACAACTTTTTAATCAATCAAGAGATGGATGAATCTATGAGTGAGGAGAGAAACAATGTTTTAAGAGATAAAATTTCACCCCGGTGTATTTACAAAAACTGTTATAGTGTTGTGTACCTCTCAGTATTTTCCTAATAATAATAATTCATTAACCTCCTTTGGCAATGTCTAGGATCATAAATTTTCATTCTATCTATCACATTCTTTCTAACACACTTTTTACTAATGATACTCACAAAATTATGTAAATAATGTAAATCCCACTCCGTATTGATAATTTAACAAGTCCTGACAAGTTTCAAATTTCAGCAAAATGAATATGCAGGTATTGTTAGCATTAATCTTCTTCTGATGAATAAAAGTATAACCTACCTGTCCTTGACACTTCGGCAAGGTTCCATAGACTCAAGTTTTGCAGCAATGTTAGCCACACAACCTTCCGTAACTTTATTGAGGTACACCATTGGCGTATTTCCAATCAACTGCACGACGAATTCGTAAAATCATTCAAAATTAAAAAAGAGAGCTTTTTGGTGAGTCCTAATGATAAGAAACATATGACCACTTTTCAAATGTATTAAAATTGTTAAATTCTTTTGTACCCTTGCAGAGTTTATTAGTGATAGATATCGTTAAATATAACCATCACTTAAATCATCTAATTATATGGGTATTTTAGGAATAAGATTAGAAGTTATAATATTTAGATAAACTTGTTCAAAAGCACTTCTAGGAGAAGAAAAAAAAATGCAACCAGCTTCTCCATAATTTAAAATTAGCTTATGAATAAGCTAATTAGAACAAGTTTTCTCCAAAGCTTCTCTAAAAAGATGATTTTTTTTTTAACTTATACATAAGCAAATGAAGAAGCTGGTTGCAGTTTTTTCTTTTTTTTCATTAAACTTTGTTCTCCTAATTGGGAAGTGAAGGGAAGTAGGTAGTAGAGTACCTGGGTGACATCTTCGGCAATGTTGACGGTGTCAAACCCTTGTCTGGTGGAGTAAACTAACGGAGTAGCAGAAGAAGCTTTAGCTTTAGCGGCGGTGACGGTGACGGTGACGGTGTGCTGAGACTGAGAAGAACGAGAACGAGTATAGGGTTTGAGGCTAACTAAACGGTGCCGTTGGAGATCGAAGGGAAGAAGCGGTGGTGATGAAGATGAAGATAGCGCCATTCTCATTCCTTAGACTCGCTAACGTGTCTTTTCTTGAGATTTATCATGGGTTTTACAATTTATTCTTAGATTGGGGTCCTTTTGGATTTCCCAATTGCAAAAATAATTATCTTAAATCATATAAAATACTACAAACAATTTTTAGACGGACATTAAATAAAATTTAACTATTTTATTAATGTCATTTTTTTTTTTACAAACCACATATATTCTTTGGATATTTAGTACAGTTATGTACTAAAACTTGTCGTACTCAATTTTTTTTTAAAATTAAAACAACTTCATGTGAATTAATCAATAAAAATTAATACGAATAATAACTATCAACTCTCCTAAAATTAACGATAATTATATTTAAATTTTCATTACACCTTTTATTTTTATCTTATATATTTTTAGTATTTGACTAAAATATTTTTTTGGTGAACATATTTAATTGTACTGATATTATAAAAAGATTTACACTGCTATTTTAGTTTCATTTGAGTGTTTAGTGGCATTTTCATGGAGGCATATCCATGTGCTAGCTCACCCAAAAACTTGTTTATAATAATGTTTTGATTTAAAAAAAAAAGATTCTTACACATTTATTTTAATTTCTTCACACTCTCTGGCTTTGATCAATCATTCCATGTATACTATGACAAGAAAATGCTAAATGGTCTTTCTAGAGGAAAACACAATTATAGTAGTGTGAGTGTGACATCTGAAATTAAGCTGATAAAAGAAAGCATCATGGAATCTGTAAAGTCCCAAAGGAAAACTAAAAAGTTGATAACACATATGGCCAGTTCGTGTCAAGTAATATCACTTTCTAAACACCCCCAAAGAAAAAAGGTTGATCATCAAATCAACAACAAAAGACACTACTTTCATAGTACACCCCCAAATGAAACCAAATTTGCCTAAAGCCTCTTTCCTATCAGATATGAACGTTACCTTACAGTGTCAGCATCAAAATCACTACAATACATATATATATATATATATATATATATATATATATATATATATATATATGGGGTGTTCATGTTGTGACATCTCTAAAGGCCAAACCTAAAATCATTTGTATTTATGGATTGTGATAGGACAAAACTTAAGGATACGGTTGTTTAGGTGTTGTTTTGTTTGTATATTCTAGTCAGACTTAAAGTTTGACTTGGGTAATCCTTATAATAAAGGTATATATTTCAGGATTATCCAGATTACCGAAATTAAACTTGAATTCTGATGAGAAAAACAAGACCTAATTAAGTAGTATATTTAAGTTTTGTCTTTAATTTGCAATTATATCCAATCCAACGAAATTAACATTCACCAAAAATTGTGATTCCCATAAAGAGACCTCAGAAATCTCCTAGACCTATTAGTCTTGAGCTTCATGAAAGGAACTTTACGTGCAACAGCCTTCCAAATCATTTGGACAGCATCACCCTCCTTAGATGGGAACTGAAACTCAAAGAAACTCTCAACCTCTTTCAACCTGTTCCACATTCTTGTCCACTCTTCCTTCCCAATGCTCCTGATGAAGTTTATAAGATACCTCTTCTTGAGAGCATCTCTTGTGCGCACGAACACGCAGAACTGAGAGTAGTCAATGACATCCTCGTAGGGAAGCTCGATTTCGTCGCTGATGATAACGGGGACGCAGTGGCTGGCAATGGCATCGAAAAGCCGGTTCGACGAAGGGGTGTCGCCGGCTATGTTCAGGCAGAACTTGGAAGAACGCATGCCTTCTGCTGCATTTCTCACACCACCCTTTTCAACATTCCCAAATGAAAAATGCACGTCCTTTTCATTTTTAACAAGATAGTATAGCTCGTGCCGTACATGGCCTCCCTGTGTATATATGAGAACAAGAAAAAGATCAAGTTGAGACATGGAATATTTCATATGTTTAGGAAATGAAACTTGGATTTGGAGAAGGACAATGTTTTACGTGTGTTTTTGGTGATGTTCTACTATCAGAATTGGAATTTCACCTAGTTATATGTATAACAAGAATTATCAAGATAGATTACCAAAATGAAACCTCAGTTTTGATTGGAGAATAACATTAATAGCACATACTGCATCTAAATTTTGACCTTTACAAAATAGAGTTAAATACATTTTCCCTATAAATATATTGGTACTTTTAACTTTTAGCTCTTGTAAAAAAAAAAAAAAAAACTAATTGTCTGTAATTAGTTTTAACTTTTAATGTCCAATCATCAAAACACCTATTTGACTCTATATGATATTGCCACAAACATCTTTGTAATGTGACAAGTGAGAATGCCAAGTGTTTTTGTAACAGAAGGACCAAAGACAGATCATTTGGAGATTATGGCAATCATAAAAATAATTACATGAACTAAAACCTAAAATGCAAAATACTATCAAACTTTTTCCACTGGACAGTGGTTGGTCAATACTCAATAACATGTGCTGCCAACTTTTTGAGGAACATTATGTGCAAATGTAGCTACAACTACAAGCACGGTGTACATTTAACATGAGCTGACACCAACTGCATCCATAAATGAATGTTCACTAAGTAAACAAGTAAACATTATTAGGCACATGATCACACAACAACTTATAGGTCTGAAATTTCAAAAGAGAACTTATGGTCCTCAGCATAAGCTGAAAATTCGAACTCGTTCCATTACTTTTTTCTGCAGCTATGAGATATTGATTTTATTTTATAGGAAAAAAAAGTTTAAGAATACTTTAGCCCTTGTGTATGTGATGCAACCTGAGGAGCAGTTTAGAACAGAAATTCCTAACTGCAACTGCATCCATAAATGAATATGTTCACTAAGTAAACAAGTAAACTTTATTAGGCATATGATCACACAACAACTTATAGGTCTGAAATTTCAAAAGAGGACCTATGGTCCTCAGCATAAGATGAAAATATGATGAGCTTGTTTCATTACTTTTCTCTGCAGCTGTGAGGTATTGATTTTATTTAGAAAACAAGAATAAGTTAAGAGTAATTTAACCCATGTGCAAGTGATGCAACCTGAGGAGTAGTTTAGAACAGAAATTCGTAGTGATGCAACCTGAATAAGTCAACAGCATTTGTTATTTCATTTTGGAATAAAATCCCACATATGGAGGATGGATGATGTGGTCTACAAGACAAACTATTTAAATTTCTGGTTTTACCAATAAACCACAACTCTAGCCTCTTAAATTTTTTTTTCTCCTTAAAGGTGCCTACATCTAATATTTGTGTACAATTATGTAACTAAGATGACCAACTAAAAAATACCATTTTTTCAAACAAAGAATTAGTTGTGCTGGATATTATTATTGCATCAAACCAAAATGCAAGAACTCCATCTTGATGTGTGAAACTTACTCAACCAAAAGTATGATGTAAAGACAAAAAGGAAAGATTCAATTCAACAAAACTTAAAAAAAAAAAGATATTAGAGAGTGAGACAAAACATACATCTTTTCTGTATATAGCTCCTTGGAAGTACAGCAATGTTGGACGGCTATCGAAGCTGGACTGATCATTATCATAGGATCCAACCACATGTTTGTAAGGTGCAATCACATCTTTCTCAACATTGGCTATGTTTGTAGGATACCTCCCAAAATCTGAGAGTATGAAAGTGCCAGGCCACAACTTCATTCTTGCATCCAACATACTATTTGGATGGTGAGCCACGATCACATGATCCTTCCCCCCAGACCTCTTCCATTCCTCTTGTTCCGTCACATACTTCACCAATTTTTCTTGCAGCACCTTGTTCATGCTCCTCTTCTCATGTGGATTAGTTTTGGAGGAGAACCGGTTATAACAAAGAGAGGAAAAGAATGGCACAAATACCACATCAGATTCACTAGAGTTTCTAACTCTGATTACACTCCTAGCATTAGATTGTGCTTCAGCTTCAGGTAGTTCTGAAGCAAGAAGATCCAAAGTGAGCCAATACTCTATACTATGCTGCGAATTCAACCCTCCAGGGTAATGGGGTGCTTTGGTTTTGATATCAGGCCAAACACTGTTAACATTCTCTTCAGGCTTCCAATCCAATAGTCCAAAATGAAACTCAGGAGGCAAATCATACATGAAAACTCTTAGAACAGCCTTGTCATGTGCTTTGCATTTCACACCTAGTTGTTGTTGTTGTTGTTGTTGTTTCTCATCATGTGTTGTTGTTGCCTCTATATTGTTTACAAGTATTGCTCTATTGCCAAAATTAGATGGTTCAACTTCTTCTTCCATGTGTTTTTGCTGCTGCACTGACTGATCAAAATCTGAGTTGCTGAAGGAAGAGAAAAGATTTGAGTTAGGCGAAGCCTCGGAGCGAGTGGAACGAAGAACGAACAGCCATGACAACATGAACAACAACGTTGTCATTGTGAAGAATCCACACAAGGACTTCTTGGAAACAACCTTGATGGTGGAGCCAGCAGACACGGTTCTCTCAACCATTATTAATATTATTGTTATTGTAACAACAGCATTCCAAGCAATCAACACAGTACTAGGAACCAACGTGGTTAAGTAACTTTGTTGTTTCAAAGTTGAAACAGACACAATCGCATGAAAAGAACATGAGGGTCCATGATCAACGGTTGTTGTTTGAGTAGCTGGTGACAGAAGAGAAGACTTTTGTATGGAGTTTCTCTTTGTTTATTGTGTGTGTGAGAGAGTGAGAGTGATATGTGATATGATATAAGCGTGGGAATAGGGTCTAACTGTGGAAGCGTTCTTCTTGGCTTAAGCGTTCCACTCGATTTTAGAATGAGGCATTTTGTGATTAGAAAAATCATAAAAACCAAATCAAATCCAAAGTATCGATTCCAGAATGAGACGTTTTGTGATTAGAAAAATACTTTTTTTTTTATTTGGTAATAATCAAAGACATAAATATTGATAACAACTCACTTAATGTTTAATAAAGTTAAATTTCTCGATTTGATTAGAAAATACTAGTTTCTCATCCTATATATATATATAAGGATTTTCACATAAATTAAGGAAAATATTTAATATTTAAATTTGTTAAAAATTATTATACAATTTCTTAATATACTTTTTTGTCTGTTAGAATTTTTATCAATATTTTTCTTTTCGCTTCACATTAAATAGTTATAGGTAAAATTTATTAATTATAATTAAAATGATATAATTTTTTTTCCAAAATTGCAAACAAAATAGATCAAATAGTGTAGTACTAAATCTCAACATTATGTGCTGATATTGGTTTAGGAGTTTAGTTTAACTAGACCGTGGCGTGTAAGGATAACATTAGTTACATGGGGAAGGTAACGATTTATTCTTTATCTTATCGGCTTTTTTAGCCATTCCCATTCCCAATTTAAAAAATACTACTATTTTAAAATTAAATTGAATTCATAAACTAGTCCAATTAACCCCAAGGTTGATGTAATTATGTAAAGTTCTATTTCATTTACATAAATAAGAACAATCTATTTAGTAAAAAAAATTGTATTTAATTCTGATTATGTATAAAATGTTTCCTAAATCATTAACAAACACACATTTCGAACGAAAAAATAACTAAATCAGACTATAAAGGTGAAAAAATAACTATCTTAAATCAATTAACAATTTAGGTAAGGAACTGTAAAAAAAACAATTTATGTGAGTTGATAATTGATTTAAGATAGAGAGTCAATAAGCTATTTTCCAACTTTCATCTACCAAAAAAATCAATTATCGATTTTCAGTTTACAATATAGTTTCAAATTGTGAGTTTAAAAGATGAAAATCAATTCTTTTTATTAAAAATTAAAACCAATCTTCAATTTATAATAATGTAGCTTCAAATTAATATGATTTTAAGTTTTTAAAATTAAATGTTAATTCTAAAATCTAAAGCCTAAACCAACCTATGTCAACGTTAAAGTGGTTTGAATGAAAATGTAATAATGAGATCTTTTTAAGTAAGTGTTAAGTTTGAGGTTTATAGATGAAAAAAATCTGAAAAAGAAATATTACTAAAAATTAGTTAGCTAATTTTTTTTAACTAACTTTAGTTATTGCCAATGTTGATAAAATATCTCACATTTATCAAATAGTAACAAAAAAAAAATCACTCTATGTTTTAATTCAAGCTCTCTTGATGGCAATGACAATGAAGGATAGACAAAGTAATAGTCATAACAATGAACGACAATGATAAAATTGTGGTGAATATTAATTTCGTAATGTTAAAGTAGTAATAATAGTGACAACAATGATAATATTAAAAGCTCTGACTATGATAGTAAAAAAATTATTAATATCAACATTAATTAATCATAATGGGTAAAAACTCCTAGGGTTGACCCAATGATTAAGAATTTGGACATTATACATGAGGTCATAAGTTCTAACCTTAGTATAATCATTGCACAAAAAAAACATCGGAATGAAGATATTGGTTGTGGTAATTAACTAATGGCAACAATAATAACAATCAAAATAGTAGTGGTGATAGTGGCAATTGCGGTAGATCTTTAACAAGAAATGAGGATGTTAAATGATTTTCTTTAAGTTAAACATACAATTTAGTCTATATATGTCTCATAATTTCTCAATTTGATTATTATGCACAAAAACTTATTAAATTGATCCCTATACATGTAAATGTTATTGATTTGATCCTGCTTTGTTAATCCTTTTCCGCATTCTTATTTTAAGTCATATATATGTTAACACATTCTTAATTCGATCCCTACTATAGGTATATAGCACATTTCTAGTTTGTAGGGACCAAATTACAAATGTGAGGAAAGTTAACGGTCACACATGACAACCATGGCCAGACTAGTAACATCTACACATATAAGAACTAAATTAATAAGTTTTATGTATAGGGAGCAAATTAAAAATTCACGAAAAAAAATAAGAGACTAAATTATATGATTAACATTGTCTCTATTATAACTAAAATCTAAACCAAAACTACTTTTTTCAATTTAAAAAAATGAGCTAAAAAAGTTTGGAAATTAAGTTTTGTTTTTCTTTTTTCAAAGATATTCTCCTAATCCATATTGTTCAAGGATTGAAACTAGTCTCTTATTTTAGCTAGTATGAGGAACAAAATAAATGTTTATTTTATATAACTAAAATATATAATAAATAAATACTTTTAAATATGATAAATTGTATTATAATTTGTAATAAATAATTTTTCAACATACAAATTATATTTTAAATTTATGATAAACAATCTATATTGCGACACAATGTTATTTTTAACTATTGATTATTTCTTTTTAAAAAATTAAATTCAATTTAGAGCTAAAAAAATTGAAAATAATAGGTTGAAAGACAAAAGAGGTTAAGAAATTTTTTTTAAAAACAATACTCTCCTTAAAGAATGACTCCTAAAGACACTATCATTTCAAACAGTCTGTGTACCAACAAGATGCAAACTGAATGCAGCCTATAACCCTGTTATGATCCATTCCCATGAAATAATATGCCAAAGTGATGACCTTATCTGAAAATTGAAGATTGATTTTAAGTTCTTAACGCAAGACCTTTGCATCTGTTTGAAAAATATGCCAAAGTGATGACATTTGTAGTCAATACTAACAAGTCTAATTCA
Organism: Glycine soja; assembly: GCF_004193775.1. Classification (NCBI taxonomy): domain Eukaryota; kingdom Viridiplantae; phylum Streptophyta; class Magnoliopsida; order Fabales; family Fabaceae; genus Glycine; species Glycine soja. The sequence goes on from NC_041004.1 coordinate 627,498, forward strand.
TAGTTTGCAACTCTAGCACATGGTCAAGGTATACATCTCATTTCGTACAAGAAGCAATTATTCAGGCCTCAACTCTGAAGAACCTTGTGAAACTAAATGCACTGTTAGTCCAATGTTTCACAAATTCATAGCCAGGAAAAAAAGAAACAAAAAGTTGCTATATGTTTTTCAATGGCCAAGGCCATGAAATGCATGCAATGTTAAGCACCCCCGATGAAGAGAATCAGAACTGGAACTGCATCTCAGAAGCATATCCAAGGGCTTCAAGGTGTGCAGCCATGGCCTTGTTCATAGGTGGTGGGCCACATCTCAATATCTGAAAATCCGCAAGAAACACGTCTAATCATTTATCTTCCTTTTATGCAATGATTAGCAAAAGAAAATATCATAATTTTGGAGTAATGGGTTAAATAATGAAACAATTACCTTAATATCTTGTGCTGGAGCAGGGCAATGGGTTTGAATCATCTCCTTTGACACAAATCCTTCACCACCATCCCATACCTCAGGAGGCTAGAGAGATTATGAATTCAAGGGGTGACGACATAAAAAAAATGGTCATAAGTCATATAGCCGTAAAGAATTATAGGTTTAGTAGGGTTATGGAAGAAGAAAAGTAGAGAAACATCATGGTCAAGTTCCACTAATTTTTGCACAAGTCCAATGAAGTTTTGTCCATGCTAACGACTCTAAACTTTCTAGATGAATCTATGAACAAAATATTGAATAACTTGCATTTGTTGAATCTAGCTAGCACTTTGTTATTTGATGACATGACCCCTCAACAAACAAAGCACAAGCAACAAATGTAATAGACAAGAAAATTATAGTTCCACATGCCATGGAAACTAACCTGATTTAACACATAGTATATTTTGAATCGATCTGGATAGTTAGAAGCAAGACCGTCCAGCTCTTCCTGTACATACAAATAAGTGGACTTTCATTATGACAAGTTTCAATATGCAGGGATTGGCCAGTGAGAGGAATTCGTGATACAAACTTACTCAATGATAGCATTGACATAATGAAATGAACCAATGATAACAATTAAGGAAATTAAAAGTAAATATTTCCTCTGCAGGAAAACAGTTCTTCGATTCTTTTACACTATAAAATTCTTAAGAATATATTTCTATACTGTTAGCACTTAGCACTTAGCAATTTTAAGACACTTACAAAAGCCCCTTCTATAAGTGTCATGTTTGTTCCACACTAAGGACAAAAATGTATGGAACATTCGGAATCGGTTTGTTTACTATGAGAAAAGGTTTTTTGATTTCATTTCTTATTTTCACTTTAAATTATAAAAATGTCACCTTGTTTTCATTTTATTCTTTGTTTTCAAAGATTTCTTTCACTTTAAATTATAAAAATGTCACCTTGTTTTCATTTAATTCTTTGTTTTCAAAGATTTACGCAGAGTGACAGCAATAGAAGTTTGTCTTCACTGATTCCTATCCAAATGTCTTAAAAACAAACAAAAGGAAAACAAGATGGCATTTTTGTAACTAAAAAGGTGAAAATAGAAAACATTTTCGCAAACCAAGCATGTTCAAATATTTTTGTTTCAGCAAGATACAGGTTGCTAAAATGGAGGCAAGTATGTAGGAGGCAGACACATAAGCAAACTGCTTTCCAATGGATACATGCATTTACCCCAATTGTTTACATGTCCATTTATGACTCCTAAGAACAACTGCAAACTCAAGCAAACTGACCTGGGTGGGCATTTTGGGACAGCTATCACATACTGTCAAACTCTAGAATTAATTCTAGAGTCACAATAAGATTGTCAATTGTAAAGTTAAATTCACCACAAGGCATTGCAAACAGATCATCGGGTGAGTAAAATGTGGGGTTTGCCATTTAATGAACGAAGCAATGGATTAATCCAAATCAAGAGTCAGGTACAAAAATTCTCAACTTAAGTGAAGAAAGTGAAAAGAGATATGTTAATTACCTTCAAAAGAATGTCCTCATACGTAACATTGGCATAGATAAGATGTACTTTGGTCCTGTCATTAGGGTTTTCTAATATAGCTCTGGCAACCTTCAGCGACAAGAAGCAAACAAATTAGTAACACAGAATTCCATGAAAGAAACTTCCTCTTAATGATGAACAAAAGAACCGCATGTCCTTAATGACATACTTGGAACATTGGGGTGATTCCAGACCCTCCAGCAAGCATCCCAAAAGCCCTAACCTCGCCAGGTTGGTACTTGAAACGTCCCTGGAAGCAATTATGTTAAAGCCCAATTATCTAAATAACAAGTCATTCATTTGGTATCAGACATTGTGAATACAGAAATGCATATAACTGTGAACACCCTTGGCACAAGACTTGTATGTGTACAAGAATAAATCATCAACTTTACAACGAAATATTAAGAAAATGGGAAACCTTGAAAGTTTTGTGTACAAATGTGTAGAAGAAACATTTACCTTAGGTCCTTTCACGGAAAGGTAGTCACCAACACGCATCTCACGGAAATGGTGTGACATCCTTCCTTGTGGGTACATCTAATGTATGCATATTTTAGACCGAAAACCAAATAATCAAGGGAGAAGACAAAAAATAATGCACATAAGTTAGAAAAAACATAAGGGTGAAGTCAATGGATTCTGAATATACCTTAATAACTAGTTCAAAATGTCCAACATCGGAATCCAAAGTAGTAGGAGTATATGGTTTGATAACCTCTTCACCTTGAGCATCTTTACCCCTGTTTGAGAAGTTGTTTATTCACAATGTGACGACAAAACATTAATAAAGAAACTAAAAAATGGAAATAATTCCTGTTATACTTATTAGTTATCACTATAATTGAGCGATCACAATAGCTATTCTCAGCCAGCATGAAGAGAAAAAAATTTGCATATACTAAATTAAACACAAAAAATATGATGAACTGATTACATTGACAAGGAAAATAGACACAAGCAAAAGATCAGGCAATTGAACCTGCAACTTATGTGTTGCCCAATTGGAAGACCCAAAACAGATGTAGGTGTTGGGAGTGCAAATGTGAACTTTGCAACATTATGGCTCAGCTGTGCACGCTTAACAAGTTTGAATGCCTTAAAGTTCTCTGGGTCCAAGCAACCTATAAGCACACAGAAGAAATGACGGAAAACTTTAAGTATATACAACAACCAAATTTAACATGAAATGAACACCAAAGGTGGTGTGCATTGAGTTTTACATTATCTCGTTCTGACATCAAGCTTCACCATACCTTATTTCATAATAAAATATGTAATTAAGGTCTTTCACTCTCTAGTGTAAACAAGATTCCATGTAATGTGAAAATCTATTGTCAAAAGCTAATGCACTTTGTGAAAAGGAAAAAGACAATGTTTTTAGTATTACCACAGGAAGTAGCTCATAAATGAGCCAGAAAATACCACTGCCAACTCAATAACACATAGCATGGTCACACATTAACAGTAATTAGTGATGGACTCCTGAGTCCTGACCTGCAATTCTTCTGAACAACCCCTATGACACTCAAAGGAAACACAAAATCCGACCAAACAGAAACTCTAGATGTGGAACAGAAATATAGAATCAAGAGAAGAGCAACCAGCAAGTAATAAACATAAACAACTGGGCAGAGCAAGGTTGTTTAATAACAAGTAAGAAACTGAAAAGTTACCAGATGATTCCAAAATGTTAATATCTCATGTGGGATAGCATTTCAATCAAATAATAGATTAAAAACCCAACACTCATCAAACATACTTTTGACATAAAAATTCAGCCTGAATAAGTGACCAACAGGAGGCAAAGTCCCACAAAATTGCATGGATGAGATACTGATCAATCAGAAACACAAACAGCCAACACTCAAAGAGTAGGGAAAAATATTCAACAACAAAGTGCATGAACAGAAACTAAGCCCAGGAATAGTTCATATCACATATCAGATCCATTCCAATGAAAATGAAACAGAACTATCTACACAAATAAAATGAGCACTCTCCATGCAGTAATACACAAAGTGAACCAGTGCTGGTAGGCACACTATTGAACTTTCTTAACACATAAAGGCTGCCCTTCATGTCATTAGCAATGTCAAATTTTATGAACGAAACTGAGATTAAAAAAAAAACATCTTTTGAAAAAATAAAACAACCTCGTTTACATCGAATTCTCATAAAAATAAAAAAAAAAGAAACATGTGGGATCTTCTCTTACATGTAGAACTAAGAAAAAGAAGACCCTTATGCATAAATCAAAGTAAAAGCATAGAATTTCAAATGGGTATAACATAAAGTTGAAAAAGGTGAAACCTTTGGTCTTCTTGGATGAATAGAGATATACTGCACCAAGCCCAATGGCTACAACGGCCACGGCCACACCCACAAGTATCTGATTTTCTTGTGCTTGCAAGAAATCCATGATTTGAGTGAAAAGAAAAATGAGTGTGTGAAGGGAAAAGTAAGGAACTTGTAAATTAAATAAGAAAGGAACTGGGGAATTAAAAAAGGAAAAAATGTAAGAGAAAGGGTATTGCCGTATTGGTAGGTAAAGATAGTTAAGTGGTGGACTTTGGTTCTGAAGGAATGAATGGTTGTGACTGCTGAGGGATCTGGTGCAACAACTACCAGCCCCTCTCTCTCTTACTTAGGCACAGAAATCTGGTACTAAATCAACTTCATGTTTTTTTTTCAATAAAAATCAATTTCATGTTTTTGTTTCCCAGTTCAAAAGGTACGTGCCTCCAAATTTGTTTGCATTAAAGGTTAATCTTATTATTGAATAAAAAAAACTAATTTTACTCTAGTATGTATGTGACACGTTTTTAATCTAAAAAAATTTTACATAATATAAAATTAAATATAAGTTTCTTATTAAATAAATCATTCTCATTTCTATAAATACATTTTTCTTATATCATGATATCAATCATTTGGATTATTTTAATAAATTTTCATGTACCAAGAAGATCTAATTTAATTAATTGAATAAAATACATAAATATTATAAATTTTCTGTTATTGTTTACAATTTATAACAATTTATATAACATTTGTAGAATTTAATTTGATTTACATATAGAGAAATAATTTTTCTTTATATTATTATTTAATTATAGGTTTTTGTGTATATTAAATCAATGATTTTTATAATAATTATTTTAAAAATGTGTTTAAAATAATCTTAAATTGGTTAATAATGAATAAATCATTTAAAATTAAATTATATTTCTTATTATCTCACTTATTTTATGTTATATTTTTCTCTATTTTTTTATCTTATTTATAAAAATTATATTAAAAAAATTTCTTTTCAATATATTTTTTCTTGTTAGTCAATTTCCTTTCCGTTTTTTATTTTCCTGTTTTCCATGTTTGACCTTTGAATTCAATTTTTTTTTATGAAGAAACCTTTGAATTCAATTGGTACTAGTATTTTTTAAATGTTGGCGTATAGCATTCATTTATTGGAAAACGAGTGAAGTGATAACTAGGAAATTAGTATATTAGTAATGAAATTATATGTATATGTTAACCAAACAATTGATGGGATACAAGAGATAAATGTATTAATATAAGATTGAATTGTTTGAGTATCACTGAAAAATAATTTTTGATAAATATTACAAAAGTAGTTAATATAAAAAGTATTATTATTTAAAATAGAGTTTAATTTTTTTAAAAAAATATATGAAATTTTAAATTGATCTTTATATATATATATATATATATATATATATATATATATATATATATATATATTAATTAAAAATTATTTAAAATATAATTTTTTAAAATAATTATTATAAAATTAATAATTTACCATATCATATTACCAGTATATTTTAAATTTTTAAAAAAATATTAAAATAATATTTATAAAATATATACTGTTCGCGTCAATATTTTAAATTAAATAGGACTGGATTGACAACTTTACAAAGTACAAACTCGTGCAATGCAAATGGCAATTTTGAAGGAATGACATGAGGAAGGTGATGGCTCAAACCATTTTTATTGGAAGAATTTATTTTAGATTTTTGGATCAACGTTTGTAAATTTCATGATATCATGTAGGATATAATTTTTTTTTTGTCATTTTTGCTTTAACAGGATAATACAATTTGAGTTCTTAAATTTTAATTGTATAGAACAAAAACCAAAACCTTTATTTTTCTTTCAAATGGCATTAAAAAATAATATTATTTTTATAAAAGTAAAATTCTTAAGAGAAACCCAACTTCTAACGCATGGAGAACTCTCAATAAAAAAAATAGTAGTAGATGAATAGGATTCTTGAGTTCAAGAACTCCTATTAAAAATACTCTCATAATCAAAGTGGATTTTTGAGCATTTTAATTTTTTGTGGATCATATCATCGAGGAGAAAAATAAAGAAAATAAAAAATTTTAAATAACTGTAGTAAAATTTAATTTTAACATTTATCTTTTTTTCATTGAACATTATTTTCATTTTTAGTAATTTGGATCAATTATTAAGGTTATATTTGACAAAATTAGTTAAAAAGTTAGTTAAAAATTAATAACTTAAAGTTAAAAAACTAACTTATTAAATTATAAGTACTTGGTGAATTAATTAAAAAGTATAGAATGACTTAAAAATAATATAATCATGATTTATATAAAAAAAGGTAAGCAAAAAATTTAAATGAAAAAAAATTAAATTATATTTTTGAAAGTATTATAGACTAGTTTTACAATAAATTATCAAATTACTATTATTATTAAAATAATTAATTTATATTAGAGTTTAATGAATATACATTATCAACTAATTAAAATTTTAATTTAATATAACTTTTAAGATAATTATAATAAAATTTAATAAATTTATTATATATGATAATGGTTTTTTAAAATGTATATTAGATGGTTTGCTATTGAGTAAATTTTCCATACTATTAATGCATATATTTTTTTCTCTTAATATTAAATGTCATATATTTAATATTTTCTTACTCATTTTAAATTAGGTCTTACAAAGTACTACAAACTATTATTAAAGCACGCACGCTGTTCTCGTTGGAGGCTTTCCGGTTAGCGATGCACGTGGTTTTGCTTTTAACCCGCTATCCACACAAAGCCACCAACCACAATCTCTAAGGATTGGCCCATTAAAAATAGGAATAGATATATTTTTCGTTTTTACAATTTAATATTATTTTTTGTCTTTGGAAAAAAAAAAATTAGTTCCTCTAAATTTTATTTTGAATCGGTAAATATTATTTAACACAAAACTTTTGTCTCTCTCTCTTTTTTTTTATTACTTAACCAACTTTATACTTTATCCTTAATTATAAGACTCTTTCAATTAACTCATATTCCTTAAGAAAATTAGTTATTGTATTAAATTTATCAATTATTTATATTATCATTTTAAAATTATTCTTTTATTATCTCTTTATCCACCTACTTGTTTCTCATTAATATTTGAAGAAGGAATTATTAACTAAGGGTATATAAGAAAAACATAATTAATACATTTAAAAATTATAAAAAAAAGTCTTATAAAAATTAACAAATAATTTTTTGAAAAAAAAACATCTTATAATTATGAACTGAAGGAGTAATTCCTTTAGTCTCACAATTTATATTTATTTTGTTTTTAGTCTTTAACATTAATTTTCATTACTAAAATATTGATGTGGCAAATGGAATGATATCATTATCATATCACATCATTACTTCATGACTTCATCCAGTCACATTAATAAAAAAAATTTCACATCATCATTAATTTATAGGATCTACAATCAAAACAAATATAATATATGGGGCTAAAAAAAGACATATATCCAAGAATAATAAAAATATATAAATCTAAATGCAATATTAAAATAAAGTTTCTAATTAAATTTAAAATTGATATATTTAATAATGTGATACACTTAACACTATCAAACTTTTATAAATCCCTATTGTGAAAAATCACTTATCACTTTTGTTATTGTCTCTACCATCATTACTAAATTATCTTTGTGACCACTATCATTGTTACATTGTTGTGATCACTACCATAATAAACATCACTATCACTATTATTGTCACTTCCGCCACAACAATTATATTGTCATTGTCACCACCGATAGAACCACTATTTTAATTGTTGTTGTCACTATCGTTGTCTTCACTGACATTATCACTACCACCACAATTGCTTGAAGGGGGTGAAGGTTGTAAGAAAGACCCTGAAGGATAGAGCTTGAAGAAACACAAAAGAGAAAAAAAGGATAAGAAAAAGAGTTTGAAGGTAGAGACGGTGTGAAGATTAAGATGTAAATAAATTAATTTTAAAGTGTTTATTTCATTTTAAGATATAATTCTTAAATATTTTTTTGTTTTTGCAAATGTCATTTTTTGTTTTAGTCCCTATAAATTATTTTATTTTTTTTGCTTTTGTAAGTTGATGATGATGTGAGACCACATGTTGACGTGACATAATGACATCATTAAGTACTGACTTGATATGATGATATCATTAATCTTTTTGTTACATTAACATCTTTGTAATGGAGATCAATGATAAGAATAAAAAGTAAAATAAACATAATTTGTCGAGACTAAAACAATTCTTTTTTGCAATAATGGAAAACAAAAAACAATAAACTACGTAAAAGAAAAATATATTTATGCCTTGAGAATAACTATTTTGGTATATTTAAACAACATGAATATCTTACATATGGTTGTTTTCTTTTTCTCTACAATGAGGAGGTATGTGGGGGCTTCTGTTTTGACACCTAATTTTTTTTTTTACTTAGTCGACGTATTTTAGGATAAAGTGATACTTAAACATTGATTAAGAGATCTAAGTATTGAACTATTAGTATTTCAACAACTTTTAGTATTTAACCTTTGTTTATATTATCTATTATCTATATATAGAAATCAACCAAGAAAATGATACCAATCAATAAAAAAAGACTTAAATATGTTTAAGGTCTTTGATAAATGATCGAATTTTAAGTTGAGTCCCTAATAATTTTTTATCTTGAGTCATTGATGTATTAAATTTTTTGTTTTGAGTCACTATTATTAGTTATATGATTACGTGACACCATCACAACTGTTGGTGATGTTTGAAAAATTAGTTTGTAAGGTGACACGTCATTACTTAACTCATGTCAATGATTCAAAACAAAAGTTTTGATATATTGGGGAATCAAAAAAATGTTAGAGACCTAGAATAAAATTCAATCGTTTACCAAGAACATTCAACATATTTAAGCCTTAAAAATCTATATATACATATAAAATTGATTAGACAATAATACTAAATGTTATGTTTATCAAATGCAATATGTAATTAGCTAAAATAATAGTATTAAACAGTATATTTATCAAACAACATGCATTTCTTAACATATTATATACTTTTAAATGTATATATAATTCTTTTCCTAATAATTAAATTAACTACACTACACCAATAAATGTAAAAAAAAATTATATTATCATTCAATTACAAATATCATATATAATAAGTTTTTTCACTTTCTAATAACTAACTTAAAACTCACACTTCATTAACATTTTGTTTTTTTAGTATAGAGAATACTAACTTAAATTGAATTGCATAAAAATTTAGCACATTAAAGTTATGTACAACAAAACTAGTTAAAAAATTAACTGAAATTGAAATGTTAATTAATAACTAAAATTTATTAAGTTAACTAATTAAATCATATTTTTTTAGTAATTGAAAAATTTATTTGATTCTTTAGTAAAACAAAACCTTTTAGTAGCTTCTCACTCTTTACGAAGAGTTACATCAAGTAAAAATATTATTAGCTTCTAATTTTTTTTTATATTTTATTCCATTTTATCTTTAAAATATTTATTAAATATTTAAAGTACCCTTCTTAAATTAAATAAAATTTTGTTATCTATTTATTTATTTTCATTCATTCACATGTGTGAAGTGTTACTATTCTTGCTCATGACACTTTCTCTTATTTTCACTCTTTTTTATTTTATTTTAAACTTGATTATAAATATTTTAGGATATAATATCATACTAATAGTAGAATACATAATATGAAGAAAAAAAATATAACATTGAAAACTATAAATGTAAGGGAAATAATTTGTCTAAATTAAAGAAAAAATTACAATATTTTAAAATTAATTAAAATTCAATTACTTTAATAAATAGTTTTATTAAACACTTATAATTTAATTTACTATCATAACAACTTTTAACTAGCTTTTAAGCTAATTTTGTTAAAAATAGTCTAAGTTAAATTTTATATTAAAGTTAGAGGACAAAAATGTCAGTTTTTTGCAAAAAAAAATTAATTAAATGTATTAATACAATAAATATAACTCAGTATATATTTCTTAATTTCTATGTCTAGTTATTATTTTTAAAAAATATAATGGTTTATTTCAAATTTAATTATGTACTTAAATTATTCTTATTCTAATTTAATTAATGCTGTATTATTTTTAAAGCATACTTAAGTTTAATAAAATTCAAATGCATATTGTATGGAACATATCTTTCATGTATATGTTTTAACACTTAATTTCAAATTTTGACAAGTGCATTGAAAGAGTTGCTGATCTAGTTGTGTGCTTGATATATTCTCTACAGGTGTTGGGCACTGATAGAGCACATACAGTTAAATTAGGTAGAGTTCCGTAAAGAGGAAAAGAAAAGGAAATAAATAGAATTGAGATAAAAGTTTAAAATTAAAATAAAATGTAAAAATGTGAAATCTACACCCAAATTTAAAAATTTTCACCTATTTCTCTTCTCCTTTCCCCTCATCCGAACATGCTCTAATTAGGCAACAGTCTCAGTAAAAAAGATCTTGTTGAATCATCTGTCAGAAATGTATTTGGTGAACTTTTCAAGCTGGGATAGTGCAAAGTCAAATGGATGGCCAATTTAATTGAACAGACAAAGCCTCCTGGACAAAAAATTGAAATGAAGAGGGGTGATTGGATTTGCCCATACTTTTAATTTTGACTATAAGCCCCTATGAATTATCAACAATGATACTTTGTGTAATTCTGGAACACCAAGGTTAGAGTGTGGAGCTATTGTTTTAGTTAATTTTTGTTTCCTCTAGTCTTGTACAACATTCTGATTAATCTGCATACTCTTTAATATTGAGCAGGAATAATTTCATGAATTTTGCAAGAAAAATATCAAATGTCATGAGTGTAAACATTTTGGCATTGGTAGGCTATGCTGGATTTTATTATTTTATTTCTGATAGAGGATTAAGGAGGGCACTTCAAACTTTTCTCAAACAACAGCTACTATATAATAATACCATTTCTTCATCCCATTAATTCTAAGCTTATCTCTAATTAATGCAAAGGACTGCAATTTCATATCTGACCAGTTACCCCAAAAAGAAATTGCCATGTTTCACCACTAAAATTCACATCATGTCAACAGCAAGATTCCCATATATGCTCCAAACTACATGCAAATTCCTTCTTTCTGCCAAATAGTACAGTGCCATGGTTTGCATTTGGAATGATGCTGATTTCAGCATTAGGAGCCTTCAAGTTTAACTTACTACAACACTCCATTGGGACAGCCTTGTCTTTATCACCTTGAATCACATTTATTCTGACTCCAGCTTTGGTCAAAATCATTAGATAACTATCCACAAATTTTTCTCCTCCACATATCACATTATGCATGGTACTCCAAGCTGAATGATGAGTGTGCCTGGTTAAGTCTATGGTCAAGAAATGAAGATGCCTGAGAAAGATAAAGAAAGGCAAGCATGAATGTCAATATCATCTTTACGTATACTAAGCAATATACTCCCTCATTTCGTAATTATAAAGATCTCTCAGTTAATTTAATTAATTTAAGTTTCTTAAGAAAAATATTAATTTAATTAATCGTATTAAATATATTAACTATTTATACTAATATTTTAAAATCATCATTTTCTTATCTTTCTATCAACTTAATTATTTCTCATTAGTTTTTTTAGAGAGAATAATTAAACAGAGTACTTAAGAGAAAAAATAATTAATACATCTAAAAATTAAAAAAATGATTTCACAAACAAATTTCTAAAAAAAAAAGTCTTAATTATTAAGAGTGTTTAACCGAAAAAAATAATTAATAAGTTTTGTATCTTTGCATTATAGTCATTTGATAAATGTTTATTACCTCTTGCGAGCAATGAATTTTAGGATGCTCTCCCATATCCTGTGATTTCTGCAATAGACAAGGCAAACAGTGGGACCCAAGTGCTCATACCATGACATATATGAATAACCAAATGACAATGGGGACCAAAATTTCTTCCCAGCAAGCATTGATAGTGCATTTAGACAAGCATCATTTCCCTCACAAGAAGTGTATGGCTGCCACCAAAACCATTTGGAGAAAGGAAAAATTCAAGAGACATTACTACACAAATATTGAAAAACTAGTATCTTGCTAACTAATGTCACATAGTGGGCTAAGGAATTAACAAAAAAAAAAAAGTTTTTATAAGAAATCATGTAGGAGTGCCTTAAAAATACTCGGATCATTTAGTGTTGTTCTGCATTTCCAACAAAGATATATCTTTGCTGGTGAGGCATCACAACCGCAAAGGATCCAACTTCGCATTAAAAAGTATAGTAAGAGTGGATTACTATATATTTTTTTAATTTCTTAAAGTACATGTTAGTATTTTATTTTTTGTGTATAGTGATTTAAATTTCCAAGGTTAACTGGCATCAAATATCTAGCACAAAAATTGTTAATTTGGTTCTGAGCAGTTCAATTCTCAAACCTCATATAAAGCAAAGTATTCAGTTTGGTCTAAAGTGTACTTACCGGAGCAGTAAGGGTGATTGATTTTACACACTTGGGGTACTTTGCAGCCAAGGTCAATGCAATTAGGCAACCCATGGAGTGTGCAACCAAATGAAAACTACTTAACCCCAACGGTTGAATCCCAGCAGGTCAATGGCAATCAATCTGTACTTTTGATTCACTTTTCCAGAAAAATATGGGAACACTGTCCTTGTCCAAAATGAGGAAGAGCTGAGAAATCCATGCAAGAATATGACATTCTCAGGAGGGTTTTCCCTGAAATTCTCATAAGTGGCTGTCAAAAACCAATCAACAACCAAAATCAGTCACATAGAAAAAACATAGAACCATGAAAAGGATCATCAAGTAATGGTAGGACAAAACTTTGACACTGTCTTGTAGGTATTTTTGGTAGTTCTCTGATTAAAATTGGAATTTCATATCAGAAATCGGGTTGACATTTAATGAAAACTTTAAGGTCCCTTTGGTGTGGCTTTTAGTTCTAGGTTTCCAAGATTTTGAAAACTAACAATCAATTTTTAGTTTTAGTTTTAAATATTTTACAAACAAGTTATTAAAATTTAGTTGTAGTTTTTTCTCTAATTTTTAGTTCTAAATAAATTCATTTTGAAAGTTTTTAATTAAGGATATGTTTTTGTGGTGATAACACACAATGACAGTGTCAATCTCAATGATGTCTATGGTGGTGATTTTAGTGGTTACGGTTGGTGAAGATAGTAATGATGATAATAATGATAGCAAAATAATAATAATGGTGATAATAGTGTTAATGACTGTTGTAGTGTCAATAATAGTGATAATGACAACAAGTCAATGTCAATGATGATGGTGACAGAGCAATGCTAGCGATGATGGTGTTATTGCCCGTGTTAGTGATAGTGTCATTGGAAATGGTAATTGTCAAATGTAGGAAAAAAGTGTTTTTTTAAAACTAAAATTCAAATTTATAATTTTTTTTTGAAAATGAATGTAAGAATATTTTTAAATTGAGTTAAAAATTATCTTAGTTCTATTTTTGTCAAATGCCCTTTATTTTTTTTGAAAATAAGAAAAAATAAACTCTTACTTAAACACATTATTGAGGTGAAACTCCAATTTAGGAGAAAACTACTGAAAGAACATATAGAATAGTATCTAGTTTTGATATAATAGTAACCAAACTAGTAGAGCTACCCTACCTAACAAAGGCTCCTTCTCAACAAAATGAAGCTTATTATAGTCACTTCCATCATTGACCCATGAAAGGCAAGATTCACAGCCCCAATCAGACCAACGGTTCACTGACCCTGCACCACCAGCTCCTCTACCATGTTTTCTTTTGGAATCTTCCCTTTTTCTCCCAAAATGAAGGAACCCCATTTCTCTAAAAGTGTTTTTCCTCATACAAGCTATCTGATTGACCATCATCATCTGTCACATTCATCCTCCTCTTCTGCCTTTCCCGGTAAGAACAACAACAAGGGGAAGCCTCATCCCCTTCAATGCGTCCATCAAGCAGGAATCTATAGATAATGCACAAAACAGCATCAAGAAAATCAAGCAAAAGGAAAACAACACAACATAGAATTGAGATGAGTGCTTGAACACAATAGGTCAGCCATTTTGGTGAGGAAACTGCTATAGACATAGACATGGATATAGAGAAACCAAAAGAGATGGAGTTATATGCTTAAAGACATGTTACTATTGTACTACTTAAAAGACACCGATCTTATGTAAAACAAAATGCATGCCTTGTTCACATTTACTCTTTCTATTAATTTTAGAGTATGCAATTTGCAAAGTCTAATTGACTTTCACTCAAAATTATTAAGTATATATGACTTTCACTCACAATTATTTATTTAGAATAGTCAATTTTCGGCAACCTAAAAAAATAGTCAATTTTCTCTTCTCTCATTGTACCTTTACTCTCTACCCTGATTCTATATATTAATTTTAATTTAATTTTTCTTCTTTTTTTATTCAATATTATTTGTTTATTCTTACTTATCAAACAACTTTAGTTAAAATATTTCTCTTTTATTCTTTTTCATTTTCATTCTTTTTCTCAATTATTTCTCTTGTATTCTTTTTTTTATTACCTTTTTCATTATGTTTCTTTCTCGTACCACATACAATGCAGCATCTCAATACGTTTGCCAATTTCTAGAAAGTATGAAATGGTGATTTAAGATTTGGCCACGCAAGGGGATAATTGAGCAGCCACATTCATGGCTACCAATGGGAAATATAGTCAACCCACTGTAGCTGTGTTGCATTTGTTTTTCATTGTACTAGTAATCCTCATAATTAATTGGTGTGCCAAAAGTCAGTTATTTAGTAGGGTTGAAAAGAAGGCAATGTTAAACGTTATTAGAATATTGATTAAAAAATTAAAATTATAAAAAAAATTATTGAAATATGTAAAATTATATTACTCGTAACTTTTTGTTTTGTTTTTCTGAAATCTTCATATTAAATATTTTCTTATTTTAACTTTTTACCTAATGTCTTATGAATACTAACACCAATTGGGTTAGGTCTAATCCCTATAAAGCGAAGTACTGCGGTTAAATATTTGCTAAGAGATAAATTATTCATATTTAGTGTTTTATTGTATTTTAAATAGGAATATTTCATAAGAAAGAGAATACATATATAAAAAAAATATCAACAACAAATTAATTTTGAAGCTGAACTCTTATATTCACGGTATTATTATCAACTCACACAGAAAAACAAGACATGTTTAGTATGAAGATTTATTCTCTTAATTAAATATTTTACTCCATTGATTTCAGTTTGGTGGTGGATGGTGTTAGAGCATTTAAAGTTGACGAAGTTACTTTCCAGCTAACAGCAAGACTAAAACATTAAAAAAAACAAAAAAAAAACTCATACAGGATTATAGAGTTTCTAAACATAAGAACTAAAACGTAAATGATTAATTAAATCATTGAAGCCACCACCTCATCATGCCAATCATGCACACGGGTAAATCCCACATGGCCACGTTAGCAAAAAAGTGCGTACAAGTATAGGAAGAATTAAATGATTAATTAAATCTTATAGTTATTATATTTATTTATGGGTTTTCAGTTATCGCAAGTTTCTTGTTCAATTCAAATATAATAGGTTAGATAGACTTGCAGGCTTCGATTGGATTTGTATTTGGTGCTTGTACATAATGAGTTACTTAGAGGTTACACATGAAAAAATATCTGTTGAAATTGTTAACTGAATCTTAATATTTTAGGATATGTTTGGTTCAAAAGATAAAAATAAAAAAATGAATTAAAGTAAAGTATAAAAGATGTAAAATTCATCTTATTTTTTCTTTATTTCTCTCATTTCTCCCCCTCCCAAATACAAGTTTAGGAAATTATCCTTACCTCCCAACCAAAGGATAATCAGGGTTTAAAAAAAAAAAAAAAAAAGTTACACATTTTGATTGGATGAGTGAGTTACTTGAAAATAGTGAATTTCACTCCATGGATGTAACTCACTTAGTAACATAATGTAAGTTAGTGAAAGATGATTTGAATTGGATCTTTATAAAATACTTTTGAAGAGGAATAATAAAATTTAAGTATAATTAAATTTCAATTGAAAATTAGTCTCATAATTGATTCTTCCGATGAGAATATCTTAACATATTATTAAAAAACTTAAGATCTAAAAAAAAAGATAGTAATTTCTGTAATCATCTCACGAGTTCGAATGAACATCCACCTACAAGAATTTTGATAGTTATATGCTCATGAAGAGAATGGAACACACCTTGTAAGAGAGGTCTAGTGATGTTAAATATGGATTTGGAAGTAGAGTGAGTGGGGTTTCCTCCTTAGAAACACGTCTTTTACACTCAAAAAGGGATAAGTCTCTGAAATGATACAGAGAGTGATATAGAGAGCTAAGGAATTTTTGGATTGAAACTAGTATCAACCTCTACAATTGTAGAGGGATTTGCAGTACAAGCTGTGAATACAGGGAAAGTTTTTGGGAGAGAGAAATTAGATTCACAATTCACACGATATTCCCTAAGTACCCTTAGCTCTTCTATTTAACTACTCAAGAAGTAACGAAATCCTTCAATTGGTTGTTGGCCTTGCGTGCTCTGGTGCTTTTGCGCATTCCCTGTAATTCCGGATCATGCATAACAGAATTATCCTCTTGCATTCCATGTGGGCCCTTACACACTTGAATTGATGACTCAGCAACATCTATTTCCTTCTCCTTAATTTGTCTTATTACAATACCATCCCCATTTAAGACAACCTTGTCCTCAAGGTTGAAGCTAGGATAATTGGCTTTCATATCTTCCAACCCTTCCCATGTGGATTCATCTGGTGGCATGTTTGTCCATTGGATAAGAACCTGTGGAATCTTCAACTCTCCTTGTTGAATCACACGTGCAGCTAGTACCTTAGCAGGTAGTACAATAGGCCCAATATCAGTCATTGTCAAGGGAAGTGGCATGTATTGTTCAGTGGTCCCTCCTTTGAAAGGCTTCAATTGTGACACATGGAAAACTGAGTGAATCTTTGCTTCTTCTGGTAATTGGAGCTTGTAGGCTACAACACCTACCTTAGCTATTATCATGAAAGGTCCAAAAAATCTCATACCCAATTTTTTATTCTTTCTCAAAGCAACAGATTGCTGCCTATAAGGTTGTAATCGTACCAGCACCCAATCTCCAACCTGCAGCTCAAGATCTCTCCTTTTCTTGTCAGCTTGATTTTTCATATAAACTTGTGCTCTTTCCAAGTTACTTTTGAGCTGTTGTAGAGTTCTGTCTCTTTCTACCAGCTGCTCTTGCACCGTAATAGGGTCATTTGGTTGAGGCCTATAGCGAGTTAAAGCTGGAGGGTCCCTCCCATAGAGTGCTTTAAAGGGTGTCATGCCAATGCTTGTATGGTGAGCTGTATTGTACCAGTATTCAGCCCAAGTTACAGCTTTATACCAAGCCTTAGGATTCTCAAAAGTGAAACATCTCAAAAACATCTCTAAACACTTGTTGAGAATTTCAGATTGTCCATCTGACTGTGGGTGATATGCAGAACTCATGGCCAATGTTGTACCCTGTATCTCAAATAATCTTTTCCAGAAATCGCTAGTGAATACCTTGTCTCTGTCTGAAACTATAGACTTTGGAATTCCATGCAACTTCACTATATAATTCATGAAAGCCTCTGCAACTGTTTTACTGCTGTAATCACTTTTAAGTGGAACAAAGTGAGCAAATTTTGTCAATCTATCAATTACCACCATTATTGTAGTGTAGCCAAAAGAGGGAGGTAGCCCAGTAATGAAATCCATAGCTACATCTTCCCATACCTGAGATGGGATGGGCAATGGTTGGAGCAACCCAGCTGGTAAACTATGAGAAGATTTTGCTTGCTGACATATAGCACAATTTTGCACAAACTGTTCGATGTCTTTCTTCATATTGTGCCAAAAATATTGATAAGCAATTCTAGCCATGGTTCTAGAATTTCCTGAATGTCCCCCAATAGGAGAGCTGTGATTCTCCTTCAAAATCATTTGAATCAAGTTAGAAGCGTCTGGTATAACCAACCTGCCTTTCCAATAAAGCAGTCCCTCTTTGGTCGTGTAGTGAGGCTTCAGCTGGGGGTGATCTTTGCATTGAGTTATGAGCTCCTGCATTTTATCATTACTCTTCACTTCATCTAGTAATTGTTGCATAAATCGTGTCTTTGGTTCAGACCACGATATCATGAACATTCTGGACAAGGAATCGGCAGCTATGTTCTCCTTTCCTGGATTATACTCAATGACAAAATCGTAACCCAGAAACTTGTGTAGCCATTCTTGTTGTTCAGGTGTTTGTAGGCTTTGATCCATCAAGCTTCTCAAGCTCTTCTGATCAGTCCTGATGATAAACTTACTCCCCAATAAGTAGTGCCTGAACTTTGCGATGGCTTCAGCTATAGCGAGCATTTCTCTAAAGTAAGCTGATTTCTTCTGGTTTCGTGGTGCCAGCTTCTTTGAGAAAAATGCTATCGGGTGGCCATTTTGGTGCAGAACTGCCCCCACTCCAATTCCTGAAGCGTCAGTTTCAAGGATAAAAGTTTGTTGGAAATTCGGCAGAGCTAATACAGGTGCAGATGTGATGGCTTGTTGCAGCCCTTGAAAAGCTTCTTGTGTTGTTTCATTCCAGCAAAATGAATCTTTCCTTAACAAGTCTGTTAAAGGAGCTGCTATTTTGGCATACGATTTAATGAATCGTCTATAGTAGCCGGTCAATCCTAAAAACCCTCTCAACTGTTTCAGGTTAGGAGGTGTTGGCCACTTGAGAACTGCTTCAATCTTTGTTGCCTCCATTGCTACCCCTTTCCCTGACACCACATGTCCCAGATACTCTATCTCCTCAACCCCAAAAACACATTTTGATAGTTTTACATACAGGGTATTTTGTTCTAACACCTGTAAAACTGCTTCCAAATGTGTGAGGTGGTCCTTCCAAGTGGTACTATACACAAGGATGTCATCAAAAAATACCAATACATACTTCCTCAGAGCATGTTGAAAAATTTGATTCATGAGACATTGGAAGGTTGCTGGCGCGTTTGTTAACCCAAATGGCATAACTAGCCATTCATAATGACCATGGTGGGTTCTAAAAGCAGTCTTGTGTCTATCCTCCGGTTGAATCAAGATTTGGTGGTAACCGGACCTCAAATCCAGCTTCGAAAAATACTTTGCACCACAAAGTTCATCTAACAACTCATCTACAGTAGGCATAGGGAAACTATCCTTAACTGTAATGGCATTTAAAGCTCTATAGTCTGTGCAAAACCTCCAACTTCCATCTTTCTTTTTCACTAACACAATGGGAGATGAAAAAGGGCTATTACTGGGCTGAATGATTCCTTGATCTAGCATCTCTTTCACCATCTTTTCAATTTGCTCCTTTTGACTGTGGGGATACCTATAAGGTTTAACTTTGACCGGATTGGAGCCCTCTTTCAAAGGAATAGCATGGTTTTGAGGTCTTTGGGGTGGTAGTCCTTCTGGTGTCTTGAAAATACCTCTGTAAGTATATAATATCACAGCCACCTCAGGTGACATGTTAGCTGGTATCTCATCCCATACGTCATTGACTGCATCAGCTTGTACTCTCTCTACAGTGAACACTTCATCAATACTTCTAGTGTTACACATCCTTTTCAGCTGATGTAATTGTGCCTGACCTGGTCCCATGCTTGTGTCACCCTGTAATGTAATGAATTTTCCTTTGTGGAAAAATTTCAAAGTTAAAGCTGAATAGTCTGCCACATGAGGCCCTAAAGTAGCCAACCAAGCTGTCCCCAATATTAAGTCTGCACCAGCTACAGGTAAAAGGTACACAGGAATCAACATTTCATGCTCTTGAATGACTATAGGGAGTTGTGTCACTACCCCCTCTGCTGTCATAGTCTGTCCATTTCCCACTAACACCTTAAAGCAGGGTGCTGGTTCCACTGGTAATTTCAGAAAATGCGCAATTCTTGGTTGTACAAAATTATCAGAGCTCCCTCCATCAATAAGTATTTGTACTTGGAGTTTGCCAATTTTCCCCATGAAACGCATTGTCCCTAGACTGTTGGCTCCTTTCATTGCATTCAAGGATAGGTGATGTTCTGTGTGAGTTTGGTTTATGATGTTTTGTGGTTGGTCTGGTGGTTCTGTTTCCTCTTCTGCTGCATTTTCTGGTTCATGGTCAGATTGCAACAACATCAAGTGTTTGTTAGGACACTTGTGGCTAAATGAGAATTTCTCATCGCACCAATAACACAGTCCTTTGTCCTTCCTTAATTGCATCTCTGCAGGGGTGATTCTTTTGATATTTGGATTCTTTTGGTTAATGTCCATGGGTCTGGTAGGGGGTGTTGGTAATAAGGGAGTATTGGTTGGTTTTTGGTTGATTTCTGGTTTATTTGAATTGAAGTGAGCTCTATTTTGGTATTGAGTGTTTGGGTTTTGGTATTTTTGTGGTTTGGTGTTGGAAGTGTATTTTTCTTCATAAACTTTTGCTAGGGACACAGCTTTCACAATGTTAATAGGAGTGTGAACCATCACATCTCTCCTAATATCGGGGTTTAAGCCACTTATAAAACAATCAACAAGAGCATCAGTGCTTAATCCATAGACCCTGTTTGCTAAAGCAGTAAATTGCCGATAATAATCACTCACAGTCCCAGTTTGGCTAAGCTTAAACAAGGTAGCTCTAGGACAATCATAGATTGAAGGTCCAAAATCCAATTCTAAGGCACGAGTGAACTCAGCCCAGGAATTAAAAGGATGTGTTCTCTGTATCATTTGAAACCAAGGTACCACATCTTGATCAAGATGAACAGATGTGATAGTCAATCGATCCTTATCAGGGGTTTCATAATAATCGAAAAATTGCTCAGCTCTAAAAATCCATTCCATTACATTTTTGCCATCAAAACGGGGGAAATCGAGCTTGACATTTCTTACCTGAAACGGAGCTTTGTTTGAGTTCGTAACACCATGGGAAGAGGTCTGAGAGGAGTTGCGTAATAACATCAAAAGAGCTTCGTTGATTTTATCCAGTTTCCCATCAGTGGACGATTGCAGATCCTCCATGGTTTGAAATCGAGCATCCGTCACAGCACCAAAACGCTCAAACTGGATCTGAACTTCATCGTACAACTTCTTGATATCGTCGGCGTTTTTCTTCACGTCGGTGGCGAGCTCTTTCATTCTGGTGTTGTCTGCCATGGTGAGATGAAAGCACCAATGAAATGATACAGAGAGTGATATAGAGAGCTAAGGAATTTTTGGATTGAAACTAGTATCAACCTCTACAATTGTAGAGGGATTTGCAGTACAAGCTGTGAATACAGGGAAAGTTTTTGGGAGAGAGAAATTAGATTCACAATTCACACGATATTCCCTAAGTACCCTTAGCTCTTCTATTTAACTACTCAAGAAGTAACGAAATCCTTCAATTGGTTGTTGGCCTTGCGTGCTCTGGTGCTTTTGCGCATTCCCTGTAATTCCGGATCATGCATAACAGAATTATCCTCTTGCATTCCATGTGGGCCCTTACACACTTGAATTGATGACTCAGCAACATCTATTTCCTTCTCCTTAATTTGTCTTATTACAGTCTCTCGTATGTGTGCATGTGGGAGTTGTGTAGTGAGAGAAAAAGTATGATACTTGAGGCAATATCTGGGTTATATGTATTTGAGATCCACCTCACAAACATTTCTCATACAATTCAATAATAAAAAAATTATCTACACTCATTTAATGAAGTCATTCTTCAGAATGCAACAGGTAATTGTCCATTACAAAATTCACATTTTCAGTTTTTAGATTAAATAATTTTAAAATATAAAAAATACAGTATTTTATTATGCTGTAAACATTTTGGCATTAGTAGGCTATTCTGGATTTCATTTTATTTCTCAAACAACATCTATAAATGATACCATTTTTTCATCTCACTTCTAAGCTTATCCCTAAAATTAAAATTTCATATCTTGCCATTTACCCCAAAAAGAAATTGCCATGTTTCACCACAGAAATTCACTTTATATCAACAGCAAGATTCCCATATATGCTCCAAACTATATGCAAATGCCTTCTTTCTGCCAAAAAGTACAGTGCCATGGTTTGCATTTGGAATGATGCAGATTTCCGCATTAGGAGCCTTCAACTTTAACTTACTACAACACTCCATTGGGACAATCTGATCTTTATCACCTTGAATCACATTTATTCTAACTCCAACTCTGGTCAAAATCATTAGATAACTATCCACAAATTTTGCTCCCCCACATATCACATTGTGCATGGTACTCCAAGCTGAATGATGGGTGTGCCTGGTCAAGTCTATGGTAAAGAAAGGAAGATCCCTGAGAAAGACCAAGAAAGGTAGTCATGTCATCTTTATGTTTTTTTTACGGGCAAATGTTAATTGTTAACTTGTTAGTTTTTATTAGCAGGATGGATCAAATTCGTGACCTTTTCTTCATTCCTCTCTTTTTTAGCCATCAAACTAACCTTATATCTTCACATACCATCTTTATGTGTATGTGTACTAAGCAAATATATAAGAAAAAGGAACTAGGTACATTTGGTATCTTCTGCATCATAGTCTTTGAATAAATGTTTGTTACCTCTTGCGAGTAATGAATTTTAGAATGCTCTCCCATATCCTGTGATTTCTGCAATAGACAAGGCAAACTGTGCGACCCAAGTGCTCATACCATGACATGAATGAAGAACCAAATGACAATGGGGACCACAATTTCTTTCCAGCAAGCATTGATAGTGCATTTAGACAAGCTTCATTTCCCTCAGAAGAAGTGTATGGCTGCCACCAAAAACATATGAAGAATGGAAAATTTTAAGGGACATTAACACACAAATATTATTTACAAACATAAGGGTCTTGCTAATGAGTGCCAAGTATTGGTTAAAGAATTAATAAATAATTTTTTTTTATTTAAAAATCATGTTTGGAGTGTATTAAAAATGCTTGGATCGTCTGCGGTGGTACTGCATCTTCAGCAAAGATATTCAGTGTCAGATTTACATATGACAGTTATAAAAAGTGAGAATATAAAAAAAAATATAATTGGTTAAAACAGGTAAATATCTTTGCTGGAGTGACAGAACAGCTGCAGGGGATCCAAACTGTGCATTAAAAAGTATAGTGAGACTGTGAGAGTGTATTACTAATATTTTTATTATTTTATTTTACTTTTAATTTCTTAACAAATTCCTTAAGAGTAGTACATGATAGCATTTGTCAAAAAGTAAAACATAAGGGTGATTGCAGAATGAAGGTTCCATTGATTCCAATTTCCAAGGTTAATTGGCAATAAATATGTAGCACAAAAACTGTTAATTTGGTTCTAAAGTACTTACAGGAGCAACAAGGGTGATTGATTTTACACACTTGGGGTACTTGGCAGCCAAGGCCAATGCAATTATGCAACCCATGGAGTGTGCAACCAAATGAAAACTACTTAACTCCAACGGTTGAATCACGGATTTCTCAATCATTTCCACATGATCCTTCAAAGTGTATGAGCAATCTCTTGGCTTTGGACTCTTGCCAAATCCCAGCAAGTCAATGGCAATCAATCTGTAATTTTTATTCACTTTTTCAGAAAAACATGGAAACACTGTCTGTGTCCAAAATGAGGAAGAGCAGAGAAATCCATGCAAGAATATGGCATTCTCAGAAGGGTGGTTTCCCCTGAAGTTCTCACCATTGGCTGTCAAACACCAATTAACAACAAAATTTAGTTACACAGAAAAATATTTAGAAACATGCAAAGGATTACCAAATAAGAATAGCAGGACAAAACTTAGATGCAGTTCTATAGGTGTTTTTGGTACTTTTTTCCAATCAGAATTGGAATTTCATCTTGGTAATCAACATTGGCATTTAGTGAAAACCTTAATTAGTTAGATTACCTAAGTGAAACTCCAATTTCGATTGGAGAACATCATGGAGAACACCTATGAAACTGCGTCTAAGTTTTGTCTGCAATAGCTATGAAACTAGAAGAACTACCCTACCCAACAAGGGCTCCTTCACAACAAAATGAAGTTTATAGTCACTTCCATCATTGACCCATGAAAGGCAAGAATCACAGCCACAATCAGACCAACGGTTCACCGACCTTGCACCACCTCTACCATGTTTTCTATTGGAATCTTCACATTTTCTCCCAAATTGAAGGAACCCCATTTCTCTAAAAGTGTTTTTCCTCTCATACAAGCTATCTGATAGACCATCATCATCTGTCACATTCATCCTCCTCTTCAGCATTTCCCGGTTAGAACAGCAACAAGGGGAAGCCTCCCCTTCAACGCGTTCATCAAGGAATCTATAGATAACGCAGAAAACAGCATCAAGAAAATCAAACATGAGGAAAACAACACAACATAGAATTGAGGTGAGTGCTTGAACACAATTGGTCAGCCATTTTGGTGAGGAAACTGCTACTGCTAGAGACATGGATAGAGAACCAAAGAGAAGGGGTTGAGGTGGAACCAGATTCTGTTAATTTATGAACATGGTATTGCACTTAAGACACTGATGGTGATAGATAACTTATTAACCTGCTTTCGTAAAAATAAAAGTGCATACTATCACAGTTCTAGTTCAGTTGATTGAAGAGGATAAATGCGTAAATATATAAAAACTTTATTGTTTGTCTAAGCTTAATTGGAGATTGAAGAACGGGAATTGCGTTTGTGAGTATCTAGAGCATATGAAATGGTGATTGAGGTTTGGCCACGTAAGAGGATAATTGAGCTGCAACATAAACATTCAAGGCTACCAGTCCAATGGGAAAAACCCAACCTGCCGTGTCTGTGTTTTGTTGGGTGTTTTGTCGTTGCTGTGTTGCATTTCATTTTCTTATATTCGTCACAAATAAAAATAATACCGTGCCAATTGTCAACTATATATTCACCACCCTAAGCGTCCTATTGCCCTGCCCACGAGGAAGTGTAGTGTAATTTCTCATAGTTTTACCAATGGTAACCAAGGGATCACTTATTGAATTGCAAGATCTAATCTTTATTAGAAAAAATTAATGTTTTTTATACTCTACCATAAATATAATATATACAAATATAAGTATATATTTTTAATATATATATATAGTCTACACAATATATGTATTAAATTTGTTAATAATTATGATAATTAGTGTAATTAAAAATAATTAGATTTTATATATACTATTTTTGTAAGAACAAGATGAATCAATTGTCTTGGCAATGTTGAAATTACGTGCAATGCTTAATTAAAAGCATAGTTATACAAACGCATGGTCTTGATATCTTTTGATGAATACTCATCTGGAAGGTCTTAATCTTAAGCATATTAAAGAAAAAGTCAAAGATCTTGTTGCTTTTACATTATATTTAACGTGAATCTTGGACAAACATGCTCAACCAAACACGCATTTACTTTAATCCAAAAACTTAAATTTGAATATTTCTAGTTCTACTTTCTGGATAGGAAAACTCAGTATACAAACATTGGTTTTAATGCATCACTTATTTCTGGAATTTCAGAAACTAGTCCGTCGACAAAGATAAATACTTGCTGTCAAAATTCTGTTACAAGTGTAAATAAAAAGGTTTGAGTAGTAATGTTTTCCATCATCTTCATCATCCTTTTTCTATATTTGCCAGCAACATTTTAATTGCACATTGAAAAATTAAGCAAATGGAGAATAATAAATTAATAATACTACCACTTTTCAGCTACCTTCATTTTCTTTATTAATTGGATCTGAGCTCACAGTTGGAAGATTCCTTCTGTACTGCTGAGACGTCAATCTCCTTTCCAATGGTGTTTTCCTCTTGCTTACAACAAATCTGTTCACCCCTTTGCGCATAGGCATTATTGAAGGAAAATCTTCGTCTGGAATCTGACTGAGCTCAGAAATATCCTTAATCTGTGCGACGCGACGGAACCATCTCTCAGCCTTTGCCTCCTCTGACATGTCCAAAGGATCTGGGTCCTTCACTGCCGACCCCTCCAAACTCTTTCCTGTCCACTCTGCTCTACCACTCTGGTTCTCAGATGCTGGACCTGGGGATGAACTTTCTGTCAAATTCGGAACACGATCTTGATTGAAACTCTGCCTTGAATTTCCACTGGTTGTTTCCCCATACATAGAACCAACATCATTGTTATTTGAGCTTTGTTCAGAAGGATTTGGACTCTGTCCAGGTTGAGCTCTAGCATCAACTGACATCTCTGGAGGCTTCTGCGCCACCTCAGATATGGAAGATGTATCATCATCAGACCTATCCGTCGAAGCAGCTGCATCTGCCACTGTTGAATCTGTTCCATCTGCCTGCTGCTTGTCCTTTTTGGCAAAGTAATCAGGGGGGAAGGGAACAAAGGGGACAAAGTTGGTTTTGCCAGATTGCTCCATGGCCGCTCGTCTCTTATATGCTGGTGTTGTCAAAGAACGATCTTTTTTCTTGCTAACAACAAATCGATTTTCTCCTTTGCGCATGGGCATTATTTCAGGGAAGTCCTTATCAGATATTGCACTTGGTATATCTGGAAAATCATTCAGCTCAGCAACCTTTCTAAACCACCTCTCAGATTTTTCACCTTGCTGTTTCTCCCTGTCCTCTGTGATATTAGAATTATTAGAAAGTTGTGAACTGTCTCCCGAACTAGCATATCCAACATCAGTGTCTAATACCACCTTTTTGCTCTCCTCTGCTAACAAGTTCTCGGACTTTTGGGAAAGTGCATCTGCAGACAATGGAATGGGAGGAACAGTACTACTGTAGCTCCCTTTCACATTGTTAAAATGTGAAGTATTGCTAGCAAATGAAGGTTGGCTGTCTCCACTGGAATTTTGTTCATCAACAAAGTTCTTATTATCAAATTGAGGAAGGCCAGCTGAACGACCTAGCATGTCATCCAGATTGCCATGGGGCTTGATTGACTCCCCAGCATTAGAATCCTCAATCCCGGGAATGTCATTATTGGTCAAGTTTCTCTTGTATTGAGCATTAGCCAACCTCCTCTCCAGTGGAGTCTTTCTTGTGCTCACGACAAATCTATTCACTCCTTTCCTCAATGGCATTATTTCAGGAAAATCTTCATCTGTTATCACACTGTTAATATCAGCACTGCTGTCTAGTTGAGAAACCTTGCTAAACCAACGCTGTGCTTTTTCTTCATTAGCAGCTAACCTAGCATCAACATCTGAAGTATTAAGATTGTTTCCATTTTCGTACCCCATATTTGACATGGTATTGGTGGTACCCAAAGATATTTGCCCGGGTTGCTTGCAATCACACCTTAAGCAAGTCATATTCCTCCCATGGTTATAGAAATCACACCTTCATTATGAAAATCTTGTTAATTGGATGTCTATATCAAAGGTTACGGGGGAAAACATTTCAAAGGGAGGATAATACTTACTGAGGACATTCCCATTCACCTCCAGCCAGTTGTCTTTTTGGCCTTGCTTCCTCACACTCAAGACATTTGATATTTCTTGCAAAATTCATGAAATTACACCTGCTCAATATTAAAAGTAGGCAGATTACTCAGAATGGTGAATAAGACTTGAGGAAACAAAATTCACTAAAACAATAGCTCCACACTCTCACCTTGGTGTTCAAGCATTACACAAAGTAACATAGTTGATAATTCATAGAGGCTTATAGTTAAAATTAAAAGTAATAAAAAGTACCTTGGGCAAAGCCAATCACCCCTCTTCATTTCAATTTTTTGTCCAGGAGGAAGCTTTGTCTGTTCAAATCTACCAGCCATTTGACTTTTCACCGAATCAAAAGCATTTGGTCCAGGTGCACTATAACTCAGCTTGAAAAGTTCGCCAAATAGATTTCTGACAGATGATTCAACAATATCTCTTTTATTGAGATTGTTCCCTTCTGAAGAGAGAAATGGGTTACTTGCATAACTCAGCAAAAACTTCATTAGATCAACTGTATTTGCTCTATCAGTGTCCAACACCTGTAGAAAACATATCAAGCACAACTAGATCAGCAGCACTTTCAATGCACCCGTCAAAATTTGAAATTAGACAATATGCATGTGCTGTCTCATCTATTTTGGAATGAATTGAAACGATGAGCCTTGGCATAAGTTCAGGATTTCAGTCAATCTCCACATTTCTTTTGACCCATAGGAGATATGCATTTAAGAAAAAGGATACAGGGTAAAAGTTTCCAATGACTATGCATTTTTATAAATTGCTTTCTAGTTTCCAGTTGCACACACCAATATGCTACTTACAAAGTAATGATGTCTAACAAATGTAACAATAATAGGATATTAAAAAAAGCAGTAAATAAATTTGAATAAATTATTTATTTTTAAAGCACAAATAACCCAATTTTATTAGGGAAAGAAAAGTCAATGAAGCCCAACAGAGCGTAACATAAAGAGAACTTACCATTCAAGATATAGGTGTTTCATTATGGTTTCCATAAGATCTTATGAATTGAGCCAAACATTGCATAAGATCTTTTTATGAATTGAGACAAATATTGCATATCACTTAAAACATAAGCTGTGGCGAATGTAAGTTATAACAATCTTTATTAAAAATGAAGCAGACTAAAGTGAATATTAGAGTGAGAAAAACGAGGTTAACTATGTCTGCATCTATACCATTAATATAGATAACAGGGAGGCAGATTTCCACCTTTATTTTTTTATCCTGAAAGTTAAAAAAGAAACGCCTTTGTTCACTTCAAATCATATAGTTGTTAAAAAAAAACTCATAACTTTAGGGTTACAATAAAATAACTGCAAAATAAATTAAATAAATAATTACAGCTTATTTTCTCAAGAAATTTCTGTTCTTTCTCTCTCATGAAGTCTTATATTGACAGTTGACATCTCTCCCTCTCTCTCACATGGGATTCCATAGCATATACAGAAGAACTGAACAATAGAGCCAGAGTTCAATAACTGCTAAGATATGGAGCGTCCAAAACTTACTCTAGTGGGAGTCGTATATTTTATAAAGAATTTAGGAGTGAAATTTTAGGAAAATAAACGAAATCAAAGTTTCAAATTAAAAACAGAATGATAGGAGCTTTTGAGATTAAAGGCTTATTAGGATAAACTTCCCCGGAATCTATTCTAGGAGAAGAAAATAAAAAGAAATGAAATGAGCTTCTCCATAAGCTAATTAGTAGAAGTTCTCTCATGTTATCTTCTCCATATGATGATTTTATAACTTACACATAAGCTAATTTAAGCTTATCAAGAAGCTTATTTCATTTTTTCCGTCTTACTTTCTACTCGTAAAAGTGCTTATGAAAATTTTTATTCAAACAGGCCCTTAAATATGCAAATTCATTACAGGAAGTTAGAGAAAGTAAGTTTGTTAATGTGATTGCGAATGTTCTAGTGAAGCAGTAAAACGTATTTCACCACACAATTGCACCCTAACAGCAGCAAAACCATAGTCAATTCAAATACAAACTAGTGAAAAACATAACATTAAGAACACGAACTTCCATTTTCAACTATGCAAAAAGAGAAATAATAACTGAGCAGAAAGCACACTGACATTGGTGTCACCGTTGGAGAGAAAGGTCTTCATCTTCCTGACGGAGTCGTCGGCGTCGCGGAAGAGAAAGGGGGAGCCGTGCTCAACCAGCGCCGCAATGTCTCTCGTAGAAAGCAACCTGCCACCAATCAATTTCAAATCAATTCAATTCAGAATCAGAATCCAGCAAGCTCGGATTGAAATTGAGAAAAAAAATAAAGAAAGAAACCTGAGAAGGTTAGGACGGTCACGTGCGAAGGCGAGGCAGGCGGTGGCGTCGCGGAGGAAGGAGTAGGAGAGACGTTCGGCGGCGGCGGTGAAGGCTTGGTCGGGGAGGGAGGGGAGGTAGCCGGCGGAGGAGATGTGGGAGAGGAATGAGGACCACTCAGGGCAGGGAGAGGTGTTAGGGGCGGAAGCTTGGGATTGGGAGGCTTTGAGTTTGAGAGAGAAAGAGAAGGAAGATAAGGGGAGGGAATGGGTGGAGAGGAGGAAGAGGTTGCGGTGGTGGTGGTGGTGCCGGCGGCGGAGAAGAGGGAAGGGAGTGGCCAGGAGGAAGCGGAACCTTGGGGCCACACTACCCATTTTCCTCGTCCTGCTGGCTACTACTGCAAATGTCACTAAACTACACCAAGCAACAAGGAGGGTGGGTGAGTCAATATATAAATAAGAGTCATACATTCATTATTAAATTTGTGAAATTATTTTATTATTAAATTTTAATGTTAAAAGATTAATTTTCATAAACAAATTATATTTTTATGAATTAATTTAATATTAAATTATAAAATTTAGAATTAATTTATTATTAAATTATTCACAGAATTAAGTTGTTGCATATTTTGTATATCTGAAAATTAAACTTGGATTCATTTTATCTTCATCTCACACTTTAAATAACCAAAATAAATATTTCTTTTTTTTTCTCTATCATGACATTCCTAATACAGATAAGGAGGATAAAAAAAATAGGGGAAAGAATAAAGATTTTAAAATCTAACTTAAATATTTTTTTTGGATTAATTAAGTTTTAGGTCATTTAACTTTTTAAAATTCTAATTTTTAGTTCCAAATATTTTTTTACAATTTTTAATCTTTTATTAATTTTTTGATAATATTTTCAATTCCCTAAAAGAAATTCTTCATTTTTAGTCTCGTTTATTCTTTTTCTCAACGTTAGTCCTTATTTTATTCATTTCAGGCTCGTTTATTTTATATTAACAAAAAAACTAATAAAAATAAGAAAAAAATTGAGACTAAAAACTTAATTAATTCATATATTTTTAATTCTTGAATTTTAGGGTAAATTCACTTTGTTCCCAAATTAAAAAAAATAATGCATCAAAGTTTAAAAAAATGTTTCTAATCTTTAAAATTTGATGTCATTTAGGATAGTGTCACATTTGAACGAAAAAAAAAAAGATTGAGAGGCTATCATGAGGAAATTTGTTTTGTGTAGAGCATATACATTATCCGTTGTTGACAATTCTATTCAAATTAGATAAGTTTAATATGTATAACAAAATTTTCTTTCTGAGTATTTAATATAACTAAATACATAATCTTTATAAGAGATTCCAATTGAATTTAAATAATTTCACGCCTATTGATTTATACACTAATAATCGATGACAAACATTGTTTCAATTAGTAATAAATTGATAGAGGTGAACTAAATATCATAATACAAACTATTCTATATTTCTATTCTCTTTTTAGACACATAGTTTTGTATACCAAACGAATAAAACACAGAACATAGTAAATATCATCGTGTGAATCAATTTCTTCGTAAAAAATAGAATATTACAAAAATCAGATCAATTGATCATTAACTGAAAATGTCTAACTGCATTTACGCAAGTGCTCAGGATTCTAAAAAGAGTTACACAACAATAATAAATTGAGTACACACTCAAAGTTACTATGAGGGAGCAATCCTGAAAATACAAGCCTAAAGAACATAAAAATATAAAATACACATTCTCCTGTTACAAAGAATGAAAATAATGGTTATCTTCCCATAACTAATTAGAAATCACTGGTGTGAAACAAGGCTGCACATCGTAAGAGCAAACAAGGGCTAAAAGCTTTTTTATTTTGTAGAGAACCTTTTTCATTTTCCTTCTGACATTTATCAGGCACGTCTATTATCCCTCTAAACCTCAAAAATTGGATACCAAAATGCTAGTAGTAGCTTACAACAATGGCCATTGCGATTGTAATCCTTAAAAGAAGCAAATTGATGCCAAGATTGAAAAAATAGTATGACTTTAAAAGAAGAAATTGCTTACTACTAATTTTTGCTGATTATTCAGAAGATACACTTCATGATTGAAAAAGTGTTGTATAACTGATACAGTAAAGGTGCCATACGTATGGCAAGGTAAAAAGAAAGCCCTTCAAGTACATGCTAACAATAAAGGCTCGTCACTATTCATTTGCCTTGTAAATAAAAAATCAAGATTAGGCAGCACCTTCTCAACAGCTTAAGAAAGAACAATAGGTTTGCCACATAACTGCTCCAACTCCCCTTCCAAAATTTTATACAAGTTTGCTTTGTTCCGCCTATAAATCCAAGCTTTTGTATCCCGATCCCAATCAAACCTTGACGGACCACTGCAAAAGACAAGCCCAAGAGATCATGTCAGCTTGATCATTCATTATACCTATTTCGGCAAATGTTCTGATATTGAATGCCATCTAAATTAAGTAAAGCAGATAAAGTAGATAAACAAAAGTAGCAGAAAGTTATTCTAGCAAAAGATTAAACTGCATTTGAAGTCTTGGAATCACACAAAGGCCTCTAAAATGTCACAGCTACAATCATTCATGGTCTAACTTAAAGTAGAATGTGTTCTGCAACTTCATGGAAGTGATGATAAAAAAAAGCAGGGAGGGTAGATACATGACTGTAAGATACCATCTATTGTGGTACTGACATATTAGATTGGACAGAATTATTCTTCAGACACAATAATAGCATCTCTATTCTCTAATATTCAAAGAACTATACCTATATCCTAATAGAATTGTAAAACATAAACAATGATTCGTCTCCCTGATCTCAACTTATAAAAGGACTATACATATATCTATACTTTGTTTCTAGAGGAAGAAAAACCTGTGTAAATAAACCTGGACATAAAATACCACATGTATCCCCAAACTACCACTGGAACAACTTAAAGAAATTAAACTAATAGCAGATTTTAATGAATAATATAAATCAATATGCAAACCAGCTTTAATTACCACTAAATGCACCATCTTTAACACCTAAAGAATAAAGATACATATTTGATTATAAGTTAACGTTTTAACACCATTTGGTTGGTTAATGGTTATCACCAAATATTCACTTTTCTCCAGTTCATTCACACACATTAAAGATACTAAAGAAGTACGATGTATCAAGCTTTGATAAAACTTATTTGCATGCAATCTAATACATGAACATGGATTTGTAGGGACTAAAACCTAGAAAAAATGATCCCAGCCAAAAATTAACCATACATATTGACAGATAAGGACAGACACAATCAAATACCTCATAGGAGAAGACAGCCAAAGTTGTCTATTTGGTGTTTGTTTATTCAACACATAGGTGCCAAGATCGCCAAGTTTTATAGTCAAAACATCATTCTGAAATGCAAAGCCATGTCAAAACAAATAATACACCCCCATGCAAGGAAACCACTTCTTAAAATTAATAGGAAGAAATTAATTGAAATCTTAAAAGAAAAAAGCTAAAGAAGCTATTTATATTGAAAGACCAAATAATTACAGAATTTCATTTAAACAAAGATGATTATCAAGTTAACAATGTGATCATTCAAAATAATCACTTAAAAAAACATGATAACTTCACGTTTTCCTTCTAAAATACGTAAAGTTCTAGGATATTCTTTAGTTGACAAGTAATTTTGTTATTAATCCTTTATAACTTATTCTCACAAAATTCTCACCCCATAATCTATGTCAAATCCATCAACTTCAACTGAGTCTCCATAGTCCTGCCAGGCAACAGACAAAACAAAATAAATATCCTACATGGTTTAAATTTCAAATATTATGAATTGAATGCATTGTGTGTTGTTTCCACCACAGCCAAGACAATCTGCCAATGAAATCTATTCGATTTTAAGCATAATTTTATCATGATTGCATATTTGTCAAACGTGGGAAGTTGCCAACTAGAGCAAAATTTGTGATGAATGTCAAGACTTGTGATTGCCACATTACAAATTTAAGTTGGTGGAAAACACAAAGCAACGCTAGAGATACCTCTAATTTCTCTTGTAGGCTATGTATTGTGGAATCAGCCAGTCTGTGGAATTCACCCTCCTGCAGTAGAGAACTGCATTCACACTAATCATTATTAGCAAAGTCATTTCCACCCACTGAAAAAACAAAATAAAACTCCAACCAATATTGGAATCTTACAAGTTACAACAACCTTTGAGGAACTTGCGCGTGACAGACATTTGAATTCTTCGAAATATTTTGAAAGCTAAAACCATTAACTCTTCGAATTTTAAAATTAAAAACTTGAAAAAAAAAAACTGAAATTTGAAAGCTAAAACCATTGAGTTCAATTTTTTATGATTTCTGAGAATCAAATAAGAATATAACAGATGAAAAACAAGGAAGTGCACGTCATACCTGTAATCAATAGTCAGGGGGCCTTGAGATTCATGAAGGTTAAAACTGCGAGAGCAGAAGTTTCTAGAAGGAGAGAGAGGAGGAAGAAGGGCATTCACATTGTAGAGAAACATGAATTCTGAAGCTTTTGCAGAAAGGATTGTTGGGGCTGCATGAATGGAAGAAAAAAAAGGTGGTGACAGTTGCAGAAACCTAAAGAGCCTTCTCTGCAAAAGCAGCTTTGAGGCCATAGGATCGACGCCACTGGTCTCAGTGCGTCACCGTCGCGATTCCAAGAGGAGGCTGGCCAAATTAAACGTTCGTCGCCACCGGCAATGGAGGCTGCGCCGTCGTGTGGGTGCCAACGCGTTTTGGGAACCAGTTGAGAAACGTACCGGGTCAATGTGACCCGTCGGATCCCGATTTGAAGCTGAATCGAACTGGGTCATGCCGAATCGCATGTATATATGATCCAATTGATGACTCCATACTTTGGGTGTTTGACACATCAACCTGCCAAGTTGGAACCGAATCTAATAACTATGCATATTGTATTATTTGTATGTGTTGTTCTCTAATTAAAAATGAAGTTTCACATAGTAATATGTAAAATATATATATATATATATATATATATATAAGAAAGTTTAAATATATTTTTATACATATAATATAATCTAATTTGATTATGTTTGATTTTAATATTTGTCATTAATCAAGATCTAATAAGTAAAATTAATTATAAAAATATTTTAGGTAGTAAAATAAAATAAAAAAATTACATAGTAAAATCCAAATAGTTTACATTATATATATGAAACATATATCTAAGTTATTAAAGAATTATGTATATTATCAATGTGAAACTCTAATTCTAGTTGCACAACAATACTTTTATCCTTAGAGTAAGCAAACAAAATGACTAATTGTGAATTTACATTGTTGTTACACCCTAATTTCTCTCTCTAATACTAAAAAGATTAAGATATATTTTTAATATTTTATATTTTTGTTTAATTTAGTTCGGTCTAATATCTCTTAAAAGTTTAATTTAATTCTAGATATTTTTATATTTTTTATTATATTCATGCAAATGCCAAAAAGGTCAAGTGATAATGTGACACTATTTAAGGAGTAATTTTTTATATTTAAGATACTACTACAATGGTGTTTAAGATCTATCTTATAGGCAATGATATGACGGTGACGGTAAGGTGACTAAGAGTGTGATAGCGTGATAGGTAATCACAAGATAGTTAGATAAATAAGACTGTGATTGATTGTATTTTGTTTAATCTTTATAAATTAATTTTAAAGAATTATTTTTGAGAAAAAAATAACAAAAATCTATATTATAATTTTGTTTTATTTGGATTGATTGGATGAGATAGAATGATGGAGTGGAATTAGGGATAATCCTCATCTCATGTGAGTTAACTCTTAGGTTTTGTATGATTGAGGAAGAAATGAAAAAAATGAAAAAATTTATGGACCTTGTATGAATCTATACTTTTTACACTCTATCTTAATTTTTAAAAAAATCTATTTTATTTTTATTCTTTAAATTAAACCAAATACATGTAGATTGAGTGATACTCAAATTTTAGGATGGGCAACTTTGTTCATAGTGAAGTTTGAATTAGGAACAACAGTCTAAGGAGGCCTCCCATAAAAACACAAAATACCTATTCAACAAAAGCAAACCTCTATTTAAAGAATGCAAGAAACTAAGGAGAAAGATTTTATTATTATTATTATTATAAGCAAAACATATTTATTGAATAGAAAAAGGATAATTAATGAGAAGCACAAGAACTCAAGCAGTGTCAAAGTGCCGTATAGCAGTAGTGCTTACAACCAGATAACATGGAAATAAAGACATCTATCTGTGGCAGCGCAGGGGCTTCACTGCAATTTACATGAAGAGTAAGCCCCAATGTACTATCAACTAGAAATAAAATCAGAAGATTTCTATGAGATTAGAAATAAAATCTGACTTCTTGTATGATTCCACCATAAGCTACATTTTGCAAGGTTCTCTCAAAATTGGTTTTTGACTCTTGAAATCTCAACGGAGTTAGCACCCAGCATAACTGAACATTATAAAAAACATGAAAAGTTGAGTTTTATAATGTCAAACGATACATGCATTGAGAAATGAGAGTCTTCATTGTGTTTTGAGAATTGGATTAATGGCAATAGTTTTTTGTTATTACTTCATGTCAAATAAAGATGATAGCCAAAAGATATAAAGAAAAATCAAATCTAGGAATATAAACCACATATGATTCAATAAGTGACCATGCATATATCAAATCACGCCTACATCAACATAAATGGAGATGTAAGACATTTGAAATGAAGAGAATAAATAATCATTATAAAATAACAAACAATTACTCAAGATAATTAAGTAACTAAAGATTGAAAAAATAGAGATTAAACTCTCTTTCAACTAAAAACAATTTTGAGTTTATTCCTTTTAAAATAACAAAATAGCAGTTAAACTAATTTTGTAACCCACACTTCGGCTAGACAACAAGATTTCATGCAAACATGCAAGATTTTGAATTTATTTCAACATGTATTTATCATCATATTATAAATGAAATGAAGTGATCTTGTTTCTTAAAGAAAAACTAAAAACAATTTATGCAAAATGTACGGTAAATAAAATTGTCTCTGTTAAGATATTTTGTTTATTTCTACGGATATACTTATTCAGCACCAACTCAAGGAACTCAAACTTCTGGCATTCAAGAAGCAATATGGTCCTGTGTCATCCCTCTTGACTCTGATAAGAGGTGAGTGGTTATTTATAAGAAGTCTAACTTCAAATCAAATTAATTAGAGTACGACCGAAAAGGTGAAGAAAAGGGAAAATAAAATGGAGAAAATAAAATGGAGAAAATAAATTTATATTTTTATTTAATTATAAATAATTATGTATAATAATTTTTGTAAATTATAATAATTATTTTTAAAATTATATTAACAAAATTTCTAATTAATTTATACTTTATATATTTATATCCATTAAACATAATAGAATACATTTAGTTTTTTTATCAGCAAATATTAATTATTAGTTTTATTAGTAGAAGAAATCGAATTCCTAACTTTTTTTTTTATTTTCTCTTTTAACTATCCAATTTATCTTACATTTCTCATACAATATATCTAGTGACACCATTTATTTTTTATTATTATTATTATACCATCTTTGTGAGTTTGCTATTGTGCTTTGTAAATGATGATCCCAAGGTCTCATTGGGCAAGCCACATGTTTGAACCGACATTTCTTGGAAGATTTTAGAGTTCTCTAGGTACTAGCCCGAACCATTGTTCGTTACGGAGTATTTATTATCTTAATTAATTCTTCGTTACAAAAACCACATTATTAGTCACACTTTTAAAAGAATATCATATCAATTAAGTACCAATTTTATTTTTTAAAATAAAAATACTAATCGATAGCTAAGATGCTTGGCACATGTAGTAGTAAAGCCTTTAAAGGAGAGGTAGGAGGGATGGGACATGAGTGCATGTCATGCTCACACACATTAACTAATGGGACAAATCTCTTTACCACATAAATCCACCGTCCAAGCATGACTTGTTACTTGTTTTGTCTAACATCAATTATATCTTTCCAAGATTCCATTTATATTCTTCATTCATATTACCTTTAAAGCATGCTATTAATCAATCAATAATTATAACTTCAAAAAAAAAATCAATTATTAACAATATTTTACAAACATAACCCAAACTCACATTTTATCTTTAAAAAAAACTTTAATAGATTAAAAGAGAAAGATGTTATAAATCACCCTTAAGTTCAATTCTTAAAATGATGTGAAACTATTTTAATATGTCTATATAAATTAGTAGTCTTTGACTTTGAATTCTGAATATTATTTATTATTTATAATAATTTTATTCAACTTCAACATATTACCTTTAGCAGACGATATTTATGTTTACTCTAAAATAAAATAAAAAAAACTCATCTATCTATGTGAAGGAATTTGACTTTGGTGAAATTGCAGTGTGTCTTTTTCAAACCAAATTATGTGATAATACTTCATAGAAGCAGTAGTAAAAATCTCGGAGGGGGTTTGGAAAAAGAAGACACAAATTGAAAATAAGCAACACAATCATGAATCATGGTACTGTTTCCAATGTTTAGATTATGTGGTAAGTCATGATCATTGTGTTATTAAGCTTGTTATGATCATGCACCGAAATAAATTTAGTGTGCTGTTTTAAATCAATCAAACACAAGGTCAGAATCTAACTAATTGATTGCCTTGAAATACATGGTCAGTACTCAGTACCCATAGTCTTTGGAAATAGAGCTTATCCACTCCTCAATCCTCATTAGTCATTATCCCCAAGGAAGTTTTTCTTTTAGTTTATATTTTATTTTTAAATATAATCATAGTATTTAACATATAGTACAATATAATTTATCCATTAAGTGAAAATAAGTTGGTGGAGGCTATTCTAGTTAAAGAGGGCCTGAGTTGGAACCCCTGAAAAAACGATTGTGAAGAACTTAAGTGTTTATAGTGGTTCTGCCTAACGTGATTTGGATTAATTAGATGTTTAAAGATTAGAATACCAACATTATTAAATAAAAATAATTTTATTATTTTGTATGCAGTGTTTTTTTTTTCAATTTTTGTTTAATTAAAAACTATTGCTAATAATAAAATAAATCTCTCTATTTCATTATAATAATTGAATTCAAATGATTTTCTTTATTAAAATTAACATTCATTATTTTTAATTAATTTTAAAAATGAAAAATCATTAAAGTATTATAAAAATTAGGTTTTTAAATTATAAACATATCTTCTCTTTTGTCTAAATTAAAATATTAAAGTTACTAATACTTTATGTAACGATGTGTGAAGATATTATGTCAATATCTGAAGCATGGATCATGCACTTGATATGTCAATATCGACATTCTCTATTAGACCAGTCTTACTTTTTTCATACGTACAGTTCTTAAAACTTGTAAGTCATTAAGTCATATTGATGGATATTGATTGTTAGACATTAATTTTTTAACATAACATTATTTACCCTTTTGGTTTTCAACTATAGGAAATCAATATTGATAGTTACATTAGGTTAGAAAAATGGAAACAATAAACAATGGTAGATCTATGACTATCCTATCCATTATTATAATTTTTTGAACTTAAGTGATGTGATTAATAAGTTGTTAGTCATAATGATATTTAGTTTAATTTCTTTAACTAAAGTTTTGAGTTTAAATTTTGTAGATAAAAAATAAAATATCACTGAAAAGAGAAATCAATAAAAATGGCCAGTCATATTTTTTTTATAGAGATTAATTTTTCCTCAAACAATCCTAAAATCATTGAAAATTCTACTTGAATTACTCCCCTTGCAAAAATTAAGTACTACATATTCATTCATAAGTAGTTTTTCTTCTTCTTTTTTATTGGAAAAAAAAAAGCATATGTGAAAATAAGGGATATCCTAAACCTTATACAAAGTTCTTACTTTTTACAAGTCTTTCAAGCAGAGCATAAAGTTCGTAGACCATTAAAAAACAAAAAGTCCTTCATTTTGACAGTTAATCATAATTTGAATATAAATTTATAAGATCTAGCATGTATTCAATATTTGAGGCATCACTTTTTAAGATACTATTTCTATCTAGCCGTATAGACCAAATTGAGGCAAACCACACAATCCACCCAACTACACAACCACACAAAATTTATAAGGTATTTTTTTCCCTCACTTTTTGAAACTTTAATTAAGTCGTTGCATGGGCATGAATAACAGCTTCACGAGTTAGATGTACTTGTAAAAATTCTCAAAAGCCAATTGCATATAACCTTTTGAATGATTAATCGGAGTCCGTTTTTAAGTTTAATTTTTCATGTTTTAGAAAAAAAAAGTTTAATGATAATACACTAACATTTATACTATCATTTAATCTAATAGTGATTGCTCAAAAAAATTGGAAGAATATTTACATAGAGATAATTAATTTAAGTTAAATTAATGAATTTTATTAATCTCTTAAAATTTAATTATAAAACTCTTTTTTAATATAAATTTTGGTAACTTATTTATAGTTCTTGACATCTTTATTTATCTAAATTTAATTTTAGAAGTTTGAAACACTTGCACAATGGGGAATATATCTACTTTGATTAATTAAGAGTGTAAGACATTCCATGA
Source organism: Glycine soja (assembly GCF_004193775.1). Taxonomy (NCBI): domain Eukaryota; kingdom Viridiplantae; phylum Streptophyta; class Magnoliopsida; order Fabales; family Fabaceae; genus Glycine; species Glycine soja. Next base: position 668,235 of record NC_041004.1, read on the forward strand.
TAAGACAAATATAATATTAAATTCATTTAATATTTTAGCTTTTTCTAAAAGTATTGATGTTTATAAATTTAAATATTATTAATTATTTTCTAGCTATATTTTTTAATTATAAAAGTAATTTATTATAAAATTAATATATTTTTTTATCCCTAAGAATAAAAATAAATATTAAAAAATTTACAACAATTCATATTTAACCAACTAAGTTACACTCTTATAAAATAAAATAAAATACTAAATAAGAGTATTTTATTATAAATGTAATAATATTTTTTTTATTTTGATCCCTATAATTCAAACTCATATATCAAGGTTTTCAACCATTCACATCTACTATTCAACTAATTGAACTAAAGTCACATTTAACATAATAATATTTTACATCTATATATTAAATATTTCTTATTTTATATTCATTAACTTTAAATGAGCTATTGTCCCATCCCATGGATAATAATATAGCCTGTAGTGTAATGTGTATAACTACACGAAAGTTTAATTATGTGTTTGATTTAAAAAAATAAAATAAAAAATAAATAAAAATTTGAATTAAAATGTAAAAGATACAAATTTCATATAAAAAATTATTTTTTTTTCTTTTCACCCTCAACCAAATATAACCTAAAAGTTGGACAGAGAGCTAATAATTTGTGTATACAAAATGGTTCCAAAATTGATCCTTTCTTTACACGACACCTAAGAACACCCGTGAACTCTTCTAGTGGTTTCTGTTGCACATGGTAAAGTACGGCAGCGGTTTGATTTGCAACAACTTTGCATGCATCCAAAACTGTTACTATCTATATATTATCTTACTAAAAATGTTTGACCTATAGTTTCTTACTTACACATTATATTTTCCTCTTTATGGAAAAAATCCGGTAAAAATAGTGTAAAGTAAAAGCATTAAAAAATAAAATTTAAAACTAACATAGTAATTATTATTTTCCAATACTTATAGCTATTTTTTGAGATAGGAAGCTAGAATAGACCAGTCATGTGGAGAAGGCACATTGTACTAGTTTTTTTTTGGTACATTAATTTCTTCTTCTTCTTTTTTAGTACATGCACATTGTGCTATATGGTGCAGGCAAGTTGAAACACGTCCACAATTTCATTTTTAATGCTTTGCCATAAGCAATAATAAATAAACATGTAAAAGTTGAGGTTGACTTTGGAGCAAGCTATAGTACTTTGGGTTGTTCTCTATATAAACACCATCTCCACAGGTATTCCACAAAATTCACCTTCTTCAGCTCTCTTATTAATTTGTCATCTTTCAGATCTCCAATTTGTTTCTCTTCAACATGAGGTTCAAATCCCCCCTGCAATTGCTCATCATCCTTCTGGTTTTTTCATTTGTTCTCTCTTCTGCTGCTCTCCAAACAACAAGTAAGAATGAAATTAAATAAATTACTTTTCCTATGATTAACATGGAACTATTTCATCTCAATTTTTTATATTCAAAATTAATTTTCATGCTATATGTTGAAATTTCATGGTCTGCAGGAAGGCTTTTGCCAAACAAAGAAAAAACCCCTACCCAAATTACATCAGATAAGGTTATATATAATTTAGACCCCCACACGAACATAATTTAATCTTATATATATATAGTCCTTTGCAATATATTCCAAAATTCAAGAGTTCCTCTATCTGCATGCAACAAAAGGGTATAACTAAATACAATTTTTTGTGTCTATAGTTTCAGGGTGTTGAGGAATTGAAAAATGGAGAAGAAATGTTTGATATGGCAGAAGAGTTCATGGTAGAGAGAAGGATTGATTTGGAGAGTAATGATTATCCAGGGACAGGAGCAAACAACCGGCATGATCCAAAGACACCAGGAGGACCTTGAGAAATTAATGCATAAACTTTTGTACAGATTATGAGAACTAAGAGAATTATCAATGGCACTAAACTTGGTATTGGATTTGCATATTGTTGATTCTTGCTGCTAGAATTAATATTCCTTCATCCAATATTTTGTACTGGATGAATGTGTTTGTCTGTGGTGGTGTTGCTGAGCTATTTAATTTGATTTAGATATGTGGAGGTGAAACTCTACTGCTTGGTTAAATATGTAGACTTTAGAGCTCAAGCATATTTTAACAGAAATTTCAATATATTTTTTCTAAAGCAAGTTGTTTAGATGATAAAATTATGAGATTAGAAGTATGCTGCTTTGATTTATATCAAGATTTATATGTTATTCTTATCCAGGCTCAATAGAAAGGCCAATTTAATACTATTAAAGTATTGATTTGACTCTTCGAGTGGAGAACCTTTTCCTGTTTGAAAATGGTATCAATTTTTTATGTGGGTGGAGAAAAAAACAAGAGAAAATGGGTCAAAGAGTTTTGAAGGTGCAAGAAAGAGTGCATGCATTTGCTTGCCGCTAATTAGCTGTGAGAAACTAAAAAGTTAAGTCCACCACACAAAAAATCAATCATAAGGAAAATGAAGTTAAACGGTGGAGGTGGGAAAAGGTATAATAATTATCAAGCGGTTCACTAAATGGGATTAATTATTATCTGAGTTTGGAACAAGGAATGAAGGAAATCATAGTATCTGTGAATAAGAAATATCAAGTCAGCTGAAGTTATGCTTTCCAAATGCAAAAGGACAAAAATCAAGAAAAGGCTATTTTTTTTTTTTAAAAAAAAAAAGCCTATTTGACTTAACAATGTGAAATTAGTCAATTTCCTATGTGTCTGAATTGTGGGATAAGAATTACTATTTGCTAACATCAATTTAATAAAAAATAAATCAACCCCAGGAAAATTGAAGTGTTAATTTTGTAATTGCATTTGAATAAATTATTTGTGTATTTAGTCAACATATATCCACGAAATTGATTTTGATGAAATTTGATTTTAAAGTAATGTAATTTATATTCGAATGTTTTTATTCTAAAAATAAGTTGGTAGATTTTTTCTTCTAATTTTTAAAGTAACATGATTTATATTTAAATGGATAACGAGAAGTACAAAGTATAATAATGAGAATACAGGAAATAATACCTCAATTTTTCCCGAGAATGATTTTTTTTCTTTCATTCTTGGAATAGCCTGTCATGTCACTGTACTAATTTTCATTCTAAAATATAATTTTCGTATTCTTGAATAGTTATTTTGAAAAATATTTCTAAAAACTTACTCCAAAATAGGTATTTTAGAATAGGAAAAATTATATTTCGGAAGAGTTACTCCGGAAAAGTATTATATTTCAAAATAATCGGTCCATATTGGGAGTACCTATTAAAGGGTATTGGAGTATTTTTGTCAGCAAAAATCTTTTAGAAGTGCATGATATAAATGCCTTGATATAAGCTAGAAAAGGGAATCTATACAGCCCAACCCAAAGCCCAATTAACAACAAAGCCTGTCATGTAATTAAAATTCTTAAGTAAAAACGTATATTAAAAAAAACTTTAAATTCTATATACTATCAGCGGAAAAGAAACTTTTCTAATAATCAATTAGATATCATTTGTAATATAAATTTTAAGATAATTATCATAAAAATTAATAAATTTATTATACATGTCAACTTATGATTGAATGACAATTAGTACAAACACTATTTTCTCTAAAAAATTAGAAGCTTAAATATATTTTTTTGTTTACGTAATTTAACGTTTTTTTCATTTTCATCCTTACATTTTTTTATTTTAGTCCTTGTAAAATGTATTTATTTTTTTTATCCTTAAAATATTTTAGATAATATTTTTTTACAATTTAAAATATTTTTTCTATTATTTAAAGTACTATCTAAAACAAAGAAATAAAATAAACATATTTTGTCAGGATTAAAACAAAAAAAATTTGAAAGGATAAAAATAAAAAAAGCGCTAAATTAGAGAATGAAAAAAGTATTTAACCCTATAACTATTGCAAGTAAAACATAGACCATTGGAATATTTATTTGTGTTCATTTTTCACACAAATTTATTTCATCGAAGCAAATAATAAATTGGGGAATTTCTATTTTCTATTTTTTAGAAGGCAAAAATAAAACAGTGATTTTCCCTTTTCTAAAGTGAGGTATAAGAGTAAAGTGTGAGGAGTTGCGTTCATTGATTTAAAAATTAATCAATTGATATAATAATTAATTGCATACATATGTGTAGTGTATTTTTTTTTTAAAATCCCAATAATTGATTTTGAAATAATGATTGTATTTTATTTATTCTATAAAGAAAAAATCTAATTTTAAGGGGCTTACATTTCAAGCTTAAAATTTTAGACACCCAGGAGAAGTTAAGCTCATTAATATTTAAACCAATACAACGATAACAAAGCTTTATCTTATTAGATAAGGTCAACTACATGCATTATATGACGTCATTTGGCTCGATTGAAAACAAAAATTTCAAAGATATTATTGACTCTAAGGTCTCTCTTGATTATTTCATGCAATGACATTTTTAGTCTCCCTCATCTCCTTTTTTCGAACTAAAAATGATGTTATTCACTCTTCTAAATGTACATTTTGTGGTTTTCTTTGTACATGCCCACATTACCTTGAGCAATTTTTGTCATCTTCTTCTTAATGGGTGTTACGATAATCTTTTCTTGTATAATTTTATTTTGTATTCTATCTTTTCTTATATGATTACACATCTCTCTTAATGGTCTCATTTTTGCTACTCTCACTTTTCTCTTATGTTGTTCCTTTAAAGCTCAACTTTCACTACCATATAGTATAATTAGACGTATAGTTGTACGATAAAACTTGTCTTTGATCACAAATACTCTCATATGCTTTTTATGCATTTAAGTCATCCTACTTGTATACTTTGTGTGACATCCTTGTTAATTTCTCCATCATCTTATATGATTGATCCTAAATATCTAAACCTAGAGATTTGTGCTATGATATCTTCTCCCAATTTAACTTTCAATCCAAAATCCTTTTTTCTTTTGTTAAAATTGCACTGCATGCATTTGTCTTACTCCTACTTAACAAAAACCTTTTGTTTCCAAAGTCTGCCTCCAAAGTTCAAGCTTACTATTAACGGCAGACTCTTGATTTCTCAATCAAGACTATATCATCCGCAAAAAACATGTAATTAGGAACAATCTTTTGTATGTCCTATATAAGAACATCCAAGACTAGGTTAAACAAGTAAGGACTTAAAGATGAGTCTTGATGCAATCATATCCCAATTGGAAAGTCCTTAGGAGGTGTTTGGTTTGACTATTTTTTATTTTCATTTTCACTAAAAATAAAAAATGGTGATGAAAATGCGTTTGATTTGATTTTTGAAAACATTTTCAGTGAAAATATTTTCTTAAATGAACCAAAAACTAGAAACAATAAAATCTAGTTTTCAGTTGAAACTAGGAACCTCATTTTGGGTAAAATGAAAACGCGGTGACAAGAAACGTAATTTTAAGCAAATCTAAAAATACATTTTCTTTTGAAAACACATTTTCAGTGTTTTTATTTCTTGAAAGCAGAAAACAAGAAGTCAAACCAAACATATTTTTAGAATTCTAATCTTTTAAAAATGAAAACAGGAAATGAAAACATAAAATGAAAATGCAAAGCAAACACACCCTTAATTTTACCTCTTGGAGTTCTCACACTACTAGTTACTCCTTCTCACTAATATTTAAATCAATATGAAGTAATTAAATTTGTCTTTTGGTTTATGGATTTTTTTTACTTAATGCTAATTTAGTTTAATTTAATTTTAAAAATATTTTTTTATTTTTTCAATGTGAGTTTTTAAAAATTAAGAAATTATTTTTTCAAATTTAATATTTACCGAACATGATATTACTCTAATAAAATATTTTAGTCTATAAGAAAAGTTGGTTTTTACATGGTATTTATAATGATAATCAATAATTACTTTTATATATATATATATATATATATAATAGAAATATGATTTCATTGCATACTTTGATAAATGGAATTGTGCTACCATCAGGGATATTTTTGGAAATTAATAAAACCGTAAAAGAATGGGGTGGGAAGAGCAATAAATTAGGGTGGGAATAGCAAAGCCCCCTAATTATATTATACTAACCGGAGCCTTTATTATGTTTCTGGGCTCATGGGGGTCATCTAGTCTCCTAGAGGAAGCGAGACACGGGCCCACTTTTGCAAGATTCCAAGGCCATTTTCATGGACTAAAAATCGAAAAGGTCATGCAAGAAATTACCAAATCCTGGCTATTTAACTATTAACCATCATGTAATTTCTCATATACATAAACTGATTTAACATGTTTTAAAAATAATGTTTAACAAAATAAAATAAAAAATATGTTAGGTGGATTGATGGGTGAAATATATATTTTTAAAACAAATTACTACTTTATTATATTTCAATACATTTAAAAATCATGACTGTTTGAATCTATGATCTTTACTTAATTTCTTTTTTAGTTAATGGGGCCTGCAGGGCATGTGGACCTAAATTAACTTTGAAAAAAAAAATCTTCTTTACCAAAAACTTTTACGCACACACAAAATAAGTATTAAATGAAAGTTGTGTGTATATAAAACAAATAAAATAATGAGTTGGATATGCATGATCGTCGTAATTTTTTTATATTGTGAACCAATTAGAAGTCAATTTTGGTGTATCATTTAGGATGTTCATTATCAAAGTAAACAAATTTATCACATATATGATTGAATAACAATGTACACAAAAGTTCACTATTAGTACATTTACTTTTTTTCTTTCTAAAATAATTTAAATCTAATTAACAGTATATATTTACTTATACATGCAATCTTAAAAGAACAAAAGTTCCTGAATTTCAAAAGTTAATAACAATTTTAAATTTTCTAATAATAGAGAAGTGAATCCCTAGCTAGCCCCTTCCTAACAAAGAGAAGCCTAATAGAAATAGGATTTAATTATAGCATTAAGTAAGTAAAAATCCTACCTCGAAATAGTATATTCGAAACAAGTAAAAACAAAAGTAGTATGTGTAATCTGTTATTAACTAGAATCATCCTTGTTTTGAATATTAAAAACTAAGCATCCAATATACTACATGCATGATGCAACCTCCTACAACATGTCATTTTCTCTAGCCATCACATATCAAGAAAATTGATAAGAAAGCATAGATAAACGTTCTTTCACAGTCATCAACGATTTTATCGATGTTAAACACACCATTATAACCAATACATTAATTAGTAGTTAAGCTGAAATCTGAAGAAATTCAATGACCCGATAATTAGGGAGTCTTAAGACATAAAATATATATATCCAATTATATATGAATACCCATCAATGCTGATTGCTGAAACATTTCAAGTTTTCAACCTATCATATACGTGATCATTTGATAAGGAACAGTTAATAAAATCACTTGCCAAGATTATAATGTACGTTTTGATTTGAATGTATCATTAAGGACAAAACAATGACAAAAGCCGGAACACATTTTGCGGATTTGGTCTATTTTTTATGGTACCTTTTATTTTTGCAACTTGTGCCCGCATGCATTTGTTTTTTCTAACCTTATACGGCTGAAATTAGGAATAATCATCATAAAATGGTTCACTTTATGGATATTCATTCAGGATACAGGGGATTGCTACTGAAAACTTTCCCACAAATAAAGGGAGAAATTTTAAAAGCTAACTGTTTGGAATGATTTATAATATGATTCATGTCCATGGAAGAACGACTAAAATCTCTGCATGGCAAATTAAATATGCAGCACATATATGATGTTGTATGAATAAAGTTCATTCCAAAACATAGAAGAAGTAGCAAGTTCTTAATTACACATGTTTGTCATGCAAGGGTCAAAATAATAGCATATATGGACCAGTGAAACGTCTTTGTTTTTGCTTGTAGACAAAGATATGTGAATCAAAAACAAATTAAAATGTTCCTCTTTGTCGAGCCACATGATGGAGCTTAATTGAAATTTCACCCCAACATTGAGGTCCAAGTGATGTCAACAAGGGCCATAATATCTTGTAATTAATTTGACCTTCCCCTCTTTTTTTATCTCTTCTCCTTTTACTTTTTTGGTGAGGGAGACTGGGGGATTAATTTGCGTAAAAATGGTAAATTAATATGATTAAGATTAAGATATTCACTCCAATTTTCTGATCCAAATGCAATGTTATGTGGGAGCACCAAAGTCTAAATTGATGTGCCTTTTTGGGGCTTATTGTGCTGGGTTACCACACATTATTGGTGATTTAATTGGTGTTAAAATCTAAAGTCAATAATGACAGCGGGTCATCAGGCGTAAGTAAAACGGGATTGAAAAATTAGATTAAAAATAACATTAAAAAAAAGGTCCACAGAAACAATCAAAAGGGAAAAAAAGTCAAACTTTGAAATTAAAATTAGATATGAAAGTTTAGGGTAATTTTATTTACTGTACAGTGCAGCGGCAATTATTGGTATGCATGTAAACAGATGATATATATATATATATATATATATATATATATATATATATATGCATGCTACTATATATGATTCATTATTATGTTTTTCTATATATGAAAGGAAAAAAGAAAAAGAAGAGAAACGGTATTAGTTGGACGATTGACAATTAGACAAGCACTATGTTAATTAGTTTAGTTTCAAAATGATATAATTAAAGTGATAAAATTCCTTTAGTAGTTAAGCAGATGAGCACAATAAGAATGTCGTGGTATACGAATATCTTTTTGATAGATATTGATATATCAGAAGATCTACATATGATCAATGTGTTCCTTATATAACAGTTTACGAAAAAGAGAGAAAATATAGCCCACTCAGCCTAAGGAAAAGATCCACAAACATATCTCCAAAGGATCTATTAATTATCAAGCAGAATGTTCTGTTTCTTGTGCACCAAAAATGGGTACCCAATCTTTTCATTAAACAATAGATTGTGTGTATTAACTAATTTAATCTTTCATCATTCGTAAGATCACAATTGTTTTGTTGAAAAAAATGGAGAGAAAAAAAAAAAGAGAGAAATCGATGTCTTATCTGAACGCACGAGGGCTACTTGCGGTAGGGTATGACAATGATTTTCACCAATAATGTTTCACGTGCAGAATTAGGATAATGGGCCCCACAATTTGGAACATATCATTCGTTAAAAACGAAATATATAGTCCTTGTTGTCTGGAAAAAAGGACTTTCTTTTGCAATTAGATAATTTTTCCATTAACAGGAGGAGAGAAAGATAAATTATTAAGATATAATATTAATAAACTATAAAGGTTAGTCTAATTATTAAGCATCGGTTTCTATCATATAAGGATGTATGTTTGAATCATGTTTAATGTGCAAATTTTATTAATAAATAATATGAAAATATTTTTGTAAGTATTTAATAAATCTTAAATCATGTCTTTGTCTACCTGAGTTCTCGATATCTAATTTATCTGAACTTTTTTATAGAAAAATAATATATTGTTAATTATTTGATGTTCAAGAGAAACTTTTGAAAAAATTGTTACTCTGTTAAGTGTCCTTATCAGGCGGTTAATTGGTGAAGCACAACACACAGATCCACAAGCTGTATAACGATATGATATAATGAAAGGAAGAATATATCAAAGGAAGAATGGGGATGGCACCATATTACACCAAAGTCCTTTATGTTGTCAATAAAAGCTGCGTTTTATGCTCCTTTTTTCTAAATATGAGAGAACAAACTTTAACTAATCTCAAAAAGGTGTCACAAACATCTATAAAGACCAATGTCTAGCTAGTGAGTTGTGACCCAAGAAGAACCCCAACTTCTTTTTCTTGAGGGAAGCTTGTGTTTAGATTTGTTTGATAAGGGTGTTATAGTTGAGCATGCAAAGAAAAGTTAGGTAGAGACAGTGGAAAATATAAAGACAATAAGTAATAAGATTAAACTATCCTTATAGATAAGTAAAATAATAAGAATATATATTATTTAACACTGAAAAGATCATAAAATCATTGATGGTTTGCAAAAACTCATTGATCAAATTCCAAACAAAGAACAAGACTAGGAGAAGCTATGATTATGAGATCCATAATTTAATTGTATATTATATTTGAAATTGTAACCCTCTTTGGACCTACTACAATTACGGCCACTTGTTTAATAGTAACGGGAATGTTTGTTGAAAAGCAACTGGCCATGGTGAATTAAGAGGAACAAAATGTTAAAATTTAAGATGTGTTTGATAGAGAAAGATTATTGTTTGGCCTTCTCAGTGAAAAGTTTCCAACCCTAGTTACCCTACCACGACTTTGCACTCGTATTAATCACATCTTGGCATCTCATCTTCAGTTTTCTTTACTTTTGGTCATTCTCAGGCTACAAATAGAGATTGGCATCATATTAATGACTATAATTAATGCAATTAATGATTACTTGCTATGAAGTGCCATACGTTGGTGATCCTTTTGCTAAATATCTCCCAGCATCACATTTTGAAGGTTATTGTATTTAACTATTTCTAGACTAGACATTTGTTAGGCTGATCAGAGAATATAAGCTTTGCTAATTCTGTAATATATGGTTCCTCCCAACACTTCTAGTTCGAATGTATATATGTTAATCAGCTACATTGATAATTTGATATCTCAAGACCAATTTAGGAATATGATAACTTTTTATTTTTCCCATCAATGCAAATTTGTCAGATTTCATGTACCCTAAAGGTGTATGTGGATGCTAATTAGGACAACTGTGCAGCATCCTAAAAATTCTAAACTAACTGTTATATAATAAAACTCTCTTGCTGTCTTTGGTTGTGAGGAATGAAAGTAAATAAATGAGAATAGAAAAGAAGAAAAATATGTGAGAAATAGAGTGAAATTAAAGGTTATTTAGTTGAGGAGAAATATAATAAATAGAGGATAAATATTTGAATTGAAATTATTTGGCAGGTAAAAAGAAGAGAAGAGAAAATAATATTGAATAAAATTATATTATTATTACTATTAAAAATTCTTATAAATTTGTCATTGTCAAAAGTTTATTTGCAATTTTTTTTGTATTGTAGATGAAATCAGCTTTATTACAAGTTAATAATTAAATTAATTATCTCCGTAATTCAAAACAATAGAAAATAAAAAAATATGAGTTATATTAAATTGGATCTCAAATATTAAATTAAACAGGACCTGAAAGCATACACTATGTAAGTTATAATTTTAAATTTATTTAAATTTTTTTTTAAAAAGATATAGATTGTTTATATTAATAAAAAAATAAGTTTCTTTCTGTCTCTTTTTTCGCACACAAACATAACAATGAAGAAAAATTTACATGAGCCAGCTGAAATAATTCATAGATTTCAAATATTATAGCACCTTGGCTAGCTGCAAGTTTTGTAAGTTATATATATATATATATATATATATATATATATATATACACACACGGATGCAACTGGGGAAAGAGTTGATAAAGTAGTGAGGAATTTTGATTAAAGATTTGTTCCCAAAGTACTGGAAAAACCAAGTAACAGTATGCATGAATGTGGCAATATATCATATGTTCAAGAGAAATTAAGTGTTGATAATCGTATTAATTTCAATAAATTAAGCTTATATTGTGTAACCGTGAAAAGGCTGAACAGATCGAAGTAGTGAAAACCATATTGATTTCATTAAATTAAGCTTAGTTTGCATAACCGAGAAGAAAGCTAAGTTTGAACCCACAATTGATATTGCTTTCACGGGCTCCACTGCAGATTAAATTATTAGGACTTTCTGTTGATTTACTGCAGCATTTGTTTAGAAACAAAACTGCAAACGTTTTCTCGTAACTATAGTTTCCATACAGATAAAGGGGTAACTACCATGATAGTGACTGTAATTTGGAGTGACCTAGCAAGCTAGGAAATTAATTAATCATTAAATATAACAAACAGTATTTTAGAAAAATCCAGAATGCATGAATTATTTCGTGGAATATTCAGCCGACACTATTGAGAATGAGGAATTACTGACACACTTATGAGTTTAATTTTCATCTGTAAAGATTTTTATAGTATTGTTAAATAATTACTGTAGAAATTATTTTAGATACTATAATTTTTAAAATAATTATTAAAAAACTAATTATTTTATTATACACAATAATTTATAATTGGATTATAATCTAAATTTTTTAAATATTGTCTATGTATTTTAATTAAATTCATTAATTATATACTAACCGTGATGGACATACACTAAAGTTATTTACTACATCAATATATTTTTTTTGTTAAATTAATACATTAAGGTCAAATAAGCAGTATTCAAGCAACGTTAGGTAAGGAGACAGTAAAATGATACTTTTATTATTAAAAATTAAACGTTTATTATTAATTATCTTAGGATACTGATTTAAAAATAAAAAAAGTGGAGTCTTTTTTTTTTTTTTACGGAAGTGGAGTTTTTTAATTAAAAAATGTTATTAATATATTCTCATCATAATTTTTAGGGTAAATAGCTACTTTTGTCTTTAAATGTATAATTCACAGACTAAAAAATGAAAATATAAAATTTAGTCATCAAAAGTGTAAAATGTGCGACAAATATATTCAGTCATTAACTTTCGTTGATCACCGTTAATAAAATAACTTACGTAACACAAAGGGACAAATTTGTTACTGAAATATTTGTCAAGGTGATCATCTTTAATTGTTAGCATAAAGACATATTTGTCATATAATATTTTTTTTATTTTTCGTCTTCCACTTTGTTAACAAATACATCCCTAAAGTATGAAAATACAAAATTTAGTTTCAGAAAGTGTAAAAAGTACAAAAAATATATTCGGACGTTAATAGTATATTGTGACTAATTATTATAATTTTAAAAATTTTATAATGATTGCGACAAAATATTATCAATGAAAGTGAATTTTTATTGTTTTGGCGAATTCTTCTTACTTTTCTTCAACTACAAAAAAAATCAATTATTTATTTGTTAACTCTTGAATAAATGCTATAACACAGAAAAAAAAAGAAATTTTACTGTAAAACGATAAAAAAATCATTATTTCTATTTCATCAAACATTACTTGTTTAATTGTTTTTTTATAAATTTTTCATAATAAAATATGAATGTCTATTAGTATATGCAATGATATCAAATTATAAATTATAATAAAAATTTGTTGATTTTTAAATTAATTTTTTTATATCATACACAATTATTTTTTGTTGACTAATCAATAAAAAAATCATAACCTTAAAAATAATCATTCCAAGGAGGTGAGTATTTTTTAAAAATTAAAAGTGTCATTGTAATTACAATTTTTTCTAAGAATTATTCATGAATCTAATTTAACTATAATGTTATACAATAAATATTTTTTTTACTTAAACCTTTCATCAAACATGGGAGTATAAAAAAGTTATTTATGAGTTTATAAAACTAGTATTCTTTTTTCTTTTAGACTCGATTTAATTTATGAGTTTGTTAAAAAAAATTTGTCATAATCAGTATAATTTTTTCCAAATTATAATAATTAATCATAATCTACTATTAACGTCTTGATATATTTGTCACACTTTTTACACTTTCGAGAATTAAATTTTGTATTTTCATCTTTGAGGGACGCATTTGTCAGCGGAATAGGAAGACGAAAAATCAAAAAAATATTATATGACAAATATACTCCTATGCTGACAATTCGATATGACCACGTTGGCAATTATTTCAGTGACAAATTCATTCCTCTAAGGCACGTGTGCTGTTTTATTAACGGTGACGGACGAAAGTTAACGGCCGAATATATTTGTTGTACTTTTTATCATTTCAAGGACTAAATTTGTGTTTTCATCTTTGAGGGACACATTTATCAACTAATTACACATTTAGGGACAAAATTAGCTATTTACCCTAATTTTTAATATACCTCTCACATGCATGCTAAACGCATTTGTTACCACATTAATTAAAGTATACAAATATCAATGTAGGTCTTACATGTGCTTAGAGTTTGTCGTTCTGGCTAAAGGAATACATCTTTGTTTTCACTTCGAATGATCTCCGACCAAGATTTTTGTTTGGACTTGAAATTAGAGAGCACTTATGCTTTGAACTTGTACGGAAGCGGTTAGGTTTCTATAATGGAGGAGTAGTTGTTAATCCTTAATTGAGAACGTAATTAATTTAGATTTGAGATATTGCGAATAACAAGAATTGAGAAAGACAATAATATCTTCTTGTTACCGTAACCTACAAAGAGAAAGTGGCTGATTAATTGTTATATAAAAAAATGACTATAAAAAATTGTTATTTCAAGTAATTCCACACTTGGATTTCTCAATTAAAAGTGAGGTTTAATCTCTAGTTTAATAATGAAGTCATACTTCACTTTACTTCAAAATGATTTTTTTGGTACATAGGAAATAAAAGATCAGAAAGCTTGTTTTTATGAGCATGCAATGCAACCAGATCCTCCTTCCAATCCAAGAGAAGAATAATGAGATCCAACTTATCTGACTCAAAACCAAACTACCAGTCTGCATTTCATGGACACACCTACACACATATTGCATATTCCAGTGATGATTCGAGAATATATATACAATTATTCCTCCAAAGTCCACTAGGCAATTGATATCACCAGAGTCAAATCTTTATGAGCTAGAATAAGACCAACCCAAGAAAGAATATTCCTGCAAGAAAGGATACTTTGGTTATGTAAACCACAACCGTACCGCAACCAAAGTTCTCTTGAGTGAGGACAATCCCTAAGGACATAAAAAATATCTTCAACAGCAGCTAAACACCTTGCACATACACTTGAGGATGCAATATTACAATTTAAGAGCTTCTCTTTCCAAGATACAGTTAATCCTCGTTTGCACTTTCTAAACAACATAGTTCAAATCATTGGTCGTGGCTCGCCCTCCAATGAGAGATGTTGCCCAAGGAGTTCGAGCAATTCACTCCTAAAATATTTTCCACTCTAGCTCTAAGAAGATCACCCACTAACACCCCTAGAGCAAATTAATCAATTTGGACTCCTTGAGATTAACTCTCAGACCAAAAGCAATACCAAACTGAGCAAGAGTAGAAGTAGAATCCACCACTTTAGCTTTTGCAGAACAAAAGAACATTATTTTCAAAGAACATATGTGCTCGATAAGGAAATAGGAGTCTAGACACCATTCTCCCTTAGCTCATTGATCTTTAAAGCCAACCTCTCCATGCTAAGAACAAACAGGTAAGGGGAAAGGGAATCCCCTTTGCCTGAGACCATGAGCTCGGGAAAAATTATCAAGCTTTGACCCATTCCACAAAATAGCTAGATTTGAACCAGTTACACCCCACATAATGAGGAAGCCAAATAACTTCAAGGTCTCTTGGAGAAAGCCCCATCTCAAACGATCATAAGTTTTTCCTAAATCGACTTTCAAAGCAAGCACCCCAAACTTAGATTTACAATTTTTAATGTGATGCACCACTTCTTAAGCTAGGATAATGTTGTCCATTGTACCCATCTCCGGAATAAAGCTCCCTTGAAAGGGTCCAATAGGCTCAGAGAGAAAGGGGCCAAGTCTAGCTACAATCACCTTAGAAATAACCTTGTTAACCACATTACAAAGGCTAATGGAGAGGATTAGTAGTATGTTATGTTAGTGGAAGAATTTTTAAATTAATATCAACGTTTAATTGTTGAACTCTTTTACAGACAAATGTTTGTAATATGCTATATTAGTGGAAGAATTCAAACATATGACCTCCCTATCACTTAGCTCTTATCCTTCTTTCCCCAATCACCAAACCAGGTTAATTATGTCTCCCAATTGTTGGGTTTTTTGTTCATGTATATTTTGTATTTTTGTTGGCATTTTGCGACAATATTATTAAAAAGAAAAGTCATCACAATTGCATCAATCATTAAAAAGTATATACTCATATAAAAATTATAACTGCATTTGGTTAAATATAATTATATTTTTTATTAAGATATTATCACTTCACTGTTATTGAATCATATCTCACGTATTTAATTGAGATATTAGGAAACAATGAAAAATATAAAAATAATTTTCCTTCCATTCTGTAATAAGTATTGCATTATAAGAAGAAGAAAAATTATAAAATAAATGTTATTTTAATTTTTAATGTAATATTAATTATCTTTTCCATTTATATATCCTTAATAATATTCTTTAGAATCTTACTATTGTGTTGCATCGAGCAAAAAAGATTAAATGTAAGGTTAATTTTACAAAATTTTTACATAATTTTGAATTTTTATTAATTTTTCTTCTTCTGTATAAAAGAAATTTAAAAAGAAACTTATTTGAGATGAAGGGAATATTAATTTGTAGTTATTTAAAGAAAATAATATAAATTTATTCTCTAATAGAATAATTATTCCAAGAAAAAATGAAAAGTTTTATATTATTTTCTCAATGATTTATGCACCAAAGTAAGAAAAAATTAATTCCTTCTAATACTTTCTTAATTTATCATTTCTTATCTGGACTTCTTATAACTTTCATTTGCTTTCTATATATTTTCTTATATATGTTTTTGGTATAAAACACACAATTAACTCTATTTAAATAATGATTGAATGAAATCACCTCTTTTAAAAAAATAAAAACACAACTTTGTATTTACAAACTATCATTTGTAGCAATATATCCTTGCTTAAATGCAAAAACTCTCGGCCAATTTATTTCTTAAATTTTTATCTTACTGTTGTTTTATTCCTTAAAATTAAAGTTAATATTTTATTTAAGTCTCTGAATTTTTTTTAAGATTTCATTTAAATCCCTAGAATTATTGTTTTCTTATTTAAGTCCATAAACTTATGTTATTATTATCACTTTTATAAAAAAAAATTATTCTTAGCACTTAAGTTTCCGGACTAGGGATTAAAATCAGAAAAAATGGAGTTATTTTTAGAAACTTTAAACGAAACTCTAAAAATTTTCAAGAATTTAGTTAAGTTTTTTTTTTTTTTTTAGTTTCAAGAATAATGACAGTGAAATATAAATTTAGGGATTAAATTAATCATTTACTGGTTTAAAAATAAGAAAATTGTTACCATATAGGATCTCTCTCCCACATGTCGCTCTATACCTCTACAGCCATTTCCATCCATAGAATACTATATACTATGAAAGGGTGTAAATAATGGTTGATCTATGAAAGCACCAAAGTGTTGCACGTATACTATGCTGTAAAAGTCAAAATTGTAATGGTCTAGCTTTAGTAGAACTATATGGATGAATAATTACTTATTGGTTTAATTGTAATTTTATTCCTAATTATTTTTATTTACAAATTTTACTTTCAATCAATTAATTTAACGTATTTTATACCAACTTTTTAAAAACTTACAAATTTTAACTTTCGTAGTTCATTCGTTAATTGACTAATAAAAAAATTGACGTATCATACTAATATAAGCGATAGATATAACGTGTTTTCATTTTTTTAGTTTTGGTTTAATTATATTTTTTATCTCTAATTTTTTATTTTTGGACAAATTTTACTCAAAATTTTTTAAGTATGTGCCCCTTTATCAACATCATGTACCTGAATACCCTCCTCCCAAATTTATTAACTCAAATTTTACTCCCAAATTTTTTAAGGTGTGAATTTGGCTTTGTGGAGCTGATTTCACACAGTTGTTTTTTCTTGTTTCAAATGCTCATTAAGAATTCAAGATTGGAGAACCTGAATTCTTAACATTTTTTTTTTCATTTTTATAGTTTTTTTTTAAAATTTATTTTCATATTTATTTGTATTATTGCAACCTAAAATATATTTAGAAAACACTCTTCAAGATTGTGAAAGAAAATTTTCTTCATAAACATATAGTATTTTCATAAATAAAAACTTTTTTTTCATTAAAGGGAAAAGCTAGGGTAGCGACCGATTCACCTTCCGAGAAATATTAATTGTAAAAACGAGTATACAATAAACAATTCGAATTAGAATTAGGTAAAAGTGTAAGTGATACAATCATATAACAAAGCCACTAATTAGTAGTGCAGGATTTGTTGGCTGTCGGTGTCAATCATCAATCGTCATCTAACATTTTCCTTCTAGGTTTGAATATACATTAAAAAAATGAAGAGAATTTCCTTATTTGTATTTTTAAAATTATTAAAATTTCTTAGAGATGTATAATAAATAGTTGAAAATGTTTACATATTAATGATAGCATTTCATTTAGTTATTTTATAAATTCTTAAATAACATATTTTCACTAAAGTTTAAAAATTAATGAAAAAAAATCTTGTTAAATTCCCTTATTAATTCTTATAATATTTTTTTTTAGATGTTATTATATAAATATTCAATAATTTTATTGATAATTAATATTTTGTCAGAAATCTGACTAATTATCTTTTATTGAACTCTTTTCGTTCAATCATATTTTTTTTTTATTTATAAGATTCAAACTGAATGAATATTTTAACAAAAAAAATCAAATTCAAAATCATTCAAATCACATAACATTTAAAATAAAATTTATTCTATTTAGTCAATCATCTTTACCCCTAAGTTCCCAACTACCCTAAAGGAACTAGGGATGCTTTTTTGTGGTTTATGGGTCTCCCGAAGGGTCAAAATCATAAAGTGATTCATGCATATGCTTATAACAAAATCGGGGTCAGTTATTATAACATAAGGACCGAAAAGACAAAGAAAATTTTTAGACAAGAGAATATTGGGTGGGATATTAGCCCTTGAAAGAGACTTTCAAAGCCTTTGATAACGGCATTGCTTTGGCTTTGAAGCAACTTTAGTATCATCTTAAAAGCTCGATGTAAATCGTTGATAAAGTATATAAACTATGCATACTTTCTCACGCTTTATATCATTTACTTTTCCTTTTCTTTTTAGAGTTTTTGTTTTTAATCTTTTATAAGTAAACTTGCACACGTACGTGTGTGCAATCAATGGAGATAAAACAAAAGAAACATTGCAAGGTTGAAGGAACCGGGGGGTAAATACAATTGCTATATTGTTTAGTTAGAAAATATATAATATTTTTTTTTTGTTAAGAACGATAGAGATGATAATAGTAATCCTGGCTAATTTTAAAACTGTCTTGAAGCCACAACACACATACATTATTCTTTATTTCTTCTTACTGTAGTTGATAAAAAAAAAAAAAACTTTTACCTTATCAAATGCCGTCACTTTAATCAAGTAAAAAAATTTAACTTCCCCTTCATTGGGGGCAACGTCACTCCAAGTATGTATTCATATGTTAATTGTACTCATTTATTTTTTGAAGGAAATATTTGAACAAATTTCACGCCTTTTAATGTATTTTGAAAAATTAAATTTATAATTTAATAACATACTTTTTTTAAAAAAAGAAATAAGTGAATATATGTTAAGAACCATGAGTACTAAACATTCACTTATATTTTAGTAAAAAACATGTTAGTAAATTACACTTTTATTGTATTTAAAAAAAATAAAATTATAACTTATTAACATGTCCCTTTTAAAAATAAGTTGATATATATATATATATATATATATATATATATATATATATATATAAGTATATCCTATGTATATATATATGCTTTGCTATTGAGAGAATAATAATGTAAATTCCAAATCTAAGTTCGGTCAGGACATTTAGTTATCCTAACAATGTCAAATTGAATACGAAAATTAATGTAATTAAGCTTCAAAGTTAGGACATTAGTCATATTTCTTTGGCCTAATGCTTATAAGGAATCCGGTTTTTCTTGTCAAAAAAAAGAAAAAAAAAAAAAAAAAAGAATCCGGTTCCGGTGTAATGTGTTGTATCAGTCATTAATACCAGGAAAAAACAAAAGGATCTATAGGCCGTTTTGAGATTACAAATTTTGGACTCTCTTTTGGATGGCAAGAGTTAAATAATCTCATCGATCTTTTTTTTTTTGGCATAATAAGAAATTATATAATTATCTTCTCAAAAATTTTGGCCAGAATTAATGTATTTTATTTTTAAAAAAGAAGCAAGTTATTATACTTCATTGCACTGTTCTACACATGTTTTACATTGTGACATTCTATGTTATTTCTGTTTACTTTGGGATCGTTAATTTATTTCATGGAATTTTATTGGATTTTTGGAAATATGGAAATACAAATATATATTTTTATGTTTGTTATAAGGATATAAAAAAATAATTATCTGCATAATTTATTCATAAAAATTTATATTATACATGTTTCTTTATCTTTTTATTTTTATGTAAAGGGGTCAAAATCTTATATTTACATAAGAATGTTAAAATTAATTTCTTATTTTTCTCTTATTTTATCTCATTTATTTATTTACTTTTACTATTAAAATTAAATAAATTTAAAAATGTCGCCAGCAATTAAAAATATTTATTGAATATCTTTGATGAGAATAACATTTAACATTTTCCATAACATTTAACATTAAACAAACTCCTCCTTTTAATAATTACAAATAAAAAATAAAAATAATTTGAAGTAAAATTTTAAATGATCCTAAATTAATGTCTATATTTGGATTCGGATCCAATAATATGGATGGCCCAACCCAAATCAAGAATTATCACATAAGGGGGTGTTTGTTTTACTTATAGTTATAGTTTTTTTATCCTTGAGAATATTTTTTTCTAAAAATATAATATGAAAATGTTATTTCTGAGTATTATTGAAAAATATATTTTGTTAACTATTATAATTGGTTGAGATTATTTTTTTTATTCCCATGAATGATTAAAACATGTGTTTGGTTGAGTTATTTTTTTTGAAAAAATATGTATTATAATTACTAAAATATTCTTATTGTAAAAACTCTTGTTACATTCCTTGTCTTCTCTCCACGTGTTCAACGAGATTAAGCACGAAAATAATTAAAAAAGAAACATTGGAGGGAAAGGAAAAATTGTCATAAAATATAGGATGAAATTGGCATAAATCAAATTGTAGGAACATGAACTAACAAAATCTGTGGGATTTATAAAAATTTAAGCACGTATTGTAAAAATGAAGCAAGGGAGAAGAATTTATCGTTGATGTGCAAATCCAAATCTAAAAATTGCTAATAATTTAAATTTAAAACTTGAACTCCTTGATATGCGTCTAACATGCATCATGAAACAACAATGAGAAAGTAATAAGATAGTAATTAATAAAATAATATATATGAAATTTTACTTATGAAGACGTATTCTTATCTCATGAAAATAAATTTTTTTCCTCTTCTAGGGACTAAATACAAGTACAATGTGTGATTATATCTTTCTTAGATATAAAATATACACAAAATTAATTTTTTCTTATCTCATAATAAATATGAAATATTTTTTTCTGTTCCTGTATTTCTAGGAATAACTAAATAATTCATGATTTTCCAATCTCCATGATGTACCATAGTTAAACCATTCCAAGCAAACCTACTTGCACCAACCGAATGCGCTCATTGCACTTGCACCAATCTCTCTAAAAAGAAAGCATACTCTAGACCAAGCATATGTACTATTTACCTTGTTATTATTCTATTATTTTTCCTCAACTTAATTATTCTAGTGTTTTTGCTTGTCAATATTGCAAAAGACCTATAAATTAGTTTTGTTTAACATCATGGACTCTGACTTTATTGTACATAAACTATATTCTCTTGCTTTCTTTTTAAGGAAAAAAAAGTTAGCCACAAAGATTTCATGTGCATATTTCTTTGAGAAATATTTTTACTCTGTTCATATTCTTTTTTTTTTTTGTTGAAAAACTCTGTTCATATTCTGATTCATCTTCCATTAACTTCAATTATCACGCGTTTAGAACATGAGAAGATAGAGAAAAATAATATAATTGGCAAATTGATGACCTAGAATTAGTTAGAGTTGGAGAAACTAAAACATGAAAGTTACATTTGTTGAAAGACAGAAAACGAGTGCATCATAAATAGCAATTATGTTAAGCAAAACCTTTTTCTAAAAGTAACATTGTGGTGATGTGTGCATTCGTTAATAATAACAAATCGTTAAAAGAAATGAAGGAAACAAAAATAAAATAACATAAATCAATATATGTGTATATCATATTGTTCTGTTTTTTTTTTTTTTTTTTTTACAGTTTCCCCCCTTAAAAAACACTTTTAAAATTTTTTCTTGTACTTATTTCAATTTCTTTTAAAAAAATTAATAGTTAATTAAAAAGAATATAAGTTTAATTAAAACAAAAACTATTTCCAAAAAGTTTCTCATAAAAATCAGCCATTTTTAAAGTGATTTTTATGATTGTAAACAAATATAAATTAGCTTTCTTTTTTAATCCCTAAAAATAACACTGGGTTATTTTACATAAAATTCATTTTTTTTAATTTGTAACTAACAGGCCAATTATGTATACGTTGGTCTATGTTCAAAAATAAAAATAAAAATCTATGCGTTGATTTGAATAGTTTGTTAGAAATATTTTTTTTATGATATAAAAAAAAAGAAATATTTTCTTTTGCTCTACAAGCATAATGTAAGTGTAAACTAAAATCGGACCTCGTAGGCTCGTAGCACAAAAGTAACAAAGAAATGAACATCAATTTTTAACATTGAAAACTTTCAAATGTTGAGTGAAAAATCACAAGACAAACTCTAAACATATTTCATTATATATTACAATATCATTTTCATTTTCTTTCATACTGTAATATTAATATAAGTCAAATCCATCCTACTCAAATATTGCAATTTTATAGAACCAAAGGGTAATATAAATAATACTGAACCTAATGTATTTTTGTCACACTCTACAATTTAATCACATTTTTTTTCTTATTTTGAAAGGTTTTCATTTTTCTATCATAATTCTATAGTACTACACATGAGTTTTGCTTTTACTTTTAATGCCATTCTTCATCTACATGACTTCTATTTATCTATTTATAGAAGAAAAAAGTAACAACATAAGAATTATTTTTCAAAGAATTTGGGACTACACGGCAAGTATGATTTGTCTTCAATGTTATATATAGGTTAGAAAATTTTCGAATTAGTGTGAAAATAAAAACTTTGTAAAGCCCCCTAAAAAAGTGTTGGACCAGATCGCGACCAAATCAATGACCCCATCTAAAATTGACCCAAACTCAATAGGTCAACCTGTTGAAATTGAGCATAAAATTTAAGTGGTTAATTTTGTTTGAATTGAGCTTTTTGGATCTGAATCCAACTAAATTCGAACCATGATTAGTTGTAAACTTTAGTCTAGAATTGTATAAAAGAATTCACTTAGCATATGTCTAATATTTGCAAAAGACGAAGGAACGAAATGAAAGAGAATGAAAAAATTCAAAAATTATTTTCTTCCTTCATTAGACATTGTGTTAAGAAAGCGCGAAAGAGATTGCAAATAAGTTTATTGGACCCACCTCTATGACAATCTGTTCATTTTGGGTGAAAAAGGCAGGAAAATGGCGGTGTGTAAGTAAAATATCAAATTATTCTTAATTTTTTTACACATTTTTACTTTTTATTAGGAATATTTATATCATTATACATACACATTATTCTTTTCCTGTTAGGGGAAGGGTAGTGCCTTAGTTCGAGACAAGGCTCCTCCTAAGAAAAGAGTGAACCTTTCTTCATTCATGTAACTCTTATATATTACAATCATTTATATGCATAACTAACTCAACAAACTAACGGTATTAACAACTTGTTGGTAACTAACCCAACAAATTTAACTAACTATTTACTATGCTTTATTAGCTGCAAACGGCTTCTTCCTAACATTCCCTAGCCCATCAAAAACACATTGTCCTCAAGGTGTTGGGTGCATAAAACAGAACATGAGTAAAGTTGCTTTGTTTGTGGGCTTGTTTGAGTCAAGTTGATGAAGGCGACAATAATTGGAATTTACCATCTTCAACGCTAAGTGGCTACCCCTTTGTCAAAATGGTTTCGCTTCAATGTTGACGGCCATAACACTTGTGTCGACGGAACTCCTGTGCCAGCCATGGTGGTGGTGGAGGCGGTGGCTTCGGTGGTGGTGGTGGGTGTGGCGGCAAACGTCGTCGTCGATGACAGACAGAGCAAAGTCGAGTCTTGACGTTGAAAAGAATCCAAATCGAGCGCGGATGAATCTTATGCTTGATGGCAACGTCGTCAAGCAGGATGGTGTCATTGTCGTAAAGGATGTTGCAGCAATAGTCGTGGCGGTAACGACAGTGGGCGGTGCAGAGTGATAGAGGCAATGGATGGCTGAGCTTGATATGGTGGTTGTTCGAATGAAAGCGGAGAATCATCAGCGGAGCCATGGGTGCGACTGTTTTGAGTTCAAGATGGTGGGAAACAGCCAAGGGAGGCGGAGCTGACGTGGATGCTGTTGGTGGTGGTGGTTTGAGAAGAGATGGAGATGGAGATGGAGTGGGTGTTGTTAAGGTCTCCACAGGTGGTGGTGCGTCCGTTGGGGATGAGTTGGGAGGAAAGGGAGTGGGTGTGAGAGTGGAAAGCCGGTCAAGGATGACGTCAAGCTTGACGAAATTTTGTTGATGAAGTTGGGCACTTGAATTGGGATGATTATTGTTGGGGGATCGTAGATGGAGATGATCGAGAATCGAATCCACCTTGCCGGAGAGTTCTAAATATTTGTCCACGAGATCGACGTGTTTGTCGAGAAGGGAGGCTTGGATGTTGGATAGGCGAGTGATGGCTTCTTCGAGCCTATTAATCGTGGTCTTTCGGGTTGCATGAACGGCCATGGTGACAGCGATAGTGGTTGCAATGACATCAACGGCGACATGTCGGATCAATTTGTTAGAGATAAAGGAGAAGGGTAGTGCCTTAGTTCGAGGCAAGGCTCCTCCTAAGAAAAGAGTGAACTGGTTTAAGCTTTTGCATGCCCCTTTATTCATTCATGCAGCTTTTATACACTGCAATCATTTACATGCATAACTAACTCAACAGACTAATGGTATTAACAACTTGTTGGTAACTAACCCAACAGATTAAACTAACTACTTACTATACTTTATTGGTTGCAATGACTTCTTCCTAACATTTCCTTCTACTCTTTATGCAATCAAACAAGATAAAATAAAATCTTTATCTTTTTTTCTTTTATTTTCTCTTAGCTAGTCAAACAACCTAAAGATTATATTTTTTTTCACATTTTTATTTTTATTAGGAATATTTATATCATTATACATGCACATTATTTTTTTCTACTTTTTACACAATCAAACAAGATAAAGTAAAACTTTTATCATTTTTTTCTTTTATTTTCTTAGTCAAACAACCAAAAAATTATGTCACTTTTTTTTCTTTCTCTTTTGTTTCCTTCCTTTTACTTTATATATATATATATATCATTTTCTTTTCTAAATTGAGCAAAGTTTAAGCAATCAAGTATTTTTTTTATTGACAAATACTAATTTGTTAGAATGTTAATTTTGTTAGAAAATCAAATTCGTAATCTT
The DNA here is from genome assembly GCF_004193775.1 of Glycine soja. Taxonomy (NCBI): domain Eukaryota; kingdom Viridiplantae; phylum Streptophyta; class Magnoliopsida; order Fabales; family Fabaceae; genus Glycine; species Glycine soja. Next base: position 693,595 of record NC_041004.1, read on the forward strand.
TTTTTCTTTTATCTCAATCAATTAGAAACATTAGTAACCATGATTAATCTAATCGGTAATGATTAAACTGGTAGAAGTCATAATATGAGAATGTGAATTTAAGTTTCACCGCTAATTAATATGAAATTCTTGTTTGTGAATAATTAGTGTTGATACAACTTGAAAATTTGCTAAAACTCTAGTGTATCTCATACTCAACTCACCTTAATTCCCCCCCCCCCCCCCCCCCCTTTTTTTTTTTTTAAAAAAAAAAGAAAAGCATTGGAGATATTCTTATCATATAAATAAAGTAAAAAACTTAACAGGAGAATATTACCCGATGATTTTTAGAATTATTTTTCATTAAACCATTCTTTTCTTATTTGACCGACAATTCTATCCAGCTAAGGTTAGTAAGTAGTAGTAACTGAAATCTACGTCACCCTTTTCAAATACTCCATCTAGCTAACTTAAAAAGAAAAATAAAAAACATATATATATATATATATATATATATATATATATATATATAGTAGTACTAAAAAAAGACATTAATTAATGAAAGGAATAAATGCATTCTTGGACTGGCTCCCCTTCTGTGCATGTCATGCTTCCGTTACTCATTACTTGAAAACGAAACCGTTCTTTCTGAGTCATAGTCTTCTGAATTACTACCTGACCCCTCACGCGTGTGCCTTCTGCAAACAAACCAAACCAAACCTAATTTTGCGCTTCCCCATTTGTCCATTTCTGCTTCTTCTGCCTTTTTTTTTCTTTCTTTTAGGTTGAAAGTTCAAAGGGTAACTGTGAAAAAAATATTATTTATATTTTATTACTATTATTTTTTGGGTGGACTCTGAACTGTAACGAGGCTCTTCTCTCTCTCTCTCTCTTCTGCTTCTGAGATTCTGGCCAATGACAACGTGATCTTTCTTTCAGTCTCTCTTTTCTGATAGGATCTTTTCTCTGTTATCACCTTCCCAACTTTCCTTAGCATTTCCTTTCTTTACACTCTTGCTTTTTTCTAGCGGATCATGTTCATCATTTGGATTTGGACTTGGACTTGCTTAAGTAAACCCAACAACTTAATTACTTCATCAAACCTCATATACTATTAAGCTTCCTTCTCTTTTATCTATCAACAAATCTCAATTACCCTTTTAGGCTCTGGGCATATTAATTGTTTTAGAAAAAAAAAAACCTTGAACTTTAATGATATTCAATTTAATAATAATATTACTCCTACTGTCTCATTATAATTCTCATGTAAGAACTTCTTTTTTGTCTCAAAACAATTGTTATTTTTATTTTTTCTTGTAACTTAATTACATGTTTTTATTTATATTTCTTATAATATTAATGACGGATAATAAAATTTATATATAAATTAATGATAATATAAGATTAATTTTATAATTTTTATTTTATTTTTTTTCATTTATTTATTGTTTTTTCATGATATGTATAAATAATCTAAGATGATTATTATTTTAAGATGGAAAGAATATTGAATTTTCTTTTGTTTTTATTAATTTTTCAGAATTTATTTTAATATAATATTACATATACTTTCTACAACCACAAATGTTTTTAGACTTTTAATATTGTACGCATACTTTTAGTCATGAGTGAATTTTAATTCTGTTCTCTGTACTTTTTTTTCAATTTCAATTGTCTAAAATATTGAATAATTATTTTTTATTCGTGTAAAATAAGTAATTATTGTATTGATTCCCATAAAATATTTTTTTGGGTATCCCTCCAAAATATGAAAGTATTAATTTTATTTCTAACATTCATTTTTAAGATAGATAAAGATAAATAAAATTTATTTTAAGAGTTTAGAATTTTCTTAAAGATGTCACAGGCAGACATGGTGCAGAAACACAGTAATGATCATCTGAGATTATCACTAAAGTTATTGTTAAACACAAACAGTTAAAAGTAGTACATGAAAACACGTGTCAAAATAATAATTTGAAAATCTTAAGGAATGATGAAAATTAAAATAAAAATCAAATACCAAAATTAAAACTCGCTTATTTCGTAAGGATTAAAAACATATAAATTAAACAAATTTACTTGGGGTAAAAAAATTGAATGTAATAATGCTAAATATTTGCTCTGATCCATTTTATAAGACTTAAATTTAAAGTGATATTTATTATAAGGCATAATCCATCATGCCTCTTACAATTTTTTTTTTACAAATATATCTCTTATTGAAATGATTTCTCTGAATTCATTAATTAACTAGCTGGTAGAACACATTAATTATACGCTCTTTATTAATGATAGAGGTACCTTTAAAATGAGAATGCAAATTACCCACTACTTTATTTTTTCTTTTTATCATTGAGAAATACCCACTACTATATTATAATCACTGTATCGCTAGCCAATACACTTGGTAAAGTTCTTTTGAATATTTAGCTGTTGTTATTAGACTATCCCTCGGATCCACCAGTACTTGCCTAACATGACATATGCTTTAAAATAAAAAGTTATAACTAAATTAATTTAAATGTACATCTTAGCTATATATGTTTAATAGTTTCCCCATAAATAACTTTTTTTTTGTGTGTTTAAGTAGCTAGTTTAATTTTGTGGGATAAATTTATAGTTTTGAATCACTATCAAGGTGCAATTTAAGTGTTGAAAAAAAATACAATAATGGCATTGCAAGAGGTGAACAAAGTACACAGCAAACGACAAGTCAAAACTGTTTTTCTTTTCTTGGCAGACGATAAATGCATGTATATATGTTGTACGTATTATGTTCACACCAAAAAGACGTACGTACATGATTAACGTTAGTAATGTCGCGCATATGAACATGAATAATAATGTTACATTTTGGGGTCGATTTATCATTATGTGGCATGGTGGGGTTGAAGACTTGACGAGACACCATGGTATGAATATATATATATATAGAGAGAGTGACATGTCACGTGCGATTATGTGGTCATTTGCAAAGAAATGGAAGGAATCTGGAGGTGATATATGGGGCCAGCCAAACAGAACACAAAAACAAGAAATGCGTGTGAGCATATGCAAATTATGTTATGTAATATGTGTACGTACGTTAACTCTAGCAAGCAAAGCAAAAGCAAAAATAGTGTTGATATGTTTCCCAATGGTGTTGCAATAATCTCTTCCACGGTCAAACAAGTAAAACCCATCATTTCGTACGGTTTTTTTTTTAACCTCTGAATAAAAAAACTCCAACGTTTTCCTTGGAAACAAACCTGTGTGTGTAAGTTGTAACTGTGGTTTTTCTGAGCCTCATGTGTTTGGTGCATGAGGTCTTCCACTTGCCTCATACTCTTCATGTGTATGCTTGTCTCAAATGTAACTGATCTATTCTCATGTGCAATGTTGAAACGGTAAAGTTACCCTTTATGTGCTTATTCTTGAACCATGAATGGAAAACAAAGGTTGTTAAGGTTGGTTTTTTTTATATATAAAAAAGTAAATTATCAAACATAATTTTCTGTTATTTTAACTGTTTACAATTAATAGTCTCCTTTAAATGAAGCAATTAATTTAGAGTTGTCATGATTTTAAAACAATTAAGAGAAATTAAGGTAAAACTAGAAAAAAGAGGTATAAGAAGAAATTCGAAGACATTTTCAGAAAGTCTAACGTATAAGGAATGAGCAGTTGGTTATGTTATAAACAAATGGCTTAATTATTACATTGACTTTTCCATTTTTTTGACTGGAGAGCTTTGAAATGAGAAAAGGGATCAAATTCATTAATAACTTATGAATTTAATTATTCAATTATCTCGTAGAAAAAATAATGGATCGATTTGTTGATATCATATTTTTGTTTCAAGCATCTCATTATTTATATATATATGTTTAACACCGATCATTATGTGTTGATACACATCTTCCTTTACTCCAAAGCGATCAACATATATATATATATATATATATATATATATATAATAATTTCGGCATGATCTGTTGATTTATTTATTAGCTTAATTTGCATGATTAAGAGCATGTGTCACTTGTTGTAATGTTTACATCCCCCATCCCTTCGTGCGCATGCAGCTATAGTTTGGATTCCTAAAACAAGAGTATGTGCAATGTGATTTTAATTTTATTAATATATATATCAAGTGGTTCGACTTGTACAAGACACTTTATTAATGTTTTTTTGAAGACGCTTCATAAATGTTATTGTAGTGGAATACAGTCATGTCTAGTCTAGATATATTTTAAAATCCATTCTCAATTGACGGTACAAAAGAAACTCAACACGTTTGGTTGCTTCAATTATTTGCCTAGAAATTCCATAAACACATTTTATAGTTCCATACACAAATTTTATAATTCCATAAGCAATTGCCATTGATACATAAAATTCACAAAGAGATAAATATATTTGGACACCTAAAATGTTAAAATTAGAAAAATATTATTCAGTATGAATGACTTTTCATTAAAATCGCACAACTATGTATTAAATCAATTTTTTATTATATTTTTCTAATTCTTTTAATCAACATTTTTTAAAAATATTTGCAAGCGTTACATGTTAGGTTTCATGCAATTCGTGCATCTCACCATTATTAACAAGACGTTATTAACAAGACGTTAATTGACACGTTATTGAGATATTTAGGCATTATCAGAAAGATGTTAGTCAACTATACCGTTATTGACATATTTAGGCATTGTTACCAAGATGCTAATTGACATTGTTACAGAGATGTTTAAGCGTTATTTGCAAGATGTTAATTGACATCGTTGTATAGAGATATTTCAACATTGTTAATTAGCAAGATGTTAATTGATATCTTTATTGAGATATTTAATTAGTCAGAATCTATGTGTCAATATTTGACTGATTAGTTTTTATCTTGTGGGGGGTAATAGACATGTGAGTTTGACGTTTGATTATATGTGGATATAAGTCTAAAATTTTTAAAATATGAGAGAATTTCATTTAAAAGATATTTATATATGAGTATTTTCAAGAGTTTTCGTATAACGAGAAACCTTTTAAGCGTTACGACATGTTTGGTTTTAATAGTTATGCATTGTGACTATAATAAGTTCTTTTATATTGTCAATTTCTAAGAATCATTCTCAATATGATTTTTTTAGGTAAATATTGCATGATACTTGACAATAATTCAAAATAAATCATACACAATAATTTGAGATTGAATAACACTCAATGTATAACTTATTTTCTTTTCTATTTTCAAAAACATTTGACAATGATTCAAAACTAATTTTTTTAAATAAACATTCAATGTTTTCTATCTCTTAGTAATTATTTTTTACTAATAATTAATCTTTGGCAGAACAGTGAAGGTTAAAAAAAACTGTGCTGTTTTGGCCAAATATTCAAACCTGGCGAGTGCCAACTTGAATATGCATTAATTAAAACTACTAGTGGTTAATTAATACAACAGTAATTAATTAAACATCCATCCTGAGAAAGAAAAGAACCCAAGGAAGGAAAAAAAAAAATAAACAAAAGAGAAGATGGTAGTAATAAAAGAGTGTAGAAAGACGTGAAGGTACAGGTGGGGGGAGATTGATGGTTTTAACTTTCGTTTGTTGGCTTTCAATTCATATAATTTCCGTTTCCCTTTGGAAAAAGCAAAAGAGGTTCCACAAACAGACAAACAGACTTTTTTTTTTTTTTTAAATCATACATAAATATTTATTTGTTTTAAAAATCTCATATTAATATTTCTCTTTTTTATATATTTCTTTTTATTATATCAAATTTTATAATAGTTATATATATTTTTTCTCTCTAGATCAGATCTAGATGTCTTATAATATCATGAGTGTTTTTGAAACTTTTTTTTTCTTCTTTCTTTCAGCCCAGAGCCCGAGAGTGTGTGTGTGGCAGAAGAAGTAAACAGCAACAACAACACCCAAAACAAAAACACCACGCATTGCAATGCAATGCGTTTTTTTACCCTCTTTTTTTAGTTTAGTGACAACCCACACGAACGGTTCTCGAACTGCATGCACTGCACACATCATGGACTTTCTAGAGAGAGAAAACCGAAACCCCCCTCTCTCTCTTCACTCTCTTGCTATTATTTTTCTCTCACTGCGAAATCAGTCTCAAAATAAGGACCCTGATCTCATTTTCTTCACTTGTTCCTCTCTTTCTACACAACAGTATAGAGAGAGAAACACACAAACATGAAAACATAGTGAACAGAATCCTCGTGTGGGCTCGCACCTTTTCCTCTGAACTTTTTTGTGTTATTGCTGTGTGCCTTCTCTCTCTCTCTCTATGCTTCAAAATTTTCATTCTATTTCCTATTTCTCTCTTCTTTAAAACGTTGCTGTTTTCTTCTCATTCTTGTAACTCAGCCCCACCGTGTGTATATGTGTGCTCTCTTCTCTCTCTCTTCTCTCTCTCTCTCTCTCTCTCTCTTTCTCTCTCCAAGTCCGTCTCTCTTCTGTGATTAAGTTTCAGTCATGGGTGGGTAGCATGCAACAATAGTGCGTTAGTAAACTGTTTGCATTCCATTTTCTTCTATGCTTCTGGTTCTGGCATTGCGTTAGTTCCTAGGGGAGAGAGGAACCCGTTTTGTGAACCCTTTTGTTTTGTCTTTGTTTTTTGTTTTTCTCACCACCATGAGTTCTTCACAGCACTTGAACAATGTTGGTGAAGATAGCAGCAGTAGAGACATGAGTTTCTTCCCTCCTTCTTCTCTTTATGTGGGTTCCTCACAAACACAGACTCCTCCTTTGTCTCTGAGTCATGGAAATGGGGTAGAGGGTTCAAATTCAAACCCTGAGATGGGTCTTCTGATTTTTGCGTCCACAGTGTTTCAGCAGCCCCAGGAGTGCAGGGGAACAAAGAGAGCCATTGATGAAGAAGAAGAAGAAGAAGAAGAAGACGAGGAAGAAGAAGAAGGGGTTGATGAGATAGAGAACAACAAGAACTTGTGTTTGAAACTTGGTGGTGATGAAGCACAAGCTGCTAAGAGCTCTGCTTCAGGGAAAACCAAGCTTTGTGCAAGAGGTCACTGGAGGCCAGCTGAAGATGAAAAACTCAAGGAGCTTGTTGCTCAATATGGTCCTCAAAATTGGAACTTGATTGCTGAGAATTTAGAAGGAAGATCAGGTAATTTTTTAATATGCCAAAAAAACTATTCTTAGGCTTAATTTGTTTCAAAGTTTGTATTTTTTACCAAGGGTTTAAAAAATGGTCCGTGATTCGGGCCGTAACGTTTAGGTTTTTCTATTGCGACCCCAGCGACGACTGCATTTGTCTGCGATATCAATAAACGCGATGAAATCGATATTTAAAATTTTGATTTTTACTAATATTTCTGAAGGCAGGACAAAATCTGTGTCATTGTATGGAAGGAATCTAACCTTGCATGTCTTTTCTTTTTAATTTTATTTTATTTTTGAAAACAAAAAATTGTGATTGCAGGAAAAAGTTGTAGATTGAGGTGGTTTAACCAGCTAGATCCCAGGATAAACAGAAGGTCCTTTTCTGAGGAGGAAGAGGAGAGGCTTTTGACTGCACACAGAATGTATGGTAACAAATGGGCCATGATTGCTAGGCTCTTCCCTGGAAGGACTGATAATGCAGTGAAGAACCATTGGCATGTGATCATGGCTAGGAGGCAGAGGGAGCACTCTAGTCGTGTGTACAGAAGGAGGAAACTGGTTGTTAATGAAACCGTTCTTCCAAAGGGTTTGAATCTGACTCTGTCTAATAACAATGCAGGGAGTGAGTCAACCATCTCAAGCACCATTGACGAATCTGCCTCAACTTGTACTAACCTCTCCCTCACACCACCCTCTTCAGCCAAAGTAACTCCTCCTTTTGGAAGACTCTTTGACCATCATGGTCCATCTCAGAATCATCACCAAGCCTTTGGATCATTAATTGGTATATTTTTTTTTTTTTGTTTCCTCCCTAGTCTCAATTGATATATGCTATCTTATTCAATGGTCTAATCTAGTTCAGATGACTGAGCATAATAGCTGTGGTTGACTTGACTTGTTGTAACTATATTTCTTCAAGTTTTACAGATAAAAAAAAAATGTTACTTTTGGTTATATGTATGTTACATTTATTATTATATTATGTCTTACCATGTGTTGGTTGTGTGGGATTGCAGGACAAGCTATAGGGGATGTGAGTTTTAACAAGAAGTTTTGTGGTGCTTCTTGGAACGGGGTAGCATATAAAAAGGCTGAACAAGTGGGAAAGCTTAAGGGTGTGGACCAGTCTAATTTTTCAGATGCAAATTCAGAAGTATCAGTATCTGAGTCAGTTGCCACCAATAGGTCCAATGTCTCAATTTCTGAAGAGAGTGAAACTGTGGGTGATAAGATTAACATGCCATTCATTGATTTTCTTGGAGTAGGAGCTACCTAGCAAAATTTGCTGATCAAATCTTCAACGAAAGAAACAACAACAACAACAAATAGTTGAGGAGTTAGGAAAGTGAGTGAGTGAGGGGTGCACCGTTGTTGTGTTGGGTGGAAATGGGTATGCTGTAGTGCATTCCCTTGTGTACAGTTGGTTCCATAAAAGGCAAAAAAGTAAAAGGTAAAATAAAAATAGAGGGAGAAAAAAAGAAAAAAAATTAGGAAAGAGAGAGAGATAAGTTTAGAGTCTAGTCTAGAGCGGTGGAGAAGGGGGTCTGTTATGAACTTATGAGATTCAAAAAAAAAAGTATAGTATTTATTTTCAAACTCTTTTGGTTTTGGACTGTTCCTGCAACAGCAGAAGCAGAGCCCTTGTAGTTTTTATCTTGTGGTGATACTTTTGGCACTTTGTTAAATCAGAAGCCAAAGTTTCATGACTTGGATTCCTCTTTCTATCAATTTAACCAAACCTCTTTTGAATGAATCACTCTTTCTCACTCACTGCTGCATTGTGTCTTTGGGTTTTGTGAATTATTGTTTGGCATTGTGATCGGTATTATCAGTTTGACCATATTTGACATATTGCACGCACGGTGACTCTTCTAAGAAAATATATAAAATGATTAGTAGTAGTAGTATATTTGTACAATAAATTGAATTAAAGTTAAAACACATGTTGGGTTATAACAACTGTATTCTAGGGCAATAAATACTTTAACTGAAAATGGGAAATTGTGTCATGACTATGTTTATGTAATAAACTGTGCAGTGACACAAAATTATACTACTATAATAAAGAAACTACGTGAGTTAGGCCTAAGAGGTAATAGTAAATGTGGTACCCACTTGTTTTTGAAGTTGGTGCTTAAGGGAGGAATAAAGGAGAATATGAGAAGTACCAAAATTCTGGTGAGGGAGTGGAAACCATCCTAGTCGTATCGTTTTCTCCAAAAACGTGATGTTGGAGTTCGGCGTGCGTGTCCGGTCTTAAATCTTAATGAAATAAAGGAATGGTAGTACCAAAATTTGGGTGGGTGAGAAAATTTGTTGAGAGACATGTTAGGGACACGGTTTTTCTTTCAATACTATACTGTATTTTTATTTATTTATTTAATCTTTATGTATTGCCTCCTAAATCTTCTGATATTTAAGTTTGATTTACACACTATTTATAGTGCAAATCAATATAAATTGCCTGATAGATTAAATGGTTTTTGTATTGTTACTTAAAAGGTTATATCAACTATAACTTCTGATTAATTTATAGTGTAATTTTTTGAACGCTTTTAGAATGCATTAGATTCATTAAAAAATAAGGGACTCCTTTGTTGCGCATTAAAGTGTTGTTAATGAATTCAGGATTTTTCAACCCATTCCTTTACTTGCGGGTTGGGCTGGGTTGCTTTGACCCGATTCCAACCCTGACCCAACAAAAAGAAGAATTGAAATGGGCAAGAAAGACATACTTGGTCTGAATTAAAATAAATAATGCTAGTTTAAATTGTTTTTTAATTTATAATATGGTACTTAATAAGATATAATTAAAAATATATCAACATAATTAATAAATTGTAATTTTTTATAACAATAAGTCTAAAATAATGTTTTAAAATATATCACAATATTAATAAATTATAAATATTAGTAAAACATGATAATAAATTTTATGTTAAATAATAAAATAATTTAAAAAATTTCAAAATCTTGTTTTGTATTTTTTTCCAGTACAAACCAAACATTGCACAATATAAATGATATTATAGTAAGATTTATATTATTTTTCTAGTAGATAAACAAATTAAACAAGATATAACACAAAATTATTTGAACTATGCATCGACCACCAAATAACGTACAATACAAAAAATTATTCTATGACTCATTACTTATTCAATGTTGTTATGTTTGTCATGTCTTTTTAGTAAATCAAATGCACCCTTAATCTTTTTTACATTTAAGAGAGATTCACTTACTTGATTTCAATCGGTCAAACTTTTTGAACTATATGCATAAATCTTGGATTTATTAGAGGATGTTGAGTATGTCATGCAATCACCGAAAATCCATACTTTTATCCATCTTTTCATACTTTATCCACCGAGTTACCTATTCGGTTGCACACATACACATAAAACTGAACTTTATGCTATCTGACATTATATTTTCGTAAAAATCATAGGTATCTTCTTCTAGAGGCATTCATGCCAGATTTATTAAAGGAAATTACACATATCCCACAATCACCGTAAATTCATACTTTTATCCATCTTTTCGTACTTTATCCACTAGAGTTACCTATTTGATTGCACACACACACATAAAACTGAACTTTATGCTAAGAGACATTATATTTTCGTAAAAATCATAGGTATCTTCTTCTAGAGTCATTCATGCCGGATTTATTAAAGGAAATTACACATATCTTGCAATCACCGTAAATCCATACTTTTATCCATCTTTTCGTACTTTATCCACCGAGTTGCCTATTCGGTTGCACACGCACACATAAAATTGAACTTTATGCTAAGAGACATTATATTTTTGTAAAAATCATAGGTATCTTCTTCTAGAAGCATTCATGCCAAATTTATTAAAGGATATTACACATATCCTGCCGTCACCATAAATCTATGCTTTTTTTTTTCCTTCATGTTTTCGTATTTTATCTGCTGAGTTATCTATTCGGTTGCGCACACAAACATAACATTGAATTTTATGCTAAGTGTCCTTATATTTTTTGAATATGTTTTTAGTTCTTTAAATTTGATTAATTAAATTTTTAGTCCTTAAAAAATTCTTTTTTAATAGTCCCTCAAATTTTAAGAAGGCTACTTTTAGTCTCTCAATATTTTTGTATTAATGTTGTCACAGTTTGTGGCAGTTTTATACCGTAAAAAATGTTCTTTTTTATTGATTCTCTTTAAAATGATTTGTGACTGTTGAAAACTATCAGAATATGTAAAAAAAATCATAATAATTTCACATTCATGTTTTTATTTTTCTTCTTTAAAGTTGTTAGAATGTGTAAAAAACAGTTACCAAATCATATAAGTAAAATATTTTGGCGGTTTAAAATCGCTAGAAATATTTTTTTAAGATTAAATTATAAAAAAAATAAAATTTGGTACTTAAAAATCACCACAAAATGTGAAACTATGAACACAATGAATAAAGATGGACTAAAAGAATTTTATGAAAAGTTGAGGGACTAATAAAAATATATTTTTAAAGACTACAAAAATTAATTACCCAAATATAAAAGAAAAATATATTTAAGTTTTTTTTATAAAGATCATAGATATCCTTTTCTGGAGGCATGTGATTTAAAAAAAATATTAATTCAACTGGATAAGACCACTTGTTAGACTTGATGGTTTGATTTTTGGCTATTTTATATTCTCTCTATTCTTAATTATAAGATTCTTTCAACTAATTTACATCCCTTAAAAAATACTTATTACATTAAATTTATTAATTATTTATATTATGATTCCAAAATTATTCATTTTTCTTTTTTCTATTCAATTACTTGTTTCTCGTTAATGTTTAGAGAAAAAATAATTAATATATTTAAAAATTAAAAAAGAGTTTTATAAAAAAGGATAAACAAATTTTTGAATAGATATTATAATTAGTGAGAAACCTGATATAAGAGTTCATTGTGATTTTCGTGGAAATTTATATGTCGGTATGTCCTGCCCATGCAAAGAAAATATTTATGGATGCAATTTAATTGTATTTTAATGTGATGTGATATGGCTATGTTTTGTGATTTATCAAAATCATTTGTATCATTCTATGGGCCACTATCTAGACTTCGAAGGAGTCCAATTGCTAGGGCATTTGGTGGAGTGAAACAGAGGAGGGTTATTGGGCTTGTTTCTTTTTTATGTTCAAAACTTCGTGTTGCGAGATGTAATAAAGGAAACTAATACACTAAAAGATTTATTATTGGCTTAAGCTTTGACAAATGAAATTAGATACATTCTGAGTAGCTTGTGAGAGAATCTGAGTTCAATAATAGTAAAATATATTTTTGGAAAGAAAAATAAACTGATAAGTTCAAGATCGATGATACATTTTGACTTATCATCCGTAAACATAATAGTATTAATGATGAGTGGTTCGTTAGATTAAAAGAAAATAAAGAGATAAAATAAACAGTAATTCTTTTAAATTTATTTTTTTAGTAACTTAATCTCTTATATATATATTTATTAAAAAATACAAAAATTATTAATTATTTTCAAAATTCGTTTTATACTGAAGATTCTTGTTTATCTTTGTCAAATCTCAACTTCAATTACTTTTAAACTGTTGTTTTTATATAGTATTTGTTTGTATTCAATCTCATCTTATAATATTAAATTATTATTTTTTATTTTTAAAGTAATTATTTAGTTACTTCTAAATATAAGTTATTCAAATAATTTATTTTGAAAATTATATATTTTTTATTTTATATATTTAAATTTAAAATCACCCGATCTACTTAATGATGATGAATTGATAATTTAGTATTATGTGTATGAAAAAAAATTGTCCATGATAATATTTGTAAAGAAATAAATTTTTGGGCTTAAAAATTTTGTAGCATATAGGCGCCCATTTCCCCTACATTTTCCGACAACAACATCGTTATTCTCAACTATTTTCATTTTTATATAATTACTGTTTTTATTCAAGCTGTCACATTTTTTTTTATATTTTTAGTTGAAAAATTTCATTTAAATTAAAAAATTACTTATTTTTTTATTTAAATTTTCATCTCGCTGTTTCATATTTTTTCCTTTTCATATTTCTTAATCTTCTTATAGAGTTATATTTTTCTAAGTTTCATTGAATAACTAGTAACAATAATAGTTCTTTTATATTATTCTAAGTTTTTTTAATCCTTTAAAAAAGTTATTTTTTTTAAAAAACGTTTTAATAATTTAAAAAAATAAATACTTTGTTGCATAGATTAATTTTAAATTAAAAATATCCCCACTATTGAATGTAATGGATTCAATTTACTTATGATATTAGATTTACGCGAGTTCTACTATTCAATTTATCATTCTTCCATTTGTTGAGTTTTGATTCAAGTTCTTTTTCTACAATCTATCGCACTCACAAAATGCAGAATATTAAATTGATCATTTTAAGAATTTAATAAGTTCGTTTTACACTAGAATAAAAAAAAAGTGTATTATATCAACAATTTACATAGGTTCCAAGACAACCAATCTGGCAATCTGCTATTAAAAAAAAAAAAGACAACCAATCTAGTATATATGAGGCAATGTCATTTTATAATAATTTTGGCATAATGATTATATCTTAATTCCTAGAAGAACCAATCTAGAAAGTATTTTTAAGATAAGTTCTTTGTATAGCAATTGATCTAATATGTGTTCAAAATGTCACACTCATATTTCGTTCTTATGTACTTTCACATTTCATTCTCAGCTTCCTAAAACTTTCAATGATATCTCTATTTCCTTTTCGCTTGAAATCATTTTCTCTCTCAACTTATCTATCGATCGATGCCACAACGTTATGCGCTCTCTCTCTATTATGTTGTCTCTCAACACCATTCAGTATGTTTTCAGTCTTGTTTTATCATGCTTCTTTGATGGTTAATTTTTTGTTCTCATTTTTTGTATTCTTGTTTTTGCATGGTTCAGCACAATTCTCTCTTGTTATATATTATTTTTTGCATTCTCTCTATTATGCTTGGTTCATTTTTTCCCTTCTCGGATTGGTATACTATATGGTTGGGTATGTGTGTATGTAGTTTTGTGATTTAAACATAAGTTATGATAGAATATAAACCAGTAATAGAGAACTATGTTTCTGCACAATGCAACAACAATTTGTGGTGAGTGCATAATGAGATTTAAAAAAGAGACAAAATAGTTCTTATACTATACCTATTGTGAGGCCTAATAGTCAACATAGGAGGGAAGAACAAATCGCTATGAACCCTAGATCTGCGATGAGTGAAGCACGGTGAACCCTAGATCTGAACACATAGATATGAGGATGGGAATGTAAGTTTTTTTTTTTTTTTTTTAAATAGGAAAATTATATATTGATAAGAAGCACCAGGGGTGCCAAGATACAAAAGAAGTGTCATTGAAAGCAGCCAAATTAAGACACTGGAATAGCACACCAGCAGCATATAATAAGATAGATACTAAGGATTGCAATAACCAATATATACAAGAGTTAATTTATTCCCAGCCCCAGACAAAGTAAATAGTCACTCCCTATATGGTTGGAAATTCTTTCGTATTGTATCGTGTTCAATTTGTAAGAATAAAAAAAATGACACAACTTAGTTGCCATAAAAGATTTTGATAAATTTATAAATTACTAGCAATTGCTTGATGACTGTTAAAAGTTGTTGGTAGAGATGAAATTTGGTGTAGTGCTTGCACGTACTGTCTCTTGTAGCTGCCCGTTTCAATTAGTGTTGGCACTGTTTGGTTGTAATTTAGGTTTCTATTAATATTGGAAAAGATATCAATGTAGAGATGAAGTAGTAGAACAAATTTTTTAGATTGGTAGATAATGGATTTTGTTGTGTTATTGCACATAATATACAAGTATCATGCAGAGAATATTATGTGCATGTACTTACTTGCTTGGATATAATAGTATCGTGTATTTACCTTAATTTCTTGTTAAAAAAAAGATTTATATTTTATAATGGGCTCGCGGGGCTAAGCCGAATTGGCTCAGTTCTCTTTAGGTCACAATTTTACAAGCCCAATCCATTTCGACCTATCAAGCCATTGGGTTAACCAATGGAATTGGCCAATTTTGACAGCTCTTGCTGTTATGCTATCATGCCATTAGGAGGAACAATTGAAGAAGTAACTGATTAAAATCTTCTAGTGATGTACTTTGTCATGTTTGAAGAAGGGAAGTTGGACATGAGCTTCATATTTGTCAAACATATGTGACAATCCTTGACTTTAACAAGAACGTACACTAGTCTACCCTATGAGATGCTTCTCACCAAAGTTTTTAAGGAATGTAAGGTTCCACTAATGGGAAAACCCAAGGACACTAAATGTGTCTACTTTGGTAAAGAGGACATAAAAAAGATGAGGCTTGGTTACCTATAGAAATCCATTAGACAATACCTTATATATAAAGCAATAAAAAAAGATGGAAGAAGAGGAAGAGATAATGTTAAAAGGAAGAAATAAGAAATCCAAGAAGGTTTTGTTGTAGCTGAGAAGACCATTTCACAAGGAGAAAAGAAAAAAATAAACAAAAAAAAGCACGAGATGTCTAAACTAGAAGCAAAGGCTTCCATAGCCGCTGATGAAGAAGAAATTTTTATAGCTTACTAATATTCCAAATGGAGTAGAAGAAAAGGGCAAAAAACTAATAAAGGCCCAACCCCACAAACTAACTAAAGAAAGAGGGTAAACAAAAAATTGGAATAGTTAATCTTCTTCCCATTGATGTTGGACGCGAAAGCATATACTTGCAGTTACATACATAAAAGAAAGATCAAGATAGTCAAAAATAATTTTAAAAAAGTTATTTTTTATTCTTATATTTTATTTTAAGAAAATAAATGATGAGGATGAAAAATAATCCTTTTAAATTATTCTTGTAATAACTTGATCCCTTCTTATATGTTTGTGTATTTCTTTAATAACATATAAGGATTCAAGTGAATTAGTTGCTTAGTAGAATATGGGTTCAATAGTGACATGCTAAGTGACTTTGACCAATTTTTTTTCACACAAAACATTACTTCTGATATTTCTTCTTTAGCTTCTAACTTGGATATCAAAATTTAATTAGAGGAAAATACTTTCTTTCTTTTATATATAAGTAATAAATGATAAGTCTATGCATATCAAATATCTTATGAAGGGTTGCTTCTTAAAAGTTTTAGAATCTGAATCTTACTGTTAGAGTCTGATTTTATGTTTAAAACTGATGTTGCTTCTGAAATAAAATAAAATAAAATAAAAGTTCTTTAAAAAATATTGTTTAAATGTAAAAATGTTAACTCAGTTTAAATATAAAGACATATCAAAAGATATGATGAAGATGCAGTAAACACATGCATGAGAATCATAAAGAAAAGGAAGACAACACACACAAATTTATATTAGTTCACCCATAAATCTTGGGAGGCATCTAGTTCCTATAACTGAATGATTTTCATTAACATAGACACCAAATACAAGGTACTCTTTCTCCTCAAACCTCCTCAATCTTTCCAGGATTTTTCTTGAGCCTTTACAGGCTCCACCAATATTCTAAACCTATGTAGGTTTCACTCAATATTCTTCTAGCCTCAACATGCCCTTCACTATTGTTTTCTAACCTCTGCTAGCTTTCCACTAGTATTCTCCTAAACTGTATAGGCCGTCACCATTGTTGTTTAAGCCTCTACAGGTTTTTCACCCGTATTCTCAGCCTATGTAGCCTCCACTCAACCCAAGTACTATTTCACTAGTCTTTCCAAGCTTATTGTCGACCCTAACATCAACCTTGTTGTGTTCACAACCAACTCCAAAATCAGCAATCCCCAGATTGCTCTTCTGAGTTTTCCAATCACAAGGTTCAATTTAAGGACAAACTCCTATAACATCTCTTGGGATACTTTCTTCACTGTGGATCCTCTTATGAAGGTGTTTATAAACGCTCTATAGTGTGTGAAGAATTTGGCTCTAATCCTATATTATTTTGGCTAAGGAAGACTTGTATCAAAACTTAGATGTTTTCTCTATTCAATTCATGAACCTCTTTTGATCTTACCCTCTATATTTTATTTCCCTTCCTTATAATGAACTTCAACAAGTCAAGTTAATTTTATAAGCCTTGAGGTATCCGTTTCTAGCAGTTGGAAAAGATTAGAAGTCAAGCCGTTCAAAGTGTGAGTGGTCCCTTTCACATTGCTGGTTGTTGGCTGTCTCTGCTGTATTTAATGTTGTTTCTGAACTTTTTATGTTGACACCTCTACTTGCCTAAGCAATCTTATGATATGGATTAATCTAACTACAATTATATAACTCTATAACAAGTTATCTCTAAGTAAGATACCACTATAATATCAATGCTCTAAGTAATTCATCAATGTACCTTTACAATTATGATGAATACAGTTTGATCTAGAAAGAAGCTGTAGGACATTCTGAACAACACAAATATTAAGATATTAGAAATTTGAAAAATAAAAGTAACTTCATTGAACTAAATAACTCTAGAGAATTTGATCTCTAAGTATGATACTACTATAAAAGCAATGTTCAACTCTCGAAGTAAGTAGGTAATCAACAACTAAAGTTATGATAGAAATAATTTGATCCATATAAAAGCTACATGAAATTCTAAACAACACAAATAATTAAGATACTAGAAATTTACTAAAAGTTAGAGAAACATAAGTAACTAGAAATATCAGTAATTTGAGAAACATGAGTAATTTGAAAAGTATCAGTGACTTGATTGAATTGAATAACTCTAGAATAATTGATCTCTAAGATACTACTATAATAACAATGTTTTTCAAGCAATTAATCAACAACTACTTTGAGTTGGATATACGCTAACTCCAAATAGTTACAATTATGCTATATCAACCTGCATGGATGCACAAATAATTTAGTTTAGTATTCAAAATTGATTTCATACCTCAATCAACATTGTTTAATTATTCAAAAACTTTACGAACTAATTCTGGATCACATTTTAGTTGAGTGGGTAGTTCACCTTGAGTAAGCAATACACCTTTCTTCAAATGGGGAATTTTGTATTTTTGGACCCTTTTACCATCAATACACCTTGATTTGATCCTTTGATTTGTCTCTAGCTTCATCAACTTTATCATTTCAATCATGTTGAGTTCCATTAGGTGTTTTGTTGCTATTGATAATTGATTCCATGCTATCAAAGGGATTGGAACCATTACAAGGGTGACTCAAATCAAAACTCAAAGACATGCTAAACATGTTCAAGAGAGAATGTCAATCAACTTAGAATAAAATTAATGGAAAATGGAAATTTAACAATAAAGACAAACAAAAGGTTAACTTCTGAATTTTGGAGGCAATCAAGCAAAATTTTGGAGGCAATTTTTTTTTTTTTTTTTTATGTTTGAGGAAGTTCAATTTTGAATTGGCAACAAAAACTTAATCCTTGACCCTTTGGTTGCACCACCATCATCAGTTTTCACTTTTTTATATTCAATAAATAAGCAGGATAATTTAAGAATATTATGAAATTAGTAAAATTTAATACATTTAACTAATTTTCTTAATAAATATAAAATTATTTTTTCTTATAAGTAAGACCAGACGAATTACCATTCATAACATAGGATATTGGAAATTAATAATGAGCTTCAATAGTTGTAAATTTCGATACATGGATTTTGGAATTCTCAACACAGAGGTCTAACTTGTTTTTAGCTCAACAAAATATGCAATCGCTAAAATAATCACCTCAAAATGACTGATTTAGAACAGGGAATCTAACTTAGATTTACAAGTGTACAATTTAGTAGACATGCCTTTGCCAACCAACGGAACTTTTATATCTCACATGCATGGTTTTTCGAAGTTGGTGTTCCCCCTAATGTTTCTTAGAATATTAAAAAGAATCCAACACATACTACAAACATTTGGTCGGTGAGGGTACCAAGTAGCAGAAATATTATTCCAGAGAAAAACACACGTAACAGCCATGCATTTCGATCAAAATCTTAAACTACTTTAAGTGTTTGATATATAACAAATTGTTCTTTTAATCACTATGCACATTTATCTGACAGACTATATATGCTCACATATACCAACTGCGAGTAGCTGTCTCACCGAAGGTGGCTGAGTTGCATTTTTTTTTTTTCTGGACAAAATTTATTAAAACAATGTATAGCTTTGTTGTATAAAATTAAGTAGTTATATTTTTTTATTCAGAGAAATTAAATATAGATAAAAAGATATTTACAATAACTCAACTAACCAAATTATATTTTCTTGGTGTAGTTACATTGTTTCAAGAGATGTTTGATACATGCATTGTTTATTTTCTTTCCGTTATACTAATATAGAACGGAACAGGGTATTCAAACTGTTTTATCCAATTTACGGAAATAAATCAATCAAATAATAAAATGACAATTGAAATTATTAGTGTTTTTTTTTACACAGTAGCAGCATTGAGGATTTGAATGACTTCTTGCATCTACTCTAACTCCATGATCCTAAGATGGATTTTGCTCTCCAAATGAAGAACGAAACGGCAATCAGAAAATATATTAAATTAAAGTTGAGACAGCTTTAGGTAAAGCCACCAAAGTAACGCTCTGTTGTCTAATTTTACATAAACTGTTCACCTGTGTAATGAACACAAGTGGACATTTTACTTATGTTTTTTTAAAAAAGTATGATATATGTTAAATTGACTTTATTTATATAAAATAGTTTTATAAATTATAAATTTTTGTAGACATGTTATACTCAATAGGAATTTTTAATTTAATGGTTAGATTAATATATTTTAATATATAGAAAGAATTGTTGAAGATAATAACTTTACTAAGAATTACTGTTGATTCCTCATCTTTTAATATATTTATATAATATTTTCATATTATTATTTTAGTTAAAAATGTTATTTAAATCAAAGTAGGCAATGCGAATAGAAAAAAAAACAGACTTTTTAAATGAGTTTGAGTGACTTGACTTAAATCAGTCAAACATTAATATATATAACTTCCGAATAATAAGAGTATAAAACAAAAAATATATATAATTAAAAAGAATTTTGCTTGATATTTTTGTTTTATGAGTAGAATTGCTTAAAATTTATGTTCACTTTTCATGTATCCATCTAATATTTAATTCTTATTTTCCACTAAAAATACGCAAAGTTAGAAGACGAATAAAATAAGGAAGAAGTTTTCTATCATGTACTCATAGACACAATGTAAAATTTTTACGTTACTAAAAAAATAAACTTTGAATAATTAATTAGTCTTTTTTATAAGATTTTAAAAAAATTATTAATTACTATCATAAACTCCATAATTGTGTAATAGTTTATTATATTTTATCATATAAATATGATATGTATACATTGCTTTATTTCTTAAAAAGTGCTTCAAGAAAGAGTTAGTTGTGTGAAATCTAAAAAAATAAGTAGGTCTGTAGATGTTAATTACAGTAGTATTTTTTTTTACAAGACAATAGTATTACCATTATTGATCACGATCTTTACCCCAAATGGGACGTTATTATAAATCGGGGGAACCCACTTTTCAAGTAAGTACTTAATAGTTAATGTGCTATTCACCAATCACTTAAAAATTTACTGACTTCGATGTTGAAGTGTTTTTACATGTAATCATCACCACCACTACACCTATATATGGTCAACTATCAATAGTTGAAAGTTTGCCAACTTAGAAAAAATTCTGACGTGACGACATGCCCGAGGATCAATACCCATGTAATATGTCTAATTTTTTTTTTTTTATGGAAGAATATGTCTATTAATTATTCAACTCTTTTTTTTTACGTTTAAAAAAGTAAATTTAAGAAGGTTGATAAAATAAATTAAGAATTATTATTATTATTATATACTCCTTTTCTCATGAATATTTTAAATTTTTTGGGTGACATTAATTATGTCTTAAATATAAAAAAATACACTTATTAAAAAATTAGTTAAAATAATTAATTTTATTAATCTCATTTTAAGTTTTTTTCTAAATTATCCTTTATTCAAACTTAATATTAAAAAGGAGATCATTGAAAATATAATCTTAATTAAATAAAAGGATATGTTCTTATAAGTATTTTAGATCAGCAAAGATGATTTTTTTTAATTAATCTCATTTAAAAATAAATAATTCTTTCCTAAATTATATCTTTTATCGGAACTTAATAACAATTGGGGAATAATAATGGATAAGATCCAGATAAAATATTATAGTAAATGTTCTCATACCCGTTCTTTTAAAAAAAATTATACTCACATGGGTAGTAATTAATTTTAATACCAGTATTTTCTATTGGGCACCTAAATGCTACCTAAATATCCATACTCATACTCTCGATTATCCACACTTTAATTCTTTATGAAAAATAATAAATAAAATATTAAGATACAATAGTAATTAAATTAAAATCTCATTTAAAATATTTTATAAAACATAAATCATAAAATAACACAAAAATTAAAGTCTTATCCAAAGATTTTTACAAAACATAACATCGATACAAAAAATTGGAAAAGAAGCACATAAGGAAGGTGATTTTCTTAAAAAAAAAAAATGAAAGGTGATCTATCTCTAAGTAAATAAAGATAATGATCTATCTCTATAAAAAAAAGTGTTATTTGTTTATTTAAAGAACGTGATCTATCTTTTTGGAAAATATGATTTTATCTATCTTTCAGGTTTGTTGCATTAAGGAACTTGATCTACTCTCTTGGTCTCAAATAGCCAAAAAATCAAATGTTTCTTTATCATAAATGTAAGCAAAATCTCAATATTAATTATCATTAATTAGCGATACTCTCTCCTAAATATATTTCCTTTAATTGAGGTTATGTTTCCAATGTCTCTTTTCTATTCTAAATATCAAGTTACAATTTAAGAATATTTTAGAAACAAATATTTTTAAATGAAATTGATATAATTAAAAGATCTTTAACTAACTTAATAGACATGAATATTTGAGATCGAAGAGAATACTTTTTTGTTGTTATTATTATTATTGTCATTATTATGATTATTATTATTGTTATTATTATTAAAGAATGTAATTTATCTCTTGACAAATAACTGTGTGTGTGCTCTTTTAGCTTCTTCACATTTTGGGCCAAACTCGATGTCATTAGTATCAATGATATTTGTACTCATGGAATCTTTGGTATAGGTTTAAGTTGTTGGACCCAACAAAACAATGAATGACTTTAATATATTGTAGCCCTTTTGAGCCATAACGCTTGAGTATGGGGTTGTGGTTGGCCAAGTCGTCTCTAAATTGAGCCGATTGACTCTCCTCGATGTAACATGCTAAGCTTAGGGACCTCAACTACACGGTTGATTTAATTTTATCACAAAAATGTTTACCTCTTTGTGCTTACACACTGTATCTTAAGGGGCAATGTGTCATCTGATCATCGTTGAGTTGACTTATCCAAGGGTTGAATGACTCGATTGTTGATTGACCTACCCCATATACAAATCTAGTATATTCACACAATATTTAACTGGTTTTGTGGCCTTATCTAATCAAGTTTTATCATATCTTATCAAATATTATTATAGCTCACCACATTTCATCATATCTTATCTCTAGGAATTAAGGATATAAGATATGATAAAGATTAACCTTTGAGATTACTATGCAACCTAGGCTTGGCCTAGTGGAAAGACGAATTACACACTTGGATGATGTAGGTGTCCTCTAACCTTAGTTGAGGAAGCCCATCTTGAAACAATTGACACACCATGGGGCCAGGTGAAATTCTTCTTCTTGATGCCCTTGTATCTTGTTTGGAGATAAGCTATCATTGGAGAGAGAGATTATAATACCATTAATATAGATTTATAATATTTTATTTACGTCTTAAAATTGATACTAATGATGTTAATGAAATAAGACATAAAAATAAAAATGAACATTCTTGTATATTAGAGGATCAATTAAATATTTTTAAACAACAATAGAACAAATTGAACAATGTAAATTAATAAAAAGGGAAAATAAAAGAGTAATATAACCTCTTATTTATTAATTTTTCATCTAACTAATTTATTATTTATGTTATTTAAATTTAAAAAATTCATCTAGACCACATGTATTATTCATTGAAAACAATTATGTTCGAACTAGATATATTATTATGAGTGACAAAATTCTCCCTTCAAGTATTTAACGCAGTTACAACAGACTAATTAATGAGGAATAAAAGTCTTTGTTAATTATCATACATCATATATTCATCTTATTTTTATATATGGATATGGATATCCTATGTCTATATTAATAGTTTAAACTATAATTTTTGTTAAATAAAAGCTAAATTATTTGCGGCAAACATAACAGCTAAATTATATATGGATATCCTATATATGTTTATATTATATTTGATTTTTTATGTAATACAAAATGTAAAAAAAAAAAAGGCTATGAATACGTTATTAATTAGTTCTTTGAATATATATATATATATATATATAGATGATAAATTAAGGCTTACACAGATAATATGGGCGGGCGAAGGATTGCAGTGATCGTAAATTCTGTTTTTCTTTTCACTGAAGGAAATGCTAGTTTATACAGGAAACGAAAACAAATTGTAAAAGTTAAAGAAAAAAAAAAGATATGTAATACATAAATAGATTAATGACGTGTAGTCTCTCTCTCTATAAAATCTATGTCGCCTTCACTTTTATTCATGACACATGTTGATTGTTGATGAATTACATGTCCACTTCCTTTTACCATTTTCTGTCTCTTCCTTTTTGCTTTTTATTTCTCCGTGCAGAACATGAATTTCTCAGCTAGTTATTCAGAAAATCCATAATTCAATTTGACTATTTGTTTTTTTAATCAACAAAAGTGTAAAATATAATGAAATGTGAAGGGCACAAAGGACACTTTGACTATTCGTGAATCCTTATATATGCATTTTCTCTTACACAAGTTTATTTGTGTGATTTTCTTCATGGTAAAATAGCAATAATCTTTGAGTATGCCTTCACACAAGACGATAATTTCCCTAAAAAGTTAGGTGATAGTAAAATCAATTAGTATCATGATTATTAAAAAAAATAGTTTTTACGACACATATTTGACGACGGTTGCTCAAAAATCATATTAGAAAGTAAGTCGGTGATAATTTTGTAAATATAAAATTTTTCAACGAAGACGATTTTATAAAAATCGCATTGACAATTACCATTTCACCACATTCTAAGACGATTTTTACAAAACCGTCTTAGAAGAGTGTGTTTTTAATGTCTCTCCCCCTACTTGTTTCTCACTCTCTTCCTCTCACTATTCGACTTCCCCTCTTCTAACTCTTATTTCCTCTATTTTCTCTCTTCCTATCTATTCTCCTTCTTCCTCCTCTTTTTTCCTTTCTTTGCAGTTGTATCTGTCACATAAATGCCACCTTCCCCGTTTTCTCTTTCTCGTTCTTCAAATACCTAGTCCCCTTTTGTTGTGTAAATGATCAACTAGAGAGCTCTAACACAAGAAAAACTAGAGAGAGAGACAGTGGAGCGAGTACATTACTAAAACCCTCATTTGCCACTCCCCTTGTGCTTCGTCCCTCTCAATCTGTGTTAGGGTTTCTCTTGCAAGTGAGAGCTCCTTCGACCTCTCATTTTTGTCTCTTGTCACGCAATTTTTACATTGAATTTAAAGTTCGTTTTGATGAATTTGTGGTTTTGGATGTATCAGTGGTTGAATTCTGTGTTTTGATGTCAAGTGTTGTTGATCTGTTCAGTTCTAGATCTTCTGGTGCAGGTTTTGTTGACGGCACCGTCATGTCTTCCCTCAGCGGAGAAGTTGTTTCTCTCATACTTTAGTTTGTCGATGAAGAGAAATTTAAGGAGACTGTTCACAAGTACATTAGTTTACGAAAAATTAAATTTTTATTCTAGGTTTTTTTTTATATATTTAATTTAATTTGTTATGTATGTGAATTTGTGAACTTGAAGGAGCAAGAATCGAGATTTTTCTTTAACATGAGGTATTTTGAGGATATGGTGACAAATGGGGAGTGGGATGAGGTGGAGAAGTACTTGTTTGGTTTTACCAAGGTGAATGACAATAGATACTCCATGAAGATCTTCTTTGAGATACGAAAGCAGAAGTACTTAGAAGCATTAAGCAAGTAGGTTATATGTGGTGTTTGGTTGTTGTGTTATTATTTTCCAATTTGCTTGTTGCTTAGTCATTTATTTTGTTGCTAGTTAAAAATTGAATGGGAAAAATATTGTCGCAAGCAAGTATGGAGAAACAAAATCTGCACAAGACATAATGCTGGTTGAACGTGTGCATTACTTGATTTTACAAGAATAAGATACTAGCAAATAAATCAAACAAAAAAGGCATATTGAAAATAGGGAGTGAGTCATATTATAAGATTTAGCTCTCATTCTACCAAATTGGCATACTTAAATAAAATAAAGATAAAATCCAATAAATATATATTAGTATACAAGTTTAGTGTTTGTGTACTGATAATGTAAAATAATTTTACGTTTCATTTAATCACAATTATCGTTTGAATTACTTTACGGTCACTACTACACAAAATGGACTTCTATTATGTTGCATCAACGATGGTTTTACAAAACCAATGTCATCAAAGACACGGTGACAATTTTGAAAATTGTTGCAACTTTTTTTACTACCGTTTTTACAAAACTGTTGTTGAGAGATTATTTCAATATCGGTTTATACAAAAATCGCCATTGAAAGAAAGAAGTCAACATCATTTTTAGAAAATCGTTGTTGAATGGGCTTAAAATCTTCGTTCTCGTGGTCTTTCTTCTTTGTGAACCC
The DNA here is from genome assembly GCF_004193775.1 of Glycine soja. Lineage (NCBI taxonomy): Eukaryota > Viridiplantae > Streptophyta > Magnoliopsida > Fabales > Fabaceae > Glycine > Glycine soja. The sequence continues at coordinate 719,516 of NC_041004.1, forward strand.
CTTTTCATCTCTCGTGCTAACCTTTCCTCTCTATGAACCCCTTGTCATGTCTCTTGCTCTCACTCCCATCTGTCATCACCGCCAAAGCTCCTTCCCGTGCTGCCACCATCTGGCAGTCAAACCCCTTTCTATTTCTCTAACCCTCGAACCCTTTCTCAATTCCTTTGTTTTTGTGAGATTTCGCTCACACTCTCGAGCCTCAAACCCTAACCCCTTTAACGAAGGTTTGAACTTGCGAATTGCTCACTCTCACGCCTCCCTCCACTACTATTCTACCAAGTTGCAATATCAAAGGTAAGAACCACTAACCCCTTTATCGAAGTTGAATGAACCATCAAATCTTACTTATCTTCTTCTATCATGAAGCTTAGCCATTGTTTGTGAAACTTAGTCGCTGCCAACATTTACAAACCTTCACTGTCATTTGTGACAAAGGTATGGAACTTGAAACTCTTACACATCAGAGTTGTTGCTATAGCAATGAGTACACTGTTGTGCCATTGATTTTTTTTTAAAAAAAGGATTATGTTCCCTACCTATTATACAGATTTAGTGGTGAGAATCATTAACTTTGTTTTTTTATGTTATATTGTGGGCAATGAGAGTCATTCTATCTAAAATGAACATGGATGATATTTGTGAGGATGTTTTGGCGTGTTTGGCATGATTTTTAAATAATTATTTTAAAAGTCAATAAATTTATCATATATGATGAACTATGATTGGATGTTTGTGTAAAAAAATTTACATGATTAGTGCATAACTTTTTTTCTCTTGGTATATTACAACTAGTTTTACCAAAATAAGAAACTCACACTGAGTAACCTTAATTACTTCCACCAAAAGGCTTACACAATATACCCACTCTCAAACTTTATCCCCAACTTCATACCAATTACTACAACAATATAATTCCATAATTAAAAATTAAAAGAAAGAAATTAAAAGAGAAGAAGCAATCAACAATAGGATAGTTTTACACCTTTTTAGGTTCGTGTTATAAGTGTTCACACTAGTTTTGGTCGTATCATACTTTGAGTGTCTATATCTATTTTGGTCGGTGCTTTCAAAGCAATCATCCCTATTTAATGAAAGCAAAATTGACATTTAATAGAAACTCATTGAGACACATACAATGTGAGAGGGTGCTTACTTAGTAGTGGATGGTGTTGCCGAGACACTACAAAGAAAAACAAAATTCTAATTATGAAAAATGTTTATATTTAGTATCCAATAGCTAGTAGTGGATGGTCTCGAACAAGATTATTTTCCTAAGACAATATGTATGAGAAATAAGAAAAAAGATTGAGAAATAAAAACACTAACAGGCTGCATATGTTTAGCAAGAGTCATTATTTTGGTGTATAATAAGTAATAAGTAAATATACAATTATAGGCGGGAGTTTTTTTGTAAAAATGTATATTATTATTATTATTATTATTATTATTATTATTATTATTATTGTTTTAATCTAAATTAAGGAGTTAATTTAAATGTGACAAGCTGTTAATTTTCTCTTACTAAAAAAAAGTCATTTTAGCTGACATAACTTAAGATGTACTAAATCGATCATTAGTTCTTTTTGTCTACTGCGGATAATTTGAAAACTTAATTCCTCTTTTGCAGCATCAGATTTTTGTTAGGCGAAGAACTGATCAATTGATTAATTTTCAAGATGAAACCGCCATCCAGCAGTATGCCTCATCACTTTCCACTACAATGCTAGAGTATTGAATTGCTCTTTGCATGAAAAGAAACTAGTATATAATTTTGTAAACTGAAGATCAATTTAATGCAATGAACATAGACTTTGTTGCTGTCTGTATGAACCTTAACAATTGTCAGGCTTCCCTTCTTTTGCTCCTTGAGAAAGGAATAGATGGGAAAAAGATAGACAACCCAAGTCAAAGAAAGTTAGATATGTTTCCAACCGAGTGCTAATTCAAAGCTTCTGTCTCACTTTTGTTTGTTAATTCCCCACCGCCACTTCCTTGTCCCTATTTCTATGATCTTTTTTAGGATCAAAAAGTAAACATTCCATGTGGTCTTCATCATTTGTTGTTCCAGTGAAGTACTTATTTTTTTTATCATTATATGAAATTGCAGCAATTAGGGAAACAATAAATTTTATGGAGTGAGAAAATAGCGATAGTAGCAGTTACCATGTTTTAAATCATGTTCTAAATAATTTCTTTCAACCTTATTAAAGTATTCATGATTTGTTAACAGCTATGTAAGAAGGCTCGTCGTTATGCGAAGGTATAAGTGAAGGTTACTGTATACAACTTCACCATTGAATAATATATGTAAACAGGCTTTTTTCGGATTCAAATTCATGTCCAACTTGTCACAACTTTACTTCTATGTCACGGCTCGTCCTTTCATGTCGCCTTTTTTTTTTATTGAGGAATTGAAAATGAGTACTCAAAGGTTTATAACAATTTACATAATATGTTTAACCGATGAGCTAAATTTTGTTGGTCCTCTCATGTAGTCTATGTAAATGAATGAAATTAAATTTGATTATTTTAATTACAAAACATATTCAGATGCATACCGAAGAACAGATTGAGGAATATATGGAAGATAGTCAAGATACATTAATTACATGTGTGTTTGGAATTGAATCTGAAACGTAAGAATCATGCGTCACGTCCCTGTTAAAGGATAAGTTACTCTTTGTATCTTCTAGAAATCATCATCTATAAAACGCAAGTGTTACTTATACTAAAACGCGAAACCAAATATATATATGCTTAATTTACACAACTTGATGATAATATAGAGTTTGAAAAAAACATGTTTGTGCTAAAAACAAAGATAAGAAGGTACAGTATATATATTTGCTAAGGTACATATATAGATATTGACTTCTATAATCACACAATAGATATTATGTCTATTGTTTGAGACACATGAAATTACGAAGAAATAGTTAAAAGGACATGCTGAGCAGACAAAGGCAATCAGAGAAACACTAAACGGAAGCTTCCATTGATGCTAGGTTGATGTTTTCATACTTATGTTGGCTTTGATACCTGTAGTAAAACAAAAATATTAATAGATCATAATTCACAAAAATTGAAAAAAAAAAAGGTTATCCAGAGAAAGATAAGAAAATCCTAATATTGATGTATCCAAAGTCAAAAGAAAAAAGAAGAGATTAAAAGTGACAACACATTATTTGGAATATATAGAAGCAATTGATTATGCTATAAATGCCAACCAGAAAGTAGCTATCGCCATGTTGAAGGTTATGCATCAAGAACCCAAATTCATTGGTGGGAATTGGAACTCCAGAGGAATGAACTAACATTACATCTTCTCCAAACACGGTTTTGAGGTCTATTGGCCCCTTTGGAAGTTCAGTTGCAATTCCATTGATAAACACTGTAATGAATCCTGAAATATTAGGGCCCCCATATCCTACACCCACCAAAATAAAACAAAAATTAGAACATCAATCATAATTTATTGGTCACGTAGAATAAGGATATAGTATATGGTTCAATTTAATATTTTAATTTCCACATGGTAAAGCAATGCAAGCTGCTTATCCTATATATATATATATGGATGTTTCACAACAAACGCTTTGAACGTCAATATATTCTTCATTAAAGTTTTAGGCCAATTACTGAAAATTCAAGTGCAAAATAGCCATAACAACAAAATCTAATGAACTATACAACAAATGGTTACCGTGGCACGTTTCTTTGATGACCACGTCATGAGTAATTTAGATGTGAATAGAACTATCCAATAATTAATGAAATATAAGAGAAAAATTCTATTTGTATAATAATATTCCTGTGTAACCGTTTTGATAATGAATAGACACAGAAAAAGAGAAATAAATGAGATAAAGTAAATAATGTAACAGAAAAAGATAGAGAAAAATGAATTGGAATAAAACATTATATAAAAAAAAAATATTATTTCTCATGAATATGTTCGATGATGAACATTGTAGATTCCTTTCAACTAGTAACATGGCGTGAGAGATGCATATACAGAGAAGCAGTAAACCAAATTACCGAAAGGGGGGAAACAAACAAATAACATGAAAACGAGGGTAAAAAAACAACAATCTACGGTTTGGAAATCTTTGTACAGAAGAGTTTTGAAGAAACCCGAAAAAGAAGTGAAAGAATAAAAAGGAAGGAACAGAAACTGCAACCGGAAAGTAGCCTCATGCTTTTCCGGAAAGTACAACTTTCATGCAATTCAAACACAGAACTGTCAAATCAGGGAAAAGGTTGCTACTTTATTCTGTAGCCCACCCAAAACCCAGTCATCCGAAAAATATGAACTTTTTACACACCAAAAACACATTAAAATTAGTATTATTAAGAGATAACCCTTCAATTAATTTCTGGAACCAAAATCTCTCATGGTACACTGAAGAATAAACAAAAGAAAAAATTTATTGATTATAAAACATGATTGAGGATTATCTCCAGTAAAAAATATATATAAAAAAAAAAGTTGTATGAGCTGAGTAATAACTTATATTGGCAAGCATGCATTTTAATTACCAGCCTGGTAGGTCAAATTTGGATCAAGAGGAGGGTACAAAGCTGATGAAGCAGGTGAAGTGTGGTGGTGATCAGGGAAACCCATTTGATGAGAAGAAACCGATGAGAAGAAACCATCCATGCCTTGTTGTTGGCCACCAATTACACCACCACCACAAGAAGAAGAAGAAGAAGAGGAACCAAGAAAACCATAAGAAGATTGAGAAGAACAACCAAAACCCATGGTTGAAGTAGCACTACTTTCAGTTGCAACAACAAGGTTTCCCAAGGTGTGGTGATCATGTGGAATTGCACCACCAACATTAACAAGAGTCTGAGTCTGAGGCTGAGGGTGATCAAAGGTGGTGACGGTGGCGGTGGCGGTGGCAGTAGCCTGCTGTTGCATCATCTGGCGCTGGCGGCGGCGGGATCTGGAGCGGCGGTTCTGGAACCAGTAGAAGACGTTGGCGTCGCCGACGGCGCCGAATTTCTCGAGAAGCTTCCTTATTCTGACGGTTTCGTCCTTTGGAGGGTTAACCATGCCACTGTTGAAGATGGACTCGAGTATGAGGATTTGTTCTGGCTTTGGAGTCCACCTTGACCGAACCGCTTCACTCCTCTCGGTGCCTTGCCTTGGACTCTTTGCCTCCACTTGATGCTGCTGCTGCTGCTGCTGACCCTGATCTTCCATTCCAATGCACTACAAAGGAATAAGAAAATGCTTGATGAACCTGAAACCTAGGTATAATTATTAATATTAGACATACAGTATCTCTCACTGTGTTCTGTAGTACTATATATAAATAAATAAAGGACACGGAATACAGTAAACTCCTTTAATGCCAAATTAGTTTTTTTACTTAATTACTTATCTTTTTTAAATATTCCATTAATATTTTTATTTATTTATTTTTGTCTCTCTATTTATTACATAAGAAATCTTATCATGATTCATGAAGAATATTATTAACACATTTATTCAAACGCATATTTTATCGGTCAGAATTTATTAAAAATTATAAATCATGAGAGAATTATTTAATAAAATATGAGATCAAGAAAAATAAAAAGGAAAGAATGTATCTGAGTGTAACGTTAGTATTTCTCATCCTATAATATTTATATTTTTATCTCTCACTGGGTGTCTATTTATCTTTTTATTTTTTATAAAGATTGAGAAAATAAATAATACACTAAAAATGTAAAATAAGTTTATACTATTATCTAATCATAAATTATAATATATAATAAATTTGTTATTATTTAAAGTCATACTAATAATAATTTTTTATTAGTTGATAGGGTAAGTAAAACTTTTTTTTTTACACCATATCGCTATTAAACTCAAATATTATAATTTGGTCAAAAACCAAACTCATAAATATTAAAGTCATTTACTTTAATGTTTGATTGAATAATATAGAATTGTAGAACTAGCGTTTAATTGGACTTTGGAGACGCGTTTGTAACGCAGAAAGTTATATTAAATTGGTCAAATAAATAAATAAAATTGTAGAAGCTATATTTAATGAGTTTTGCTTGGACACAGAAAATTACGTCGAACATGCGTTTAAACACGTAACCAAACATGCTGGTAATCGGAATGTGTGTCCGTTAATTAATCTACTACTATGATATAGAATTAGAATGTGTACACATTGTGTGAAATTGATTCTTCCCAGTACAAAAAAAATCGGTTCTTAATTTAACTATAGGGGAGTTAATTAATTAATATGTAAAGAGGTGGTGAATATTGAGCAGTGAAATTACCTTATTAGGGTCCTTCACTTCATGCCCGTTCTCTCCTGTTTATGGCTCTACACTCCTCTTAGTTAACCATAATATTAATCTAAAGTATAGGACTCCTGAAATATGCACCCGTGTTATTCGATCTTAATCCTCTTAAACTCTAGGGTATGTAATTTTTAACCTACTCGTGCCATCTTCAGATTAAATTTGCCCACTCTCAAATGCTATATATCATTTCTAAAATTAAGGTTAAAATGAAATGAGTTTAATTTGAAGCGATTATAAATTCACGGTACAAAATGTACTTTCTTAGAAATGTCAGTATGTGTATGCTAGTTATTATTATAATAATAACAAGTTAGCAAGATATTTCTTGATGGTTTAAATGGTCCAAATCATATCTACACATAGAGGTCTCGTGTGTGGATACTATTTTCAGAATATATGGATATGAACCACAGTCAAAGAACCGTTGGTTAAACCAAGAACTCCTTCTAGCTAGGAAGGTGGTATAGCACCAGTCCAAGCCCTAATATCCTCATTTTCTCTTTTAGTTTTTAATCATCTTTAAACTTATATAAATTTGATTTACTCTTTCTTTTAATTATTAAGTAAATTTGTTTTACTCTGTTGAAAGGTTTCTCTGATCATTCTCAATTTCTCATTACATGCATCCCAATTTCATTATCTTATCTACCAATCCTTTCAACATAATTCAAATGAAAAGATCTATTTATTTCAATTAATGGTACACATTAGAATGGAGGTATGTGTTTCCTTAATTTGAATTTTTTTAAAATTATTTGTTAAGAGTTGTCTTAATTTATTTATAAATTAACCAAATACTATATATTAACTGTAATTTTATTTGCCACTCATGTATTGTACTTCTAAACAAAATTTGCAAATGTAAGAAAATAATAGTTTCTGACTTTTATTTTTGTTTTATTTTATGATATTATAACTGTGGTACATGATAAAAATGGATTTAATTGAAAAGTATTAATAATGTAAATGTTTTTCATGTTGCCAACCAAGCATATATTGTTCTATTGTTTAAAAAATTTAATTTTTGTGAAAAATAATTAAAAGTTATATTTAAGACGTTATTTAATAATTAATATGATAAAAATATATATACTAATCATATAGCAAAATTAAATTCAATACAAAAATTCGCTGTACAATCTTCATTTATAATTATTTGCACAACTATATAACCTATATAAATTAAGTTTTTTAGAACCCTAATTAAAAGTAGTTATTTAAATTTGATTTTAAGTGTAAAACAATATGCTTCTTTATTGTTGTTGTTAATTTTAAGCTCCGACGCTTGTCATTTTCTACTTAATTTTTTTCCAATTTTTTTTATAGAAATAATAAGCATATTCTCTACAGTAAGGCCATCCCCTAAAGGATATTCTTCTCATTGTTGTCTTGATGTTCTTCAATATATTTTAACAGTACCCATTTAGGTTATAAATATAAATGATAATTTTACAAATGGTAACGCATAATTCCAGAAAACCCGTATTCAAAGCGAATTTCCGTAACATCATTAAGACAGTCTTCGTAACAGGTCATAGGCTCATGCTTTTGAGAAGGTATAAACTTTCCCCTGTTCACATTGAAGGAAATGAACGAGTTTTAAGATTATATATTTGCCTTTTCTTTTGCAGTACCTGTATATCAATGCAATGCAAATTAAATGTCCAGGATATTTTTCATATAGGTTTTGTTAGCATATGTACATGTCGATCTTTTGGTAGGTGTTAAGGAATACAAATAATATTTATCATTTATATTCTTTTATAAAGCATAGGTATGTTTTATGCATGACAATCATTTTGAATTAAGTAAAATTATTAACAATTTTTTCTTTCTTTTACTGAAAATAAAATATTTTTATAGCTGAAAATGATGAGACTAACTTTTTAAAAAATAAAATATCAATTGAGAAATAATTCTTCTCTCCATAAATATTATTCTATTTACATAGTTAGGAATCAAACTCTAATCATATCCTTAAAAAGCCTAAGTTATTAGTGAGTTGAACTTGGGTCTAAGAGCAATGTATATAGTTCACCTTATGAGTATTTGAAATGACTATATACATACTCATATTTTAACTCCAGACTATTGATTGATTAAGATGAAACAATTATGCATGTCTAGTTGATTAATGTGTTCGGTAATTTATATTAATTATCGTTTTTTTACATTTTAGTTATTAATTATATGTATTTTTATTTAATAATTATATTTTTCATTTATCAATATAAACTTTATATATAAGATTCACACGTTAATAATATCTATTTTTCATTTATCAATATACATAATAATTATTAGGTAAATAATTATTTTCGTCCTTAAACGTATAAAGCGCTAATAAATTTATCCCCGAAAGATGAAAATTCAAATTTTAATTCCTGAGATTGAAAAAGTATAACAAATCCATTTATTCGTTAATTTCCGTCTGTTATCGTTAATGAAATAGTCTATGTGATACAGAGGAATGAAAATGTCACAAAAATGATTATCAATAAGTTTTCATGAATAAGTTTCCAATGGACTAATTTGTCAGATCTCAAATTTTATTTCATTTAAAGATAAAGTATAATTTAATCTTCATCTTCATTCTCTTTTATTATTGTAACTATAATATTATAATAAACACTTAAATAAATAGGAAAGTAAACATAAGTTAGATCAAATATAATAATAAGCATAATATTGATTAATAAACATAATCTTTTTGTTGCTCTGAAATTTTTAATATGATAATATCTTACCAGACTGAAACAAAAATACACTGTCATTAAGTTAATCTTTACAAAAAAATATTATAATAGTGTATCAATTATTTCATTTTTTGTAAGAATTAACTCAATGACGATGTATTTTTGTTTGAGTCTCATATTTTGAATAAGATATTATTATATTAGAAATTTCAAAACAACAAATAAATTATGTTTATTAATTAATATTATGCTTATTATTATATTTGTTCTAACTTATGTTTGCTTCTCTATTTTTTTAAGTATTTATTATAATATTATGCTTGTAACACGATAAAAAAAAGGAATTAAATTATATTTTAACCTTAAATAAAATGAAATTTGCAGGGATCTAACAAATTATTCTAATGAAAATTTACTAACATCTTGGTTCAATGAAAACATACTGATATTTTGATCCAATTTTATCACTAGCCATGTTGGCAATCATTTTTGTGACATTTTCGTCACTCTGTGTCACTCAAACTTTTTCATCAATGATAATGAACAAAAGTTAACGGATAAATGAATATGTCATACTTTTTTTCACTTTCAGAGAATAAAATTTGAATTTTTATCTTTTGGGAACGAATTTGTTAATATTTTATACATTTAAAAAGAAAAATGATTATTTATCCTAATTACTACACAATTCTAACTTTAATTAATGGTACAACATATATTATTGTATAGCATAAAAATAATTTATTCATTTCATAAATATTTCTTATTTATGGAAAGAAATTTGTAATAAGAAAATGAATTTTATATTTATTAAAATAATTTGTTAATTAAACATTATATTATAAGGATAGATACACTCTTTTTTATCATACACATTTTATAACATCAACATATTTCAATTCATATATATATATATAATGCCTGTAAGTACTTTTTTTTCCGATATGAATGCCTCTAAGTATTTAGGTAAGATAAAAAAAAAATATTTTGTTTAGAACGAATAAAAAAATTAGACAGCCATTTTAAGGTCATACGGAAAATTCCATAAAATGATTTATGTGGAAAAATGTAACTTCTGATGAGTATTTCATTCTTTTTTCCTAAGTAAAAAATAATTATCATACGAAAAAAAAAACCTTTAATAATCCGGTGTTGGATAAATATGAAAACATAATTCTTTTTATTCTTTTGTGCGGTCTATCCTTATCTGAAGTTATATTGGCACGTGCAAACTTAAATTATATATCATTTGGTTTGCATATTTGTTTCTCAATAGAATTATAAGAAATGTAAATATTATATATATAAAGAAATTACTTTTATACTGTTTTTTATTCGGAAATTAAATTGTACAAAGAAAAGGAGAGAGAAAGAATTATATAAAATGGTTAACTTTTAATGCGATAGAAAGAGATAAAAATAAAAAATAGTATTAAAATACTATAAGATAATAATATAATATCATTATATATAAATAGCGTCTTAAATTTTTATTTCCTTATTTTCATGTGTAATTCACACATCTCTGTGTTTCTCTTTCTCCATCGCATGTCCTATTACTAAAGTTTTTCAATATAATTCATTTAGTGTCACTCCAAACTGAGTATAAGGAATACTCTAATACAAAAGTCTTACTGAGTCATATGAAAAGGATAAAATATACAAGTTATCAGATCAATCAACTAATTGGAAAACAAAAACAACTTTGGTCATAGAAAATAGTGAATCTTAATCATTCAATTACTATATTTGTATGGTTAAAATTATTTTAATTAATTTGATCAATTTTAATTATGCTAGCTGTTACTATTTTCTCTTGTTATATCCTTTCATTTCTCACCAGACTAAACTCATTCAATTGGAATCTTTGAATGTTGGCTAAAATTAAGTTGGATCTTATACATGTATATATATATATATATATATATGATTATGATGAATGTTTTCTCCAATATTCTCCAGAGACAGTAGATTTTTCGTAACATGGCATTCACATTATTCAATCATGAACATGCTTTATGTGGGCTACGTGGTGAATTGTTAATTAATTCAAAAATCAAAAGTCCTTCTATGCAGAGCGCTTGTTTTCAGGAACACTATAATTAAGGGAAGCTCATGGCCAAGCTAAAAAAAGTGCATTTGACCATTGTAACTCATATTCTGACCATGTAAATGTAACTCATATCCTATTCCTAGCTGTTGTTTATCGAGGTATACTTACCGTGTGCTAGTGTGGATCCGAGAAACATATACTTTCTGACCACGTTACTCATATTCTGCCATGTTTGATTCACCCAAATTATATAAGCACTTGTATTGTTATCTGGCACACGCCCTGGCAATAAATTATGTATATTTACTGATCTCTCATTCATGGTCATGTTTGGTGGGTGGAAGCATTAGTAAGCTAAGCTAGCTAGGTTGAATAATGTAATGGTCAAAATGGTAAAAGAGGGGCTTGTTGTATTTTAACCAGTGATTTTCAATTTGAGTTCTGGATCAATATAAAATTAAGTTAAATAGTCAAAAGGAGAGTTTTAGTTAATATTGTTCTAGTTAATTAATCAATTATTTCGAATTTGAGTTTTAACCTTATGGGTACATCATTATGACAAATATTTTAGGAGAAAGTTTTACAACACAGTAATTAAATCTGATATTAGTCTCATAATCGGTTTGAAAGACCGAAACTTATGAAAATATTTTGAAATTCCATTGAAAAAACAAAAAATCCTAATTATGATAATTATAGAAAGGAAAAAACATAATTGACTCAAGCATAACTGTTTTTTATGAAATATATATAGTTGATTTCATAAAAAAGATGATAAATTAAGGAATTAAGAAATAAACCACCATAAAAAGAGGGTAAAGGAATCAATATATTGATGAGGAGTGAATGCAAGTTAAAGAAGCACGAAAAAAAAAAAAAAAGATATACGGAAGAGGAGGTGGTAGCTAGGGTTTGGGCAAGTGCATGTGATGATATGCATGGAAAGCTGGGTCGCAGTAAAGGATGAAGCTAAAATGATGTTAGAAAGCAATAAAAAAAAGGGGGAACAATCCAAAGGGTAGGTCGAGAAACCGTGCAATAATTTATTAGTGGTGACGCTAAGCAAACACAGGTTACAGTAGTGGGTATGCCTCTGCAACCCTTTCCTTTCCCCTTTCTCTGCAACCTTTTTCTCTTATTTTATAATAAACGAAAGGAGGGTAAGGCCTCTCTGAGAGGTTGCCCTTAAACCTCGAACACGTTGCTGCCACCTCTTCCTGGACTTGTCCCTGCATGCATTCATCAGTGCTAGTAATTTTTTTTCATCGAAACCCAACGATTTTGATCTTCTGCTTCTAGGCACAGTGTGTTGAAAGGGAGAAATTACTCTCTCATGTTTTAACATTTTAAAAGATTTCATATTGCACTGATGATTAAGACTAATGTTCAATTTTTCAATTATTATTGTTAATAATCAAATAATTATAAGTAATGTATTTACTAGCTAATACGGGAGAATAAAGATATTTTTATTAAAAATTTTGTTTTAAATAAGCAATTTACTTAATGTTATTCTTAATCTGTGTAAAAAAATCATAAATTAATAGTTTTAAAATGGATAGAGTAATAGTTTGTATTTAAGTTTTTATCGTACAAGAAAAAAAAAATAACACTTAAATATATGTAATGTGGATGTTAGTTTGTATCATAATAATCCAACTCCACGTAATAGTTTCTTTTTGAGGGGCATTGCCATGAAGAATAATTTTTATTTTTTTTTTACGTTTTAGAAAATCGGTCCTGAAAATGAGTTGAAATTAAAGAATCTCATTTTGTATAGAAAATTGAATCCCTGTATTTTAATACATTCCTTAAAAAAATATTTGGGTTAAATATGTTATTGGTCCTTCCAAAAATACACTGAATTTGAATTTAGTCATTTGAAGAAAAAAATCTTTGCATTTGATCCTCAGAATAAAAATATTAGATTTTAGTTGTTTTTCAAACTCTGTTTGCTTCTACAATTAAATGTAACCACGTGGTCACCTGAGTTAGCGATTTTGAAATGTTTTGGCATGCCATGGAACTAATTAAAGAATTAAAAAGAAAATTAAGTTAGCGAATTAAAAAAGAATTAGTAAAACAATTAAAAAAGTAATAAAAACGGAATGATAGAGAAGGCAGTGTCTCCTACCTCTTAATAAAGTTAAGAAAAGGACTAAAATCTAGTATTTATAAAATTCTAGGGATTAAATACACAGATTTTTTTTAAGACTAAAATCAAATCTGATATATTATCGAAGGACAAAATTGTATTTAAACCAAAATATTTAATCACTTAATTATATTTAATTGTGTAATTTAATAATTTTAAAATATTTGTTTTAACTCTTATAATAAATAAAAAATAGACAAAATAAATGGCATAAGTGAAATTATTTTGAAGTAAAAAAAACCAAGTTATCTCTGCTAAAATGACTGTTTTGAGTAGGAGAAAATTAACAACTGGCCACATTTAAATTAACTCTTAGATTGAAATGAATATAATAATAAATATTTTTTTAAAAAAATTGTATAATTACTTATTTTATATTAAAATAATGACTCTTGCTAGACAGATGTTGTTAGTATTTTTGTTTCTCAACTTATTTTTTATTTCTCATAAATATTATTGTCTTAAGAAAATGATCTTACTCGAGACACTATTGAATATTAAATATAAATATTTCTTTAGATGAGAAATTTATTTTTCTTTGTAGCGTTTCAATAACATCATCTACTACTCCCTCCCTACAAGTAAGCACCTCTTCACATTGTATGTGTCTCAATAAGTTTCTATTAAATGTTATTCTTATTTTTATTAAATAGTGGTGGTCGTTATGAAAGCACCGATCAAAACAGATGAAGTCACTCAAAGCACCGACCAAAACAAGTATAATTACTCATAGCACCGACCTAAATAAGTGTGAATCTATCTCATCATTAATTGTTCCTTCTCTTTTAATTTCTTTATTGTCATTTTTAATTTGAACTTTCATATGGAATAAGATTGTTGTTGTAATTGATATAAAGTTGGTGATAAAGTTTGAGAGTGGATATATTATGCCACATTTACTAAAACCTTTAGCGATATGAACCATATACAACATTCGATAAAATGTCACAAAAATATATTATTAATATTTATTTATATTTTATGATTTATTTTAAATGTTGTTAACAATATTTTTACGAAGTGTAAAAAAAGTATTGATAAAGAACACATGTGTAATAGTACTTATTTTATATAAAATATTTTTATAACCGAAAATCATGAGACTAACTTTTTAAAAAATAAAATATCAATTGAGAAATAATTCTTCTCTCCATAAATATTATTCTATTCACATAGTTAGAAATCAAACTCTAATCATATCCTTAAAAAGCCTAAGCTATTAATGAGTTGAACTTGGGTCTAAGAGCAATATATATATTCACCCTATGAGTATTTGAAATGACTATATACATACTCATATTTTAACTCCAGACTATTGATTGATTAAGATGAAACAATTATGCATGTCTAGTTGATTAATGTGTTCGGTAATTTATATTAATTATCATTTTTTTACATTTTAGTTATTAATTATATGTATTTTTATTTAATAATTATATTTTTCATTTATCAATATAAACTTTATATATAAGATTCACACGTTAATAATATCTATTTTTCATTTATCAATATACATAATTATTAGGTAAATAATCATTTTTGTCCTTAAACGTATAAAGCGCTAATAAATTCATCCTCGAAAGATGAAAATTTAAATTTTAGTCCCTAAGAGTGAAAAAGTGTGACAAATCCATTCATTCGTTAATTTCTGTCTGTTATCGTTAATGAAATAGTCTATGTCATACAGAGGGATAAAAATGTCACAAAAATGATTATCAATAAGTTTCCATGAATAAGTTTCCAATGGACTAATTTGTCATATTCCAAATTTTATTTCATTTAAGAATAAAGTATAATTTAATCTTCATCTTCATCTCCTTTTATTATTGTAAGTATAATATTATAATAAACACTTAAATAAATAGGAAAGTAAACATAAGTTAGATTAAATATAATAATAAGCATAATATTGGTTAATAAACATAATCTGTTTGTTGCTCTGAAATTTTTAATATGATAATATCTTACCAAAATATGAGACTGAAACAAAAATACATTGTCATTAAGTTAATCCTGACAAAAAAAATATTGTAATAGTGTATCAATCATTTCATTTTTTGTAAGGATTAACTTAATGATGATGTATTTTTGTCTGAGTCTCATATTTTAGATAAGGTACTGTCACATTAGAAATTTCAAAAGCAACAAATAAATTATGTTTATTAATCAATATTATGTTTATTATTATATTTTTTTAACTTATGTTTGCTTCTCTATTTTTTTAAGTATTTATTATAATATTATGCTTGTAACACGATAAAAAAAGGGATTAAATTTATATTTTACCCTTAAATAAAATGAAATTTGGGATTTAACAAATTATTCTAATGAAAACTTACTAACACCTTGGTCCAATGAAAACATACTGATATTTTGATCCAATTCTATCACTAGCTATGTTGGTAATTATTTTTGTGATATTTTTGTCACTCGTTTCACTTAAACTTTTTCATCAACGGTAATGAACGAAAGTTAACGGATAAATGAATTTGTCATACTTATTTTTCACATTTAGAGACTAAAATTTGAATTTTTATCTTTTGGGGACAAATTTATCAATACTCTATACATTTAAAGAGAAAAATGATTATTTATCCTAATTACTACACAATTCTGACTTTAATTAATGGTACAACATATATTATTGTATAGCATAAAAATAATTTATTCATTTCATAAATATTTCTTATTTATGGAAAGAAATTTGTAATAAGAAAATGAATTTTATATTTATTAAAATAATTTGTTAATTAAACATTATATTATAAGGATAGATACACTCTTTTTTTATCATACACATTTTATAACATCAACATATTTCAATTCCAATATATATATATATATATATATATATATATATATATATATATATATATATATATATTATGCCTGTTAGTACTTTTTTCCGATATGAATGCCTGCAAGTATTTAGGTATGATAAAAAAAAAATATTTTGTTTAGAACGAATAAAAAATTGTATTTAAACCAAAATATTACTTCAAAAATTGTATTTAAACCAAAATATTTAATCACTTAATTATATTTAATTGTGTAATTTAATAATTTTAAAATATTTGTTTTAACTCTTATAATAAATAAAAAATAGACAAAATAAATGGCATAAGTGAAATTATTTTGAAGTAAAAAAGACCAAGTTATCTCTGCTAAAATGACTGTTTTGAGTAGGAGAAAATTAACAACTCGCCACATTTAAATTAACTCTTAGATTGAAATGAATATAATAATAAATATTTTTTTAAAAAAATTGTATAATTACTTATTATATATTAAAATAATGACTCTGGCTAAACACATGTTGTTAGTGTTTTTGTCTCTCAACTTTTTTTTATTTCTCATAAATATTATTCTCTTAAGAAAATAATCTTATTCGAGACACTATTCAATATTAAATATAAATATTTCTTTAGATGATAAATTTATTTTTCTTTGTAGCGTCTCAATAACATCATCTATTATTCCCTTCCCGCAAGTAAGCACCTCTTCACGTTGTATGTGTCTCAATGAGTTTTTATTAAATGTCATTTTTGCTTTTATTAAATAGTGATGGTAGCTATGAAAGCACCAATCAAAATAGATGAAGTCACTCAAAGCACCGACCAAAACAAATATAATCACTCATAGCATCGACCTAAATAGGTGTGAATCTATCCCATCTTGTTCCTTCTCTTTTAATTTCTTTATTTTCATTTTTAATTTTCATTTTTATATGGAATAAGATTGTTGTTGTAATTGATATGAAGTTGGTGATAAAGTTTGAGAGTGGATATATTATGTCACATTTACTAAAACCTTTAACGATATGAACTATATAAACATTTCATAAAATATCACAAAAATATATTATTAATATTTGTTTATATTTTATGACTTATTTTAAATGTTGTCAACTGTTTTTAATAATATTTTTACGAAGTGTAAAAAAAGTATTGATAAAGAACACATGTGTACGTAGTAGTGCTTATTTTATATATATATATATATATATATATATATATATATATATATATATATATATAAATTTACAACTATATAACAGTAATTAATTAAAAAGATGAATAATATACCAGCTTATAAATATATTTAGAAGTCTTGTTGAAAAAAATTATACTTAAAATTCATTTTAGTAAATTAATTATTCTAGTAGCTGGTTGCATTATTATTATTATTATTGTAAATGGTTATATTATTTTTTCAAATGTTATTCTAATGCTTTGTACGTTCGGATTAGAAGTGAAACAGAGTGAAAAGAAATTTTAAAAATGAAAGTATAAAATAAAATAAAAAATAGAATAAAAAAATGTTGTTTAGATGGACAGAAAAAAAAAGAACGAAATAAAAAAATTATTTCACTTATTTGGATAAATATAAAAGAGAGTGAAAAAGTTAAAAATATAAAATATTTTTGTACAAGTTAAAATATAATTTTTTACTCTATTATTTTTTCTTAACACAATTTTTATTTTATTTTATTATAAAAATATATTTAATTATTTAATAATTAAATGAAAAAAGAAGAAAAAATAGAGATACACAATAAATCATCTCCAAATCATAGCAAATATGAAAGGATTTTTAAAATAATGAGACCCACATAATTTATACTTTATTTTTAGTTTTTCTTTCAAGTGAAAAAGTTATATAATATCTCTCATTTCTCTCGCTACTAAACCTAGGATTATTTACAGATAGGATAGGGGCTAGTTTTAACAAACCTCTTATCTGGTTAAAATAGTTTGGGTTGAATTGAATTTGTATTATTTATTTATCAAAATTGAGCCTAAGCAACTCAATCAATATTGGGTTGATTTGGATTGAATCTGTAGGAAAAAAATTAAAGATGTTTTCATAAATTAAAAAGAAAGAAAAATTCTTATCATTTTAATATAAATTTTGAATAGTTATTTATATATGCATTTAGATTTTTCTTTCTTTCAAGTAGTTATGCTATAAACACACTCAAGCTCGTGTAATTATTGTGAGTAGTATGCTTTACTGGTGTGTAATCGTGTTTAATGTGTGTGCTTTTTTTATATATAAAACTTATCCAAATAATAAATAAAATTTAAAATATGTTACATTAATAGATTGAGTTGGATTTGGATTACGGTTTCAACACACCAAAACCCTATATCCAACCCAAAAAACAACAAATTCGATTTGATTGAGTCGGATTTTACCAAACAATTTAAAAAATCAAACCAAAGTATTTGAATTAATTAAGTTGTGTACGTGTTCGGGTTTGTAGGGATCTGTACCTATGTCTATAGGGAAAAAAAGTATTTATATTTATGAACACTGTACCTAAATCACTCAGGATAAATAAAGTAATAGCTTTTCAATTCTCGGTAGAAAGCTTTTTTTTCATATATAATATAGGTATTTTTTATAATTTCTTGTTTACTTATTTATTTTTACTTTCTCTTTTTTCACATCTCTAGAGTTAAACATTTTTTGATCAACCAAGAAAAATATTATTGAATTGGGTATCCTAACCTTTTTACATCATTTGGAAAACAAAAAGGATTACCACACGTTCCCTTCATACATTGAAGTAACAGTTACCAATTATAATCCATGCTTCCAAATTGATGTTGATGAATCTGATTATAAAAATTGGAAAAAGGGCTCTACCAAAAGAAGTTAACAAGTTTTTCAGAAAAAATTACTTATCGACAAAGATGATAAGTACACAATAACATGATTTTATTTTTTTTTTTGTGAAAAAATAAAGAATTAAAAGCCCTCTGAAGCAATCACACTGACATTATTTTACCCTACAATATCAACTAACTAAGAAAGCACAAATACAAATAAATTCTTGATATTCAGATGATAGACTCAAGGCCCTATTAACTATCATATCCGCTACACGATTAGCATCTTAGGAAATATGATTCCAAGTTACACCCTCTGATTTCTCATGCAATAAATGAATCTCTTGAACTAGTTGTAATGAGGATGAAAACGATCACAATTACCCTCTAGTGCTTCATGAAGAATAACCTTAATTAAGCTCCCCATATATATAGGACAGAACCTCCTCTCAGCTGAGCTTCAAAACCACAAACAAAGCTCCACGCATGATTGTGAATAACTCCTTCGCAACCACAACTTCACCAAACTGGACCATTAATGCTTCACAATTTAGTGCGACTTGTCCTTCCTTTCCAATCATCACAATTGTAAACACTCTTATTATTATTTGAGTGCATAAAGAATTAATTGTCATATCAGCATACTAGATTGGCAATCCCTAAAGAGATGAAAAAAAGTTCCTAGTTCATTATGACACAGTTGACACGAGTTTGATCTTATTGATATCAAAATGCTTCCTCCTCACATTTGTCATTAAATTACAATCTCGTGACTAATCTTCCATGAGAAAGTTTGAAACCGTTCTAGCCCTTCCCAACAATGCACCAACTTAAAAAACCTCACCCAAGGAACCATCTCCAAATTACAATCAATGTTATAAGCTGATTTAAGAGAGGAAGTTCCATCTAGAGAACCTTTAATTTCCAGATGACCTTATCATTCTCATTCTCAAAAGATACATTACCCAACCTATGGAAGTTGTTTGCTCAAAAAAGGTCCACGTTGAGTGCAAACCCTTCCAAAAGTTGATGCCAAACTTGTAGGGGTTTATAGAAGGAACAATGTTCTAACCACAACCATATTTGCTTCTTATAATCGAGAACCATAGAGGAGGATCCCACTCACAAAACCTCCAATTAGCTCGCAACATGTATGCCTTATTGACATCACAAGTACGTCTAAGGCCTAAACCTCTTTTAAAATAAGGAGTGCTCACGACATTCCAGGAAACAAGGTGGATTCTCCTAAATTCAATTGAATCTCCTCATATAAATCTCCTGCAAGCACTTAGTCTCTGGTGAACCTTATCCATAATGAAGTTAGAAGTTCCTCTAGAGGCCCTATTATAGAAAATTCGGATTCCCAAACAATTGCAAAGATCTTTCATCCATTGATACTGATTTCTACACTCAACTGGTTCCTTTGAGGTACTATATATCACATTTAAAAAAAAACATGCGAGACTTCTCTAAATTAATTTTTTGTCCATAGATTTTGCAAAAAAGTTTCATAATATTTTTAATCAACATTACTTGCTCTAATGAAGCTTCCGCAAAAAGAATAAGATCATCTGCAAACGCCAAATAAGAAATGGGAGAGTCATGTCTACTCAAAGAAATAGGTTTCCATGTTCCTTGCCTCACAACTAGATTAATTAATTGAAAAAGCCTCTCTATGCACCTAACAAAGAGATAAGGAGAAAGTAAATCTCCCTGGCGAATACCTCTAGAGGGAGTAAAATCTTCCAAAGCCTCCCCATTTCATAAAACCTTCATGGATGTAGACGAAATATAGTGTCAGATGAACTCCACAATATTTCCAAGAATGCCCACATCATGCATGGTATCATGGATAAAATCCAAATTAACTCTATCATAAGCTTTCTCAAAGTCAATTTTGATTGTCATCCATCATTTTCCCCCTTCTTGTTTCTCGTAGAGTGGAAAAGTCTTGAGACACAATAATATTGTCACCACTTTGACGACCAGAAACAAAGCTAGATTGAAAAAGACCTATCCTTA
This sequence comes from Glycine soja, assembly GCF_004193775.1. Lineage (NCBI taxonomy): Eukaryota > Viridiplantae > Streptophyta > Magnoliopsida > Fabales > Fabaceae > Glycine > Glycine soja. Next base: position 740,372 of record NC_041004.1, read on the forward strand.
CTCATATAGGGCTAATCCTCAAATAAAGAAACCTAATAATTACCTTATATTATAAGCCTGAAATCTTTCATAAGACTAAGCCTTAAATGACCACTAAAAGTAAATTACTGCCAACTAAAACCAAATTATTACTATTGCTTTAGTATATATAGCCGCCAACCAAATTATTACTTCAACAGTCTTTTTAATAACGTATTCATTTTTTAAAAAAACTTTAATTAAATAAAATTAACAGTGGTCTAAGCATTCATAATTTTTCCTAAGCAATGGATGAACATCCAGACCTTGCCAACACACCAAAAATGTTTCATCTCAATCCTATAACCAGTAGTAATAATGCGATATATACAAAATACAGGATCAACAACTCAAAAGTACAAATCAGTGAAGAGTAAAGTTGAACGAGCCTCCATTGATCTGAGAGTGAAAGTCTTACTCTCCATAATTCATTTCTAGGTTCTTTCTTACCTTCAAAACTTTTGTCAAGATTCCCAATTCTTTTGAACAGTTGGTTTAAATGTGGTAATTCTAAGTTGTAGTTCTAAGCTGCAGATACATTAACCTGTTAACAAAGTTCATTGTATGAATAGATTTAATACACCAAAAGGGAAAGAAGTTCCCATATAATTTGTCAGTCTTCTAAAATTCATTATAATGAAATCCTGGAAAGAGGAAAATGCTTAATTATATAAGACAAAGACAAGAGGAGAAGAAAAACACTATAAAAAGTGATTATAAGGTTAAAAATAAAATTTTTGCTAAAAGAGACTATAAAAAGAGACTGAAATTTGTCAAAAACAGATTAACATTTTTGCTAATTGATTATTACAATATGTATTTCTTAGTTGCATTTACAGAACTAGTAGCATACATATTGATTCTTGTTCCTTACTTACATATATATATAGACATAACGTTATTCAGGCGAAGAAATCGCGGCAGATGCGGCATATTAAAAACAGAATGCTTAGATATGATGCATGTTCCCCAAGAGAATTTAATATATTTTATAAGTTGGCGAGTTTGGTAGGTTACCACTTTTAAACTTTCTAAAAGGTTTTTATGGGCTTTAGCGTTTTGCCAAAAATGGCAAATTGCTAACTGTTGCCTGTTACCCACCCACAAAAGAAAAATTCTCACGCTAGCTAGTTAACTATATATAAAATATGTATAAATTTTACGTGAATAAAAAGTAAAAGTAATCAAATACGTATTAATTGATATAAAATGAATGTGAAAAAGTGTGCATGTAACAGCTTTGGTATTTGTCTAGCATTTCTTATGACCAAATGATGCAACATAGTCGACAATAATAGGAATCTCTATGATGTTAGGTTGTAAACTGTGAGCCACATGTTCTCGTGCTTCTCGTACTTCATTTTAAATTCTAACATTTTTGTATTTTACAGCCTTGAACTTTTTATTTTATTAATTATTTAATATATATTGACATGGATAGTTTGACCATAATCTAATTGGTAAATTAATACGTTAAGATGAATATTAATTGATCTATATATATATATGACAGGACAAAATTATACAGTACAGGGATCAAATTCATTTTAAATTTCTTATAATTGTAATAGTTTGACCATAATCTAGGTATTCTAATTATATATACTAGTTCGAAGTAGGCACCCGTGTCTTAACCAACAATATATTTTGTTTTTTAGTTTTTAATTAAAATTATAAAATGGTTAAAAGATATAAATAATTGTCATGTTTGAGAACTTATCTTTTATAATAACACGGTCTAGTTTAGAGGTAGTTTCAGGATTAGTTAGAGGATAAAACTGTTTATGAAATATATTCACAAAATTGAGTATTTAATTTGTCTTTATAATATATATATATATATATATATATATATATATATATATATATATATATATATATATATATATATATATATATATATAATGTATTTTTTAAAAATATAACAATTATAAGCGTAAGGTACTCTAATTCATATACAAAATTCTTACAGGCTTAAATTAGAGGGATAAAGAGGAACAAACTACACAGTCTTTAGGCACACCCTAGTTGGATTCAGATTTCTCTCTTGGTTAATATTTCAACAATTGTGTTTTCTCGTAGTTTTTAGTTTGGGTGTTTGATCCTTTTGTATCACTAAAAAAACGAAAGATAGACTGAAACAAACTAGGTAGTCATTACACCAATTAGAAAAGGAGCATTGAGCACAACTCATTTTTTTTTAACTTTTGCAAAGTTATAGAGAAACTTATTTCATTCTCTCGTAAGTATTTTCAAAGAAATTTATCCAAATAAATCCATTAGTTATTATTTTATTAAAGAAGCTTGTTTTTTATTTTTATTTTTTTAAGTACTTATGAATAAACTTATGTAAATAGAACCTTAAAAAAACTCACTTATAAGTTAATCATTCTTATCCAATGATGAGTGTGTAACGAATAGGTTCAACAATTTAATGCATGTGTTAGAAAGTGTTAAAGGGCATGTTACTACTAATTCACTTTTATTTTTTATATTTTTTTATGCAGTAGATAGAAGAAATTATAAGTGCATTTTTATTCAAATCAGAATCCCTGCACATCAACGTACATATATAACTGCACCAATCACTTAAAACACCAACAATTAATCAGAAAACAGAGATGAATTCTCTGACTAGGAAGCATTAATTATTATTAAAAACCCTACAGTTTCTCCTAATCTCTCCAACTTCCCCAACCAAAACCTTAATGCTCCCCATCTTCACAATAGCATCAGAAAAATTCCTTTTAAAAAGCACATCATCCCCAACAAAAGTGTAAACCAACCCTTTGGACAAAGGGTCCAAGGCCAGTTGCTGGTCAATGTAAAGCACCCCTCTCTTCAAACGAATCTGGTTATAGAACTCATTATCAAACGCCATCCACGTGTATTGATCCAAATACACCCTTGATTCTGGATCTGTGAAATTGGGCCAGCATTGCAGGATCAACTGGGCCCGCAAAGCAGGGTCCATATCGGTGCCCTAGAAAAGCCTGTCTGCAAAGGAAATGCAGTGCGCGTAACCACGCTGTGGGCCTCATGAGTGTTATCATTAAGAGATTCATGACATACAAGTCAAATTAAGCTAATACTATTAACCTTTTTCTTCCTTTCTTTATCTAAAGGACACATTATATATATGGATTTCGGAATGAATGAATCTTGAGGAACCGTGCCAGTAAAAGATTAATATAATTACGTGTGGTATTTCATGTTTATATTTAGAAAATGTTCTCAGACGTGCCAAGAGAAACAAAACTTAATTTTGAATTAATACAGAATACTTACTATCTAGGTTTTACGTAAATTATGGGATGTAAATAACATATTGACGTGGTTTTGAATAATATTGCACCTATTACTATAGTGTCTTTTGTCCACAACAATTGCGATTTGTCATGCAATATTATCAACTACACAAAGTTAATTATTTTTATTGAAGTTTGAACGTTTCATATACTAAAAACTACGCCATTTTTGGTATGAACACACGTGTTTTCATACTCAAATTTTATTAGCCTACATTTATGTTCACTTTTATGACAAAAATATACATGATAGAGAGAATCTCAATTTTCTCTATATCTAGAAATAGTACTAGAAAAAAATTGTGGGTGCAAATGATATTTTTATTTTTATTTTTTTTATGTGTTGGGTGATTTGGCATTTTGTAAAAGTTGCAAAAGTTATATTGTATATAATACTCACGAATATTTTTATTTGGAATTGGATTTAACATTTTTTCCCACTTAAACTAAGAGGTTGCCTATTTTAAAGTTAAGATATATTACTAATTTTAATTTTTTTTAGAGGAGTATTACTAAGTTTAACGAAAGCTTACAATAATACTTGATTAATTTACAATTTAGAATAAATTTTCACCTTTTTTTACGATGTGTGTCTTTTTTTATGTGTGTGGATTCAAATTCTCCTTATATCACTTTCTTCGTTTGGTAGATAATTAAGGTCAGGTCCAAGAATTAATGGTTTGGGAGGCGGGAGGACAAATTCACGTTTTCTCAATGAATATTTTTAAACTTTTACATCGTTTATTTGACGTGGTTTTGTATTAGATATAGTCAGTAGAAACCCTTTCAAATATACATCAAAAGTCATCCAATAAATATTCAAGCATAAAAAAGTATACAGAGTATTCATGATTATACTTAAAAAAAATCACGTTTTCTTGATATATATATATAAACTTCTACATCGCATATTTCACGTGATTTTGTACTAGATGTAGTTAGTAGAAGCACTTTCAAATATACATCAAAATTCATCCAATAAATATTCAAGCATAAATAATTATACAAAGTATTCATGATTATACTTGAAAAAAAGTATTAATGGTTGTGTTAATTTTCCAAAAAATAAATAATCTAAGAATATATAATAAAAAATGTATTTACATAGAAGATAAATTAAATATTTTTTAAAGATCCAAAGTTACTAATGACATTCGCCAATTTCATATGTCGCGGAAAACTTTTGTAAATTTATAATAAAAATTGATATATGCGTTAAACATATATTTTTTAAAGGAAAATCCTATTAATTATGTTTCAAATATTTACTAAATTAGATCAAATTATCTGTTACTCACTAAATTATTTTTTAAGACAACAGTAGCTATGAAGCATTAAAAAATATTTTGCTTTCAATTAGTCAAAAATAGAAGAAGAAAAATGGTTTATCATGCTAAAGATTACAACTTTAAAAGTAAATTATGGTTTTATTTTGTTAGAAGTGATGATAAATAAACTTATTTAAATAGAACCTTAATGAATCTTACTTAAGGTTTAATAATTCTTAACGAAGAAGAGTATCTTAGGAATAGTGTTGATAATGAATGTGCACAAAGTGTTAAAAGATCTTTTTAGTTTTTTTTTATATTTTTAATGTTTTTTTTTATATTGTGCGAATTCAAGACAAAGATATTATGAGAAAGTTTAGAATAACTCATACACCTTATGAATCAATTGAGTTAGATTTCATTATTTATATTTTTTAGGTTTAATTACAAATTTTATCACCAAATTTTTATTATTTTACGAATTTTACCACTCAAGTTTTATTTCATAAATTTTATTATTCAACTTTATATAATTTCATGAATCACTCAAGTTTTTTTTTTCACCAATTTTATCATTAAACTTTTAACATTTCACAAATTTTATCATCTAAAATTTTAATTTTTATATATTTTACTATCATATTGTTTGCAAAAAGATATAAAAAGTCATTTTTCTATATTTTTGAATATTAATTATAATTATAATCGATGTAAAAAATTAATATCAAAAGTCAAAATCATTTATTTTGATAAATAATTTTTTAAAGCGCGAAAAAAAAGTCTGTCAATAATGATAAAATATACAAAAAAATTAAAATCTTACATGATAAAATTTATAAAATAATTAAAATTAAATGATAAAATTTATAATTAAGTCGTTTTTTTCTTTTAATGTAGTAGATGCAGTAGAAATGATATGAATGCATTTTTATTCAAATCAAAATCCCTGCACAAGTAGTGCACATTAACACATATATGAGCAATTAATCTCAATTGAAACACCAATGAAATCATTCTGTGATTATTAGGAAGCACTGTTAAAAACCCTACAATTTCTCCTAATCTCTCCCTCATTCCCTACCAAAACCTTAATGTTCCCCATCTTCACCATAGCATCTGCAAAACTCCTTTGAAAAGCCGCATTATTCCCCGCAAAAACTGTGACCAACCCTTTCGACAAAGTGTCCAAGGCCAATTGCTGGTCGATGAAAAGCACCCCTCTCCTCAGAACAATCTGCTTGTAAAACGCATTGTCGAACACCATCGACGACGACACGTTTTGGTCCAAAAACGCCCTTGGGTCACTGTTGGGCCTGTTGCAAGTCCGGCCCAACCCGGCCCGCAAAGAAGGGTCCATGTTGGGGTCGTTGAGCCTGTCTCGGAAGAAACTGCAGTGCGTAAAACCTACGGTGTGGGCCCCCAAGAGAGTAACCATTTCGTCCAACGACATGCCGTTTGCGCTGAAGACTTCCAACACCCGCGACACAGTGGATCGTGGCCCCGGCAGGTTCACTTCGGAGGATTGCGACACGTGTCCGTCACGCCTTCCCGTTGCGACGTCGTATTTGAGCCCACCTGCTAGGACCACGGAATCACGTGTGGCCAGGGTGATTATATCGGCGCATGAAACCGTTGATGGACATTCTCTTTCTAAGGCTTTTTTTATTTCGTCTATTAGCTCGTATCCCCGAACGGTGCCGTTTGCTCCTGCAGCTTTTTCAGATTGATTGCCCCTGGTTGAGTCTATTAATATGGACGCGTCACAGCCCTGAATCCAATTTGTGAATCAAATACAATTAGTAAAAAATTATTATTGAGATTTAAATGCTTTTATGATAAAGGAAGAAAAAAGAGGTATATTAAATATAATAAAAATATAAAATGAAAACTCATCTTATGTGAAATAATTTAAATAATGCAATTAACTATTAAAGTATAATTTTATTACACTTTCTTCTATTTCTTTCTATTAATTAACAGTGTGTTTCATTTTACCTTAATCCACTTTTCAATGCATTTTAATGCGCTTTGAGAGATATAAGGTGGGTTGCACTGCCACAATTATTTTTAATATTTTTAGCTCATTAAAGAAAAAACTAGATTCAATGGTTAAAAAAAAAAAGAAAAAAAAAGTGAGTAAACCAAATCCATAGATTGACATTCAACATACTTCTACCGAAAAAGCAAGCATAGCTAGATTGAATTATATATAGCTTAAAGTTGGTGATTTAAGATATGCACATAGACAAATCAATATGTACTCAAGGTTTAAATTAACCATCCAATTTTCTTCCGAATCAACTGAATTAATGGGTGAATGGATCAAATTCCTCCCCTAAAAGAATTAAATCTAGTGTTGAACCCCGAAAAGACAAGAGTGGTTAGTAAAGCAATGTGATGATTGAGAGTGGTTTGTGTCTTACTCTGACAAAGCAGTCATGGAAGTGCATGCGAAGCAAGGCAGCAGTAATAGATCTATCACGGTTGAATCTCCTCTGAACAACTTGACCCACAATTTGCTCTGCTCTTGGGCAGCTAGAGCTATAGAATCCAACCCTAAGATCAGCAAATGCAATGGGAAACATAAAGAACAAGAAGATAACAACAATTGTGAACTTCACCATCTTCAGTTATTAGTGTGTTTATTTGGTTATGTCCTAGCAATAGAAAACGGTGTGTTGTGTCATGTGTGTGTGCGTGTGTGTGTATATAGAGTGTGTGGGCACCGAGAGAGAATCACAAGTCAAAGTTGAGCTAATAACATTTTTGTTCTTTTCTTTATGTAAATTAATTAAGGACACATAATGAAATCTTGAGGATCTGTGGTCGCTAAAAGATTATTATAATTTATAGTAACGTGGTATATGTTGTTTTTATGCAAAAAGGTTGGCATACGTGCCAAAGAAGCAAAACTTTCGAATAAATTCGTAACGCCAAACTGGCCATATAGCTTTTACGTAAATTGTGGAAAGAAACATCACATATTGACGCGGTTTTGAATATATTTCACTTAATACGGTGTTTTTTGTTCACAACAATTGAGATTTGCCATGCGAATGTAATGAACTGCACAAACTTTTTATTGAGGTTTGATTGTTTCATATCATCTTTTACTCAATCACCGGCCTTTACAGTTTACATATACTGAAAACTACGCCAGTTTTGTTATGAACACGTGTTTTCGAACTCAAGTTTGATTATCCTACATTTATGTGAAATTAAAAATAAACAAAACGAAAAAAAAGAAGGAAATTTAATCAGTCAACACGGCAGTGGACTATGGCAACTGATGATCATATCCACGACAAACTCAATAATGTTCAAATTTTTTATCATTAACAAATGAAAGTATAATAACCCTTAGTTTTCTTTGACAGGAACAATAACCCCTTAGTTATGCTTGTTAAGTAATACAATAATTAATATTTTTTATCAATAAATAAATGTTAATTAATTTGTTAATTTTTATTAAAAATATTAATAGAAAGGATTGGGACCTGTGCATGAGTCTTTGACCTCTCCCTCTCCTATTTTCCCTCATCCTTAAACCCCATTCTTAATCACCGGATGATCTTATATATCCATAATGCAATATTTCACATGACTGTAAATAAGATTAAGAATTCAACTGATTAATAATAAAAGAATATCATGTTAAATCATATTTTTGCTGGATTATTTTAATAAAAATTAATTAGAATGTGCTGATAGCTCTTTAAACTATTTTTAGGGTTGAATTAGAATACTAAATTGCTCATACTTTTACAGGATTATTATAATAAGGATTTAATTAGAATATATTGGTAGAGTAAATAACTTTTATACTATTACTTAAATATAAATTATTATGTAGGATAAGATTATTAAGTTTGTAATTTCTAAAGTTTTAAGACTTTTGGATCTAATCATATTTAGACACCCAAATTCCTTTTTTATACTTAGAGAGAGTAAAAAAGAAAAGAAAAATATAAGTATAATAAACGAGATAATGTGATATATATAAAAAGAGATATATATAGAGAGAGAAATGAGAAACATAGATACAATATTTAAAATAAAAGGATGTTAAAATATTATCATCCTGGAACAAAAACTGTTCTCTACCAAATAAATAAATAACTTTTTAGAGCAGTTCACGGATATATGTTACAAATTACAAGGTAGATAATATAATTAATTTTATACTTGGGTCCAGCTGCACATGAGTCATATACTCTGCCGTATGAGCAAAATGGGCATTGGTTTGCAATGCATGTGATATTGTTGTGGTCAAATATGGAAGATCCTGTGTAAACCATTATATGTCACACTCCACACACTCTCTGAGATTAAGCACACGCCTTTTCCTTATATATACAGACCAAACCCCTTTCTTCTATTTGTCCTAGCCACTAATAATATAAAATAAAATAAAGATACAAGATTGATTTAATAATTAAAAAAATTATAAATTTAATTTTTTCTGTTAACAAAAATTAACATTTAGTGATAAAAAAAATTACTATAAAAATGTTAGATGTGCACATACACGAATGTATATGTTTATATTTTATCCAGTGAAAATTCAAGGTTATTCTATCTATAATTTCTTGCCAGATTAAGCATATAGTACGTAAAATTAATAATTTCTCGCTGAAGAATTGAGGATATGGTGTGGACCACCCATTTTGACGACGGAAGATGATCCCTTAATTAGTACACGGATGACTAAAACATATCAATTAAAAAGCATCCAATGGAATTAATTTATGATGGATTAGCTTTCACAGATTGGTTATCGTTACATAGTTATATAAAATTATTATGAACTTAAGGACTTTGTATGAAACATAGTAAATCCGTGATTCTTTGTCGTTGATTATTAGAAGCACATTATGGCAAGTGGTAAGGGCCACATGCTAGCACGTTTTCATCTCTTGTACACATCTTCTCCCCTAATATAATTAAATTATTATGTTGTGAGGTTGCACCGTATATAGTTCTGTTTCTGTAAATGGGAAGTTTAAAGAATGAGATGCAATTCGATTTGGTAAAACAATTGGCACTTTAAATAAAATAACTTGGCGGTAAACACAACAAAATTTTCCTCTATACGTACATATCTTGATATAAGTAATAAGTAATAATTACATTGGAAAGTATCAAGGATGCATCTCTATTACATTACAACTAACTGATAAATCCATCAAATATCTATATGGTAATATGTGATGGAACAATCACTCACACAATATCTAGAGAGAATGATAAAGAATGAATGTTATTTGAATCTTTATAAATTCGATTACATCAATTTCATATATATGTAAAGTGAATACAAACAAACGAACACAACTAACACAAGTTAGTTATTAATTAACAAACTTCCGACTCAACTAACTTTTGAATTATTAGTTATTCACTAACTAATATGAAAGATGTTCTTCTCAAGGTTGGCAAATTTACATTTTTAGTTGACTTGTGCTTGATATGCATGAAGATTCTCAGGTATATATCTTTAATCCTTGAAAGGTGATAATGTCAAATTTTTTGAATTTTCATATACATTTTGTAATGTTTATTTGACATTTTAGTTAACTTTAGGTCTTGTTTTGAATCAAATTAATTTTAAATTTAGTTTTTACTTTGTTTTAGGTAAAATTTTGTATTTTGGTTATTTTTAATATTTTTTCAGCAAAAACATGTCATTTTGACAAGAGCTTCAGAGGTCCAAAATCAGCAAAAAGTTTTGAAAAGAGAAACTATAAAAATTGAAGATAAAAGTTAAGAAAATCAAGAACAATATATTTTTCAAGGATAAATCAGCTAAACAACAAGATAAGTACTTGAATTAATTCGATATATTATTTGTTTGTAATTTCTTGTGATTATCTTCTTAATTAAACCTAACTACAATTCTATAAATAAGAGGCTATACATTCATTGTAACGTGTAGAAGTCCCGAACAATTCTTAGAATTATATTTTAAACTTCTACCTATTAGACGCTTCCATTATTCCATTAGAAACTCTAGGTTTTATTGTATTATTTTTATGAATGCAATTCCTTCCACCTAGGAGAGGAAAAGATGAACCTTATTTCACTTTAATTCTATCAATTCAATACTTCATTTTGAGTTCTTTATTTTTTTTTCCCTACTTAATGTTTTTATTTGATTGACCATCTTATAAATGAATTCAAGAATTGACTTGCGCTTTGGCGAGCCTTGTTGAAACTTGAACATGAATCAAGTATAATTCTCGACCATTAATGTTGATTGTTTTTTTTTTTGTATGTCCAAGGAATTGGGTATCAGACAAGTAGTTTAGAATTTGTGATCATACGAGAGCTGAGGTAGAATACATTAGTGAATTGAGGATGAGCAAGAGAGATGAGTAGAGAATTGTGAAGTCACAATGGATCGAGCGAATTTCAAGTCCAAACCTAGACATTCATTCATCAAGGTCAACGTCGCCATCAAAGTCCAGTATTTTTATCTTTACTTAATTATTTTATTGCCATTTAATTTTTATCGTAATTTATTTTGTGACAATCACAAAATAAAAATACAAAAACTTAATTCTTAATCAAATAATTACATGAAATCCCTCCTTTATTCTTTTGGGAGACGACCTGGACGGTAATTCAGTTACTACATCATAATTGGGTTACACTTGACCTATAAGTTGAATTTAACGTGAAATAAAATCCTAACAAAAGGTCATTCTTAACTATTGGGAGATCTCTCACTGATGTAGAAATAAGGGATATGATACTTTGAGTTAATTAAGAGAGCATCACTTTCAACTTTTTAGAGTAGTTCACAGATGTTACAAATTGCAATTTTAAATAATAAAAAGAAGACTTAAATATGTTTTTGATCCCTCATATATACTTGAATTTTGCATCTGGTCCCTAATAAATTTTTCCTTTGTGATAGGTTCCTAATATTTGAAAAGCTTTATGCGAGATCCTTGTTGTTAGAAGGAATTTGTTAGCTGCTGAAGTGGCCATTAACTATACGTACATGTCAACAAGCTACATGTAATGTCACGTCGGATTAAATGTGACACGTAAGCTGACCACGTCTCATCTAACATGACATCAGATTTTAATTAAATTAAAAGGGAAAAAGGTAGAAGATTAAGGTTCCTTATAATGAAAACCATGTCGTTTGAGAATAGAAGGAGGGTTGTGTTTTCTTCCCTTCGCGTTGGTTATTTCATAGAGAAGAAGAGTTTGATGGTCTAAGAATCATGGTGGTTCACCTCCATATAGTGTTGGATTGACTTTGTTGAGGGGTGTTGGTGCGAGTTGAATTTTCTCCGACCCAAAAAAAAGAATGACATCCATGAGAGTTTTTTCTTCGTCATTTGGGTCCCTATGCATTTTTTGTTGGTGCAACAAGTCGATGATTCAACTAACATCTTGAACCAAGAAGCATCTAGACAAGATATTTTAGCAATGTAATGAGTGGAATATAAGAAATTTTTACTTTTGAGATAATTGATTTCTGTTGTGTTTTGATTTCTGTTGTGTTTTGATTTCTATTGTGTTCTATTATAGGATTCTTAGTGATTATTGTATAATGTGAAGGAAGATAAGAGGTGTAGATTTTGGGTTTGGGATGATAATTTGCCAAAATATTTAAACTAAGGTTCTGGAAGTGCAGTAGAGGTTAATTCTTATATTTCACAAGCGGAGGAGCTGAAGCAAAAGGTTATAGCAACTGAATAGAAACTTGCATCACATGAAGAAAGAATTTGTCTGTATGATGAACAAGTGCAAGAATTGAAGAAAAAGCTTGCAAAAGAAGAGGCTCAATCTCGAGGATATACCAATGGTGTTGAAGAACTGCGGAAAAAATAACAAAGCAACAAATGGAGACAAGCATTGAGAGAAAAAAGGTGAAGGTCCTAGGATGCATTGTAGTCTTCCTTTGGGGTTTGTTGTGTGTTGTCATCATTGCATTTTCAATTAAGTAGATGATGGAAATTGTTGTTGTTTTGTTGTTTATTGAAATGTACTGATTCAAATTGTGTTGTGATCAAATTTAAGGTTGGGATTTTGATGTTTAGTTATTATAAGCACAAGTTTGTATGAATACATTAAGTAATGACACTTTTTGGATCAAGTTCCTATTAAATTGCAAAATTTTGTATTAGGTCCCTATTAAACCTTTATTTTTGTTTGGTTTAATTTAATTAAAATATAATATTATATCAAAGACACATTATCAGTTTATGTGTCACATTTAGGTATCTTATTGACGTGTAAAGTTAATGGTCACATCAGCAACTAACAAATTCCTTTTAACGAGAGAGATCTCACATAAAACATTTCAAGCATTAGGACATATTACAAACGAAAAATTTATTAGGAATTAAATATAAAATTCAGGTATATATTTAGAATCAAAAACATATTTAAGTATAAAAAAATGTTACATATTTGTTTCAAAACCTTAATCAAATTATTATTATAAAAACTTTAATTTGATTGAACTAGCCCATTATTTATTCAGAGAATAGCAATTTGGTCCCCTCTTAATTAATATAAAAAAGAGTAGGGTAATTACTTCCTGTACCTCCTTAATTGCTTCTTGCACCTAATCGAAATGTAAAATTACATTTTAAAAAGACCCTGAATATAAATTTGTACATTCTAGAAAGATCTTTTTAGAATGTAATTTTACACTCTAGATTACGTTTTCCAGAAATTTAAAAAGGCACGGGAAATAAAATTAGAGGTTCAGGAAGCAACTCCGGAAGAGTAGCTCAGATCCAACAAAAGAATGTTTCGTAATAATAGGGCTAAACCCAACCCTGCTAACAGGGTTTTGATTTTGACGCAACACTACTAAAAAAAAGAATTAAAAACAATGCTACGAGTTGCGCCTCTCTGATCATAATTAACAAGGAAATGCACCAACATAGAGAGATGAGCTCACCATTCAAGGTCACGAATTTTTCGAAAGTGAAAGCTTGTCACACTTTTTTCCAAACCATAATTTCAAATCAACAGAAGAGAAAGTGCACACGACAATTCCACTGCTACTTATTCATGGTTCATATATAATAATGAACTACGTCCAAGCAACTTATGGAGTTATGGTTTTTGTTAATTGGTACACATAAAATCGACTTAATTATGTTTTTAATCAATCTTAATCTTAGATGATTCTACTTTCGTGTATTATTTATAAGAAACAAGTTATATAGTATAAAATATATTATAACTTAATATTTTATAGATGGGATGGAAGATAGTTACGGTTTAATCTAGTTGCGGTTGAAAACCGAGCATTTCCTGCGGATTTCACCTTGATTTCCAACCAGGACATCAATCTCCCCCATCTTTACAATCGCATTTGCGAAACCCTTTTGAAACTTATCCCCATTCGCAGCAAAATCCGACACAAACCCTTTGGTAGTCGCATCCAACGCAAGCTGCTGATCAATCAGAAGCACCCCTTTCTTGGCAAGAATCTGCTCATAAAACTCATTATCGAAAACAAAAGAACTCTTCTGATCCAAAGGTGTAGCAGGATCCCCTCTGGAGCTGCACAACTTCACCAACTTAGCATTCAACGCAGGGTCCATAGTAGGGTCAGGTTTCGCCCCCGAGAGTCTACCATCAAAGAAACTACAATGTGCGACACCAACGGTGTGTGCTCCGAAAAGGGTCACCATTTCCTGTGTTGTTATGCCTTTGCTCGCGAAAAACTGTGATGTCACGGACACGGGAGTGTTGGGTCCTGGAATGTTGACGTCGTCGATGTTGGAGACTAATCCGTCGCGTCTTCCCGTCGGAACGTCGTATTGGGGTCCTCCGGATAAGGCCACGGCGTCTCGGGTGGCTAGGGTTATGATGTCTGCACAGGACACGGTTGAAGGACATGCTGCCTCTAGGGTTTTCTTCGCTTCGTCGATGAGGTCGTAGCCCCGGACGCTGCCGTTGGCTCCGGCTTCTTTCTCCGCCGTGTTGGCCTTGGTAGAGTTTATGAGTATGGATGCATCACAACCCTGTAATTACAAATTAAGAAACACTGATTTCTACTGTGTTGTTGTGAATTATTGTAACTTGAAATAGTTTGGTTATGCATGAAATAAGTGTAAGAGAAATACCCACAGTACATGCACTTGTTAACACATACGGTGTCTGTTATCAGAAATTATTAGGTAGTGTTAGATAACAGCTGATTTATGGTTCTCACTAGGATTAGTATGTGAGACGTGATCAAGTGTTACTAATTATATTTTGTTTTAAATTTAATTAAAAACTTAAATACATATCACATAAAGATTATTGAAATCATAAACAAATAATGATTTAAAATCACCTAATAATAATTTATAAGGTAGTTTCTTGATAATATTTGTAATTCATTGATAGTTGTTAGTTATATTTTTAAATTAATCAATTGAAGATCACCTTATACGTACAAATCTAAAGAATAATTATATTTATACATCTACTTTCTCTATTTTCTTTTATCACAACCCGAAAGCAGAATGTACATTCATTATGTTTCAAATTCATATGAGTGATGTTTTTTTTAATCTTACTGCTCGACAGAAATCTCATTCTTTATTTAAGAAGAAAAGTACTTATCGAAAAAGGTTTGATTAATCATGTGATTCCTACACTTGCTGTCAACTTTTCTTTTTGATTCTATATCTAAAATTTCTTCGTTTTAGTTCCTATATAAATATTTTTTAGTTAATTAAGTTTTATTCTTTTAACTTTTTCAAATTCTAATTTTTAATCCTTCAAAATTTATTTTACAATTTTTAATTCTTTAATTATTTTTTTGTCAGCATTTTCAGTCCCTAAAAAAATTTAGCCTATTTTTAGTCTTATATTTGTTTTTATTGCTCAAAATTAGTTCAAAATATATAAAAATAAAAAACTAAAAATAGGCCAAAAAAATTCAAAGAGACTAAAAATGCTGATGAATAATTAACGAATTACTAAAATGTTATAAAAATTTGAATGACTAAAAATTGAGATCTAAAAAATTGAGGAATTAAAAACTTAATTAATCAAATATTTTTCTTTTTGCATTTTAGTTCTCATGTCTCCATTTTGTGATAGTTTTACATGATCAAAGAACTAATGATATGAACTAAAACATAAAAAATTGCTTACACATAAGAACTAAAATGTAGAGTTTTAAAAAGTTGATGCAAATATAAAAATCAAATAATTAACTAAACCTATAGGGAAAAAAATAAAAATATGCATACCCTAGTATTCACATATGTGAATGAATTTTTTTGTCTTGCTCAAAATATTCATAACCATATTTAAAAGGGAGAGAGAATGAAAATCATTCTCTAATAGAATCAGAACACATAAAATTCGTTCAATTTCGTACACGTACATTTGGCCTAATAATGAAGAGTCTATTGGAAAAAGAAAAATATCTATATGTGTGTGCTAAGATTAAATTGTATCTTACTCTGACAGCACAGTCATGGAAATGCATGCGAAGCAAGGCTGCAGTAATGGATTTGTCACGATTGAATCGATTCTGCACCACTTTCTTCACAATGGACTCAGCTTTTGGGCACGAGGATGCATAAAATCCAACCTTCAAGTCCGCGAATGCCAAGGGAAGAAGTATGAAGTAAAAGTAGAGGATTTTGATCTTCATTTTGGATATATGCTTTAACTATTTCTTAATTTTTTCAACACTGAAGTTTTGTGACTCTCAGAATGGGATTTGACTATATATATATATATAAAGAGAGAGAACAAAAGAAAGGGTCGTAGCTTAGTGCAAATTGCCGCCTGATGACTTTGTCTTTGAAAGTGATTCAATCAAGGTAATACTGAAATTCGGATAGGTATGATTATTTTTCTTGAAAGCGGTACAATGCAAGATGTTCACCACAAAAGTACAAATTATTTCATACATTAATTTGCTTAATTACTATGACCCTAGCTAGTATTGTATATGCATGGAATATTCACCGAAATAAAAATTAAAAAAAAAAGTATTGTTTGGAATATGCATATAGGGGGTTGGAACCAGTTAAAAGGGTTAGTGGCAAATCATGGTTTTTTTTTTTACTAAGAAAGATTTAGTATCAGAGTAAGTTTCGAATAAGATTGCTACTCAAAACTACAGAATATATATATACTGGTGAAACTTCGACGATGCGGTAGAAGTCTAAACTGGCCAGTTGTTCCTTCAAGTTGAAACAATGAAATTTGTATTAATTACTTTAATCTATTATTATTAATATCTTGTGCATTTCAACATCAAAATCTTCGAAGAATCCGCTTGACTAAAATTCAACGAAAACCTTCAAAGCACCTGTAACGTGTCTGTTACCTTTTGTTTTTCATTTAATGTTTTACTCTTTTTTTTTGCATGTCAACTGTCACGACTCAAGACTCCAAGAGTCGTCTTAAATAAAGTGTTCTCTATACACAGAACTATAAAGTGAAGATAGTTTTCTTTACGCACAAATGGTCAGGAATCAAATATTGATTAATATACTTAAGACATTCAATTAGCTATCTACTAATCACATCAAGTTTTGTCACTGGCAAAGAATGAATTAGTGACAAAAATTTAAAGACAAACATAAAGTCCATCTCCTAATTCGGTCGCTGAATGCTAGAGAGATTACATCCTAATTTTATTTTTTTCATCTCGAATTTAATTATGTGCTATTTTTTTATTCTAATAAAAGGTTAAATTAATCGGCGAGTTTTCATTGTTTTACCAAATTTTTAATTAGGTTTTTATTTTTCTTAATTGAGTTCCTGAATTTTTTTTCAACTGGATCATCCCGTGCAATATTATTAATGTGTCATCCTTTGAATCATGTTATAATGTTTTTCATTCATTTTATATCAGATTTAGGCATCATTCCATTAATTAGTTGCTTAATTTCTCTTATTTAGGACATGTTAATACAAGAAGTTGTGTTTTGTGATTTCTAGAAAGATTGATTGAGTCCATCTAAAAAGAAAGATTGATTGAGGATGAAGTTTTTTTTTTTATAAAACGAAGTCAATGCTAAGACAAGATGGTTGTTATAATTTCAACTAAGTTGACACTACCACAACCAACTACTTTAATATCAATGTCTGATTCATTAAATAGATAAATAAAACAAGACAGAAGCCATGGTGGTACATCAAAAGCCTGACCAGGTGGAGCAAAACAAGGACTATCTAAACCTATAGTAAAGAAGACCTTGCATATCCTGTACAAAATATCTCGAAACAAACTTAGGAACAAAGCCCACCAACAAAAATTTTGTATACCCATCCCTGAGAGGCTAACCTATCTGCACAAGTATATGTGCAACCCTATTTTCTCGTGATTATTGATGGTTTTCTAATGTGATTTCCAGGTCACTTTGGCACTTTAATTGATTAAACGCATCCATTTTTGTTATTATGTGCTGTACGGACCCAAAAGAGGAGAAAGGTTGCAAAAAGAGTTGGATTTCTACTAGACAACTCTCAAAATTTGAATTTCTACTAAATCTTCTAATCATAGTCACTTGCTCAGTTAAGAAATTGAATGAAACCTTTTTTTCCTGCACAACTATCAAACTGATTCGCTTGGATTAAGTTAGAATTTAGTTGTTTTGAAACTTTAAGTATGATATTTGGACTTAAGGTCCACTGTTACTATTGTTACTATTATGTAAAGTATATTTATCCTTAAGTGTAATTCTATACATATCATAAGCATGAGGAGTTAAAAAATGAAAGATGTAGATAACATAACACCAGTCACTCCACACTACTGCGTAAAGTATATTTATCCTTTAGTGTAGTTCTATACACATCATAGGCATGAGAAATTAAAAAATGAAAGACGAGGATAACATGAGAGGGGGAAAACAGGTTGAGAGTTGTATGAAAGGGAGTGAGATGAGGATAGTACAGGGGAAATTAAGAAAGGGAGAAAGGGAGGTGTAAATAGTAAATGCCAATCTTGGATTCTAAACTTGTCATTAAAAAATTGAAGGCATTGCAGGCTTAATGAAATTGTAATGGGTGTTGCTAGGTGCACCCAACATTTTTTTAAAATATCAAAACTGCCATTGCACATTTTTCGTATTTGTGATGGGTGTGTGTGAGGACGGTCTGTAAATCATACGGATCAAATTGATCCATAAGGTTGATACGGATCAACTTGATCCGTAAGCCTTTTATAGAACAATACGGATCAACTTGATCCATAGAAGTTTTATGGATCAACTTGATCCGTAAAAGTCTAACGGATCAAGTTGATCCGTAAGGCTTTTACGAATCAACTTAAATGGCTTACGAATCAAGGGTATTTTCATCATTTCATCTTAAGTGCTGAGTGCACCAACAATAATGCTGGATGCACCTAGCAACACTCAATTGTAATAGCAAAACCAGGCCCATCATGATTGATAGTGAACAAGAAATGGTTGCATAGGATTACTTATAAGTTATAACCAAGTAGGCTGGAGAATTGATATACCTTTGGTTATTTTTTCTTTAATGAGTGAAAAGAATGGCTTTTGTCATGAGGACTATTTGAGCCATTCTTTTTACACGAGTCAAAAAGGCATATATTCCACAGGTTGTTTTACCAAAAAGAAGATACCTCTCTACTCGTTTGGTAAAGGGATCTTTTCATCGTAAAAAGTAGGGCCTCAAAACAAGGCTTTTGAGACCATATACAAACTTTGGTTAAGTAAATAAGATTAATGGAACCAAGAAAGATGGGGAAAAGGTGATAAAGTAAAAGCACTTGCAAAAAAGGACCTTCAGTCTTTGCCTGGTTAGAACTGCACTTCAAAGCATTTCCAATTATGACTTGCTCCTTGCTACACAATTAAAAGATAAAGAAAACGAGGTAGGGTAGTGCCCCCCAAAAGAAAAAGGATAATGACTTCACCAACTTAAAAGAGACTTCTTACATGATCAAATGTGAGATACTATAATTTCATGACTTCCCCCCCCCCTCACATTAGATAATGCTTTCCTAGGAAATAATTTTAAAAAGTATATATTTTCATCTCTTTTTCAGTACTGCTGCTCTTTTCTTGAATTGAAAAAAAGGAATCAAAATCACACCAATGAATCATTCTTGTTCACAGATTCATCTCAAACCAATGGACATGTGCTACATAGATCCATAACATCCTATACCTTCTATATACACTACCTTAAATGAGGAGTGTTTGCAGAAAGTAATCGCTATCAATTTGTTGTTTATTGTGGCAAAGGCAAAAAATCATCATTATCAGAGAGCATAGCTCAATATATAGATTTTAGTACACCATTGAAAATCACACAATAGATTTCACAAAGTAATGCTACCTGCAAAGTGAAACTAAAGCCAGCAATGCAATGGTGTCCCACACCAATAGTTTATTTTTACCAAAAATGGCAATAGAAAATTACTATAAGCCCTCCTGAAATGCATGAGCACGAGAAATAGCTGCCGGATTGGCTTCCAAGATTTGAGAGGCACCCAACATGCGATCTTTTCCTTCTTTTGGTTCATTTTTTTTCAAAATATCACCATTTGATACAAATTGCTGCATATCAGGCTTGATAGCTAATGTAGCTCTTATAGGACTTTTTGAGGCCTCATTTGGGGCATCAATTCTAATGGTCTTTGGAACCGAAACACACTTCTCGGATTTCTCTTCATTGGTGCAAACTGTATCTCTAGTGTGCTTTCCAAGTGTTGGTGAACCATTGCCTGAGCAGCAACTGTTACTAGTGGAGGAAGACGGCGAAAGGCAAGCATTGGATCCTATTGACACTGTCCCGGTTCCAGCATTCCAAAGTTGTGTGCCACTCCAGTATGATGGTGGTACAAATTGCAAAGGAATGCTTGGTGGGCACATGCCAGGAATTGCAACCATTGGTGTGGGACACCATTGCATTGCTGCAGGACCAGTGTTATTGTATGGATTGCACATTGGTGCCGAAGATCGGTGAACCGCTTCCATGGAATTCACATTATTCCAACCTGGATAAGGTAATACCCATGGAGGAACAGGGTAACATTGCAGCCAATTTGATGGACTATGTTCTGATAATTCACTTCCTTGAGCACCATTAGTTGTCACTGAAGATCCATATAAGGATGGTTCCCCTCTATACTCTACACAGCTGATAGAACTTGCATCAACACATCTTCTCTGGTCTCTAAGATTAAGCATTGAATCCATCGATTCGCAAAGAGGGATATCGGGACCAAATTTCAACACGGTGCCGTTATCTGCTGAAGACCTGAAAGGAACTGAGGATTCAAGACTTGCGATATGCTGCTGTTGGAGACCAGACGAGTCCGTGGTTTCTAGCCTGGAGGTTGGAATTCCATCAGAGGTTACTATAATGTGTCGGTATTGAGAGGCTAGGTGCTTATTCTTCCGTCGACCAGCACCTATCGGAACATTTCTCATCGTTCCACCAGCAGTCCAATACCTTTGGCAGTTCTTGCAGAAATGCCGAGGTTGATTGACATTATAGTTATTGAAATAACAAAACTTAGTGTCCAAACTGTTGCATCGTGGACACTGAAGAATCTTGTCTGGTTTCTTCAAGACCTTATCTTGATCTGAGCTACCAGTCTCCATATCATCTTCCGCAGGCTTGGGATTCACTATCGGCTCATTTTCCTGCAATTTATGTTGGGACTCCTGTTTACTATCCCTTGAATCAGAAGAATTTTCTTGTTGCTCAGTGTTTTCTCCACATTCACTGGGTATTCCCAGTTCTGTTTTCATTATGCTGCTGCAAGCATCCTAAAATTTAAACCACAATCAGTGGTAAATCAAAATTAAGCAACAAACCCTAAGAATAGACAAAAGCAGAAAAACAGAATGATCATGTTATACTCATTTTCCATCAAATATTACAAAAATACCACATAGCAAGCAATCAGTACAGTATAACTTGAATCTCTTTTGATATCTCAACTTAATAAGCATTTATTTTGCAAGAAATGATCTTTATTCTTTTTGGAATACCATGACCCTCCCTATACATTACCTATGCCTCAAATTCCGTTTATTCCTTACAACATTGGCATAAGCTAACTATATCATATCCAAGAAAAATAAATGTATCTACTACTGACAATGGACAAAGCATTCAACTGAATTCATATATATGAATTGTTGGACAGCAAGACTTTTCAGTATTAAAAGCAATTATTGTGTATAAATGCCAAAAGAAACCAGAAAGAACACCTAGAAACTTATTGTATAAAATGCATTTGAATACTATGAAGAGGACCAAATTCTTTGTGATTGATACACCAAGCAAAGAGATATAGAAGATATTACAAGATCCAATCTGTTTAAAATAATCAGTTACAGAAAGCTCTTGTTCTACAGATGAAACAGCCATGCTCCATCAAACCAACAACAAGGACAAGAATAATTAAAGACGCTCCAATTCAAAATGAAACAAGCTCAAAGTTATAATACTATAATTCATGGGAATAATAATAACTTGCTTCCACTGAACACCGCCTTTGTTTATAGAAATCTAAAGTCTAAACTTGAAACACACAAATATACCAAATTAAGCCATCCAAGTAAAAGCTAACAAAAACTTCCATTTATCAAGAGACAACACCACCCTTCAAATTCAACAAGGTTTTAAAGCTTGAAAAGAACTCCAATAACCAGCCAGAACATAATAAAAAAAAAACTCAAGAACCCCATAAAGCTTTCCACACAAACATATAGATAAATAAATAAAAAATCCAATTTTACGTCCAACCCATTTACACCAACAAGGAATAAGAAAACAAAAACCATGATACATGAAGAAATGAACCAAAACAATAATTGTCGGCTAACTACATATAAAAAAAAAAAACAAAAAAAAACATGTACCTTGGGTCCAGAGTTGGCCGGAATCTGACATTCCGGCACCGGAATCTTCCTTCCAAATAGCCTGATACCCGGATCCTTCTCTGTCTGAGACATGTTGCTGTTGTTGTTGTTGTTGATGATGATGTTGATGGTGTTGTGTTGCACACTGAAACTAAGCACCTCCAACACCCATTACATAGAACAGAAGAAGTGAAAGAGAAAATCAGATATATTAGTGTGAGAGAGAGAGAGAGAGAAAAAAAAAGTGGCTTTCTTTCTTTTTTTTCTCTTTCTGAGTTTTGTTTCCACACAAGACAACTTTTCAAGGGAAGACAGACATCACACTTGCACTAAAATCCCTCTGGAGAAAAAAAGCCCCACCCTGCAAAAAGCACAAACAACGTGAGGCATCAAAGACACTAGACTAGCAGTAGTAGTACCATCTCTTGTTTTATTTTTTTAAATAGTCAGATTTATTTTCCAGAGTGAAATGGAATGATAAATTAATTCTTAAAAAATAAAAAATCAAAATTAAGTTTTTGAATGTAAAAAAAAATATAATAAATTAATTTTATTATTTATTTAATTATCTTAATCATCAATGTTTCATATTTTTATATACGAATTTGATTATTTATTTTTTATCAACAGTTAAAATTAATATAAATAATCAAAAAATCTCTTCTTTTTCTTTTCTCCTTTCCTTTTTTCTATGACAAATCTTTTTCTTTTAAAAAGATTAACTTTTTATTTTTTTTTGGAAAAAGTGTTTGTTGCTTTTTCTCTTTGCTTCTCATTTGTGTTCAAACATGTGACGTACACTGAATATTAAATCCTTCTCGTATCACTTTGGTTTCTTGTTTTCCTCGTTTTAACATACTTAGTTATGTTCACGATAAAAAAAATTTAATAAAAAGTGATTATTTTATTCACTTTTCAATAAATTAAAATTTTTAATTATATTATTTATTCCTTGATATTTTTTAAATAGAAAAATGATAACTCACTAACAAACTTTATTACTTCTAATTTTTAAACAAATATCCACAATATAATGTGATTAATTTTTCAAACAATATTTTTCTTTTTTCATATATATAACACTTGAATTTTGAGACTTTATTTTTTAAAAATAAAAAATAGATATATATATATATATATAAGAATTGAACCGACTATTATAAATTATAAATATTTACTAAATTAATGTCTTTCAATAACAATGAAAATCGAACGTCTTCTCAGACTAATTTTTGTCTCAAATAAAAGACAAAAAAAATAGTAGAATTCATTGTCATTCATGCAGGTTTCATTAATTGATGTTCACGTTACTTTTATAATATGATGATGGGACGGTCAATGGTTATTTCTTGGATTAAAAAATGTAAGCACTTTTTAAACCTTTATAAGAAAGCTTAACAACGTACAAACTTTAAAAAAAATTAAATTTTTTATTTTCTCTTATAATTTTATGATTCTTATCTTTTAGTCTATATAATTTTAAAATAATCTTTTTAATTTATATAATTTATATTTTAAAAATATTTTTTTAATCTTTATCGTTTACATTTTAACTTTATTCCTATAATTTAAAAATAATAAATACTAAAAAAAATAAAAATTATAAAATTATAAAAACTAAAAAAACACATAAATGTACAAATTTGATGCATTTAGACGTGGTTATGGAGCATAACATGGGAAGTTGAAGGTTCATTAATAATATTGTAAGGAAAGGACTAAAAGGAAAAAAGGGAGAAAGGGGGTGGAGACAGGTGGCAGATGACGTCAGAAAGAGAAAAGAAAAAAAAAAGCAAAAAGTGATGGCATTGCCGACTCGACTAGGCCCAACCAAGCAATGGGGTTGGCTGAGCTTTTTACGCCGCCTTCAACGTTTATTTGTTTTTCCCTAACAATTCATCGCATTCAACTCAAATAATAACATAGCATCATGTGAAAACTTTCTGCTCATTCTTTTCCATAAATATTTAAAGTAATATGATTTTGTTCAAATTTGTGTAATTTTTTTTTAAAAATAATATGTATTTTATTTACACATTATTAATTACAACTACTTGACTTATTGTATACAATAAATGAATGATTTTTAATTAATTAATAATATAAAAATTTACATTAACAAATACTTTTTTTGATACATTTATTTGATCATGTTTTATTTTATTTATTAGATTAGACATTAATCTCACTTATATGATTGTTATTGGTTTGAGATAATTTTATATACTCTATGTAAATAAATTAAAATAGGTATATTGAGCTATAGTATTTTTATGAATAACTCTATGTGATTTTTTTTATATTAGGCTTAAATATAATTTTGATTTTCATATTTTTTTTAAATTTATAATTTTCATTTTTCTATTTTAAAATACAGATAATTAGTTTTAATATTTTTCAAAATTCATAATTTTAGTCCTTATTTCAAAATAAAAATATTTAGTTTTCCAGTCTGGTAAAATCCATAGCTGTTTTGTCATTCCATCAAATTCAAAAAACTTTAATTGATAAGAAATTAATCTAATGTGACCCAAATTTAGTGATGTGGCATGATGTTATTTTTTATTCTTAGTCAACGTTAATCTATTAATTGTCAACATTTTTAGTGGACTAAAATCATAAATTTTACAAAAAGAAAAAATTAAATGTTTCTACTTTAAAATAAAATGACTAAAATTATGGATTTTAAAAAATAAAATGACTAAATATCTTTATTTTAAAATAAGAAAATTAAAATTACAAATTTAAAAAAATAAGGAGAGTAAAGTTGTATCATACTAGTTTATAAAAATTGGATCCAAATTTAAAAATTAGCTTTTTATCCATCAATTAGACATTTGTTTATTTATTCATTCAATTGATTTATTGGTTTGTTATATATAAAAAAATTGATTTATTGGTTTAAAAAGAATATAATTATCCATTTATTCAGTCTATTTAATTATTCCCTATCACATAAAATTTTAATTTAATT
Organism: Glycine soja; assembly: GCF_004193775.1. NCBI lineage: Eukaryota > Viridiplantae > Streptophyta > Magnoliopsida > Fabales > Fabaceae > Glycine > Glycine soja. Next base: position 765,792 of record NC_041004.1, read on the forward strand.
AAAAGTTTTCATACATAAGAAAATTGATGATTTTTATAATAATTATTTAAAAATTACATCTAGGATAATCGTTTACAGTAACATTATCTTAATAGTAATATGTAAAAGTTAAATTCTAAAATAAATAGACATAAATAGAATCCTCCCTAAGTCCTTTTTTTAGTGCAATCTTCCACAAGTCATTAAGAGCGATGGAGTTCGTTTATTTTGAAACTACCATAGAATTAATTTTAATAGAATTAACTTTGAATCTTTATCATAAATTTCTTTATCATAAATTTATTTAATATGTTTTTTTTTTCTTAATTTTTTTAGTTATATATTTAGTCCCTAAATAAATTATGAACCAATCTTAATTTTTAAACTTTTTCTACATTAACATTTTTAGTCTATGCAATCAAATATTACAGTCAAATTATGACCTAACAGTCCCATTCTTCATGTGAATTGTCATGTCATCATCAATTAATCTAACGTGACTTTCATGATAATTTTTGGTTAAATTATGTTTTTAGTCATTAATCTTTTCAATGAAAATTCACTTTTTGCTCTTAGTATGATTTTAGACATTCATCTTTTCAAGAATTTCTCTTTTAATCTCTCAACTATTTTTTGACCAATTGTGAACTCTCAATTATATTTGTCACTGATTTTAGTTTCTCTTATTAAATATCATTGTTAAGTGATGATATAATAACCACATGAGTTACAAGTTTAATGTAACAATTATGTAATAAAATGTTTTTGATTTGAAATATTTTTTAGCCATTCTAAGACACTACAATTTTTACATTACTATACAAGGATTGACTTAAATATATTTTTGATCCCTGTAATTTAATGTTTTTTTCATTTTTGTTCTTGTAATTTTTTTTTCATTTTAGTACTTGCAAAAATATATTTATTATTTTTTGTTCTTAAAGTGTTTTAGAGAACCCATTGAATAGTAAAAAAAGTGTTTGGAACAATGAAAAAAACATTATTTAGAATACTTTATGGATGAAAAATAAAACAAACACATTCGATAAAGATTAAAACGAAAAGAATTTTTTTTTACAGGAACAAAAATTAAAAAAAATGCTAAATTGCAAGTACCAAAAATGTATTTAAGTCAAAAGGATTTTGACTTTGAAAAAAAAAACAAACAATTGAGATGGAATAATCAAAATCAACCGCACGTACAATATAAAGCAACACACACTTGACCATGATCCAAAACAAAAAATGAACAACTCATGGTAAACAAAATTAACAAGAATAAGCAAAATCACAAACAATTAACACATGAATCGAAACTCCAAGCACCCAAACTAGAGAATCTTTCCATCTTTAAACTCTTTTGACCCTAATCCGATACCCCAAATGTTAAACCCTTCCATTTTATTCTTCCTTCAACAAACCATTTTTCTCCATGCGTAACTAGACATGACAACAACATAGGTATGGGTATGTAGTTCCTTGTTCCCATTTTCACCTCCCAAAACCCATCTCCACCAGTATGATTTTTGGTTCCCCATCCTCGTACCCATACCGACCCTATAATTTTAAAAAATTAAATTATAAACAAAAAAATAATTTTAAGTAAAAAAAATAAAACAAGAACATTTGATTTTCTATATGATAGTATGACCATATATATCCAAGAAAAAAAACTCTATAAATAATAATGAAAGACTATATATGTTATATAAAATAGAGATAATTTATTTATTACACGTATTGGATACAAGACGAATATGTACATAACCATTCTTGTTTTGATACCCGATTTTAAAAATCAAAATACCCATATCATCCTTGATTAAAGCAGAGATTTCTTGTCAAACTTAAGATGCGAGTAGAGCGATACCTGTAAATATGGATTTATTTGTCATACTTACAACTAACACCATGCATAGAGGGTGAACATAAGATGTCAATGGTGGTAATGGCAAGAGAGTGAGGCAATGATGATAGATTCCAATGTCACCAGAATTTTCAAGTGAATTGTTGATTTGCCTTTTGTGAGTTGCAAATTGTGCTTACTACACCTTTTTTTTAGAGTGAAAGGGTTTCAGAGGGACAAAATTGAGGTTTAGTAAGATATTGTACTTCTGCAGGGAAATAAATATTGAAAGCTAGTCAAGTATAAAATATTTGTTCATTTATAATTAACATGTTGTCGGTCATGAATAGAAACAGATTTAAATATCTTAAGCAAATACTTAAGACATGATTGAGAAAAGATCTCAATATAGGTGATCGTTTAATTTTTTTAACAAAGATTAATTATTAATAAATCCGTAGACACATGTTATAATAATCCAATTTTTTTTTTATCTATAACAGTTACTCAAATTAATTACGTAAGGTTAAGGAGATTCCTGGATGTTTCAATTTTAGACATAATTAATAATGTATATCGTATATTCACAGTTCACTCGATCACAATTAACGTTATAATGGAACTATTATTTATTTATGTATAAACAATTCATAGACGTTTCGTGAAGTTAACCCCACCTATCCCTCGTACTTCGTTGGTTTGACTTTGTAATATTACGGTGCAAAAGCATATGATATTGAAAAAGTAAAAGATAAAAAATAAACATAAAAAGCTGCAGTGATAACTGATAAGGATCAATCCGTGGTGGCCTTGAAAGGTAACAATGCTTTTGCCCTTTTCTCCACCAATCTTAGACCTTTTCTTCATGAATTCACGAAATTATATAGTTATATCACATTCAACATATGGTGCTTGCTTCTTTCTTTAATTTCTTCATTTGATTTTATTTTCTATTTGTTTCAAAGACATGATTACATATGTAGGATCAACCTTATCTTATCTGTCTAACACAGGGAATCCGTAAGAAGATGATAATATTAGAATATGCAACAACAAAGAGATTTTTGTCCTTCCTTCTTTAATATTATGAGATAATGTTTTTGGCTGCTTATATATTCTGCTATTACGAAAAGAATTATGTCCAAGTTTATCTGGTTTCTATTCTTTTTCAATGAGATTGTTCTAATTTAGAGAGATAAAAAATGCGAGAATGCAATGAAATTCATTTCTTAAGCCTATTTTTAGTTGTGGTTTTAATTTCACATTCTATTTTTTGAGCTGGAATAAGCTCATTATTCTTAAAAAAGAAAAAGTAGAAATCGGATAAATATCCAAAAATTATATCATCATATCTGTACTCTGTATGTCTTTGGTGTATAGATCGGTTTCGACACATGTTAAAACAAACAGAACAAATATTTTTTTTATTTTTATTGATTATTATTTATTTAAATACTAAAGTACAATATTTTTTAAAACAAATTTTTTCCATTTTTTTAATAATTCAATTATTTCTCAATTACTAAATAAAAATATTGAATTTTTATATTATCATGAATTTTTATATTATCAATATATTAAACATACTTATTTTTATTTAGTATTTTTTATTAAATATTGATCGAATATTGACACGCACAAATAATGATGTGAACACATGAATGTTTAGAACCTATGAATCCACAAATCACTTGAATTACACCTATCTCAAGAAAGTTAATAACCAAGTTTGATGATCTATTTGTTCAAATAAAATTGAGTTTAAATCTCTTAAGCAATATTTTAGGTATAATTTTTATAAATAAAAAAAAATTAAGAGAAGAGATTCCATTAAAAATGATTAATCAAATTTCTAATTAAATATTAGTTATTGATATATGAAAGAGAAGCAATTCAACAGAGTTTGATTTGGTTTGTTTTTTAGGGTGTCTAGCAGTGGAATTTTAGAGGAAAAAGAAGAAGAAAAAAAACACATTTTTTTTAATTAAACCATGGTCACTGAGGGGACTAACAACAGACTTCCAAAGATTATGCTAGTTCTCTGGCCAGGAAACTACTAAGGGTGTGAAGCTGATGGCAACTATCCCTTGAGTAAAACTTCTTGCATTCCCACTATTGTTTCATGCATTTTCCATTACATTATAGAATACAATTGGGTTTTCCATAATGAGAGTGCAGAAAGCAACAACCCTATCCGTTTTGTGTTTGAGTGTTGCTAGGTGCACCCAGCATTATTGCTGGTGCACCCAATATTTTTTAAAATACCAAAACTGTTCCTACATTTTTTTTTGCATTTGTGATAGGTGTACGTGAGGGTGGTCCGTAAATCGTACGGATCAAGTTGATCCATAAGATTGATACGGATCAAGTTGATCCGTATGTTGATATTAAGCATACGAATCAACTTGATCCGTAAGCCTTTTACGAATTAACTTAAAAGGCTTGCGGATTAAGGGTATTTTCGTCATTTTATCTTAAGTGCTGGGTGCACCAGCAATAATGCTAGGTGCACCTAGCAACACCCTTTATGTTTTTGTCCAGTATACAAGCCCGGCCCAAGAAAGAGAGGTCCAATTGCTAGCCATCAATTTCGTGGAGCCCAAAATAAACAGAAACAAACCCGGCCCGCTTACTGGGACAACACCATAATAATCTAACTAAGATTCGGAATATATCTAGGGGTCTGACAACAAGGCAGAACTAAATCCAAAGAACAAAGAACCGTTGACCAATCTCCTAACTCAGGCTAGACAGCTTAATTAAATATCTATTGAATAAATATGAAATACCTATTACAAATTAATTTTCTAATTAAAGAGAAAATATAATTTATTTTTTATATAAGTTATTTTTGTAGTTTATCCTAGAGAGTTTATCAAAAAAATTTATAAACAAATCATAAACTACTTTTATATGCTATATTTCTTTATAAATTTTATATGAAGGTAGGAAAAAAAAGGCTAAGTGTATTTTTTATTTTTTTTATAAAAAAAGACTAAGTGTATGTTTGGATTAAAGTTTGTAAAATGTGTTTTAAACTTAAGTTTAATAAAAATGAGTTTATTATAATGTGATTTACATTTAGAATTTTTTTGTTTTAAAATATACCGATAAAATAAATTTTATTTGGATAATATCAACCAAAAGCACTTTTATTTAATGTTTTTATTGTAAAATATAAACCAAAAGTACTTTTACTTTAAAAGCAACCCATTTTTTCAATCTTAGGTTTGCCCTAAATGTGAGTTACAAAATTAATTTTAAGAAAACTCAAACATAATACAACACTACATGAATTCTTCCATTGACGGCCTTAGAATATGGTCGGTTCAATATCTTTTCTCAAACGGCAAGATGACCGATTTAAGGGTAAAATTAAAGCACAGGATATAGGTTCATCAATAAAAATATATTTTCCTTTAATTTTATAATGCAAAAAATGTCATATTTATTAAAAATATATTAAATATATTAATAAAAACATTTAATATATAATTTTTTCAAGTAAAATATTTTTTTTAAAAAAAATATTTTAAATCTCACTTTTCATTGGATCAGCCTGCAAACGGATAAACCTTTTCTAAGAAAGAAATTGGATCGAGAAACTGTAGGCCATAACATTCTTCAAATACTATAAAAGATATAAAGTAAAAAAAAAAATACAAATAGAAGATTGTTACCATTTCCTAATAATTCCTTGGTTAGGAAAATTGGTAGTATATAATCATGGGTTTAAATACTTTTTTCCTGCAAATTAATGTTTTTTTTTTAATTTTTGTTATTGTAATTTTTTTTATTATTTGTAAAATGTACTTGTTTTATTTTTTTATCCTTAAAATGTTTTAAATAATATTTTTTATTATTATTCAAAATATTATTTAAAACATCTCAAAGATAAAAAAATAAAATAAACATATTTTATAAAGACTAAAAAAAATTTACAGATAAAAAAATAAAATTAAAAAGAAAAAATATATATTTAAGTTTAATCATTGCGAGTATGCCTGGACCCTATAAAGTTATTCCGCTCACATATGTTTACATCTAATCCAATTAACACAGTAGTCAAGAGTCCCACTTTCTAACGTGTTTCCAAGTAGCAGGACTATTGAAAAAAATGTTTCAAAAATTAAACTAGAGATTACATTTTGTAAGTTTTGCAAGATTTTATGCTATGTGCATGATTTAATTACAATTAATTAAATTAATGATTTAATTCAAATTCTTAGAATTTGATATTGAGTTTAACTTATCTCCAAAAACTAATTTTAAAAAATAAGCATTGTCCTTTATTTTTATATTTTGCTTTAACCATACGTAGGATCTCTAACATAATTCCTATCCTGTTTAATAAATATTTCAAGTGTAATATTTGTACAATCAACATTTGTAGATAATTCAATAAGGACCCGACAGCAAATGACCTGATTGATTAAATAATAATTTCTAATGTGGACATTCAAATTGTATTAGAATTGAATTTGGAACCTATTTAACATCAAAAAGTTATTTCAAGATGTGTTGTCTGCCGTAAACTCTATTTAAGTCATATTTTTTATTCGTGTGAAATCTTTAATACTTATAATATTGATACATGTGAAATATTTGAATATGATATGAAAAAATTTATAATACTTATGCAATTAATTGAGTTAGATTTATTGATATATTAAACAATTAATATAAAAGTATATTTGGGCGACAAAATAAAGGGTAATTGGATACAAAACACAAACCTTTTGTCAATTGATCAGTTACAAATAGTTCGGTCAAAGGTTTTGAAGCATTACCTTTGAAGTGACATTCTCTAGTGATATTAAAGGTTTGTTTGCTGAAAATAAGACATAATCATGTCAAATGGTCCTACTGAGTGAATGAGAAAAGCACTACCGTACTCCCATTAAAAACGTTCTAAATCATATGTAATTAGTTTGCTTTGGGTCCTTTATGCTTTGATATGATTTATACTAATTTTTATATTTGTAGTTGTGTTTAACAGAGCCATTATTGTACTGAGGAGATATGTTAATTTAAGTTGGTGTGACATAAATATTTTATGCAAGGTAAAACACCATCATTATCATCATCAATTGTCAAAGTCTTTGATCTAACTATTAAATAACCAAAATTTATGATGAGTGATTGATTAAGATTAACTTTCAATTAGACAATTCACTCTCTAATAACAAATTTGTAGTACTTTTGTTGTTAAAGAAAATTATTAGAAACACATTCTTTTGAACATATTATATTTTTTATTGGTTGAGTTTTTTAAAAAATTATAGATGTCACACATTTAATTATTCTCATGATTTTTTAGTTTTGATAAATTTAAACTAATCATAGTGTATATGTTAGAAGAAGAGGGTTATGGAGTACAGCTGGTAGCATTTCTAGTTACACGAAATCGTTTTACAAATATGGACCTTGTTTCTTATGTAGTTATGTAAGCCAATTTGCTTAACTTTGGCTCTAGACCCTACGCTGGCTTAGCATCCTCTAACTTTCCATTATAAGATATGGACATAGTGAATATCACAATAAATTAGACGATAATGCAATATTTGTAATCATCATTTTGGAAGTGACACAAGGAGACTTTTGTCTTCGTGTCATTTTATCATTTTCTGTTGGTTAGTGGGTCATGGTTCCTTGATCTATGACAAAGATCTTTATAGATAAACTTCTCAATAAATATTTTTAAAAGAAAAAAGAAATCTTTTTTATAAATTAAAATTAGTTATTTATAAAATAAAATTAGTTTTTGAAGAAGTTACATGTGAAGATTTTTCTAAATTAATTTAAATATAAGTTAATTTTAATTCATGAGAGAAACTTATTCAAATAACACCAAACTTATATGTTGGTTAGTATATGATTAGTTAATTCAAACTTAAGAATTAAAAATTAAATTGCAAATTTATATTTATAACCAATATTATGTGACCACCTAGCTATACATTCTATAGCTCATCGTACCCAAGTAAAAGTATGCCAAAAGTGATATTTTTCTATGAATGCATATGCCATCTCATTGAAGAATAGTTAAGAGACATGCATCTCAATATTTACCATGTCATTGATTATATTATGCTGTCGCCCAATTCACAAATAGAGAGTAATTTTTTCTCCTAATTTTCGATCATCATTGTGATTAATTTTTCTTCTGCAAAAGAAAACTTCCCTCCCAACTAAAACCAATGTCCAACTCTTAACAGTGCTCTCTTTGATAATAACATCTAAACAAATTTAGAAAGACTTAATTATACATTTTATTATTCAACTATTATAATTTTACAAATTTCACCCACTATAAGTATTTTTTCCGCATTTTGTCATTGTGTTTTTTTTTTTGTTCATTTTATCAATTTGATAAATATATAATTAAGTGTTGTTTGTTGACATGTTACTAAAAAACATATAATGTATTGTTAGGTAAAAGGCATGAAAATTTAAATAAAAACATAATAATAAAATGCACGAAAAAAAAAACTTAAGTAGTAAAATGCATGAAAATTAAAAAAACATGATGCATGGTAAAATACAAAAAAAAAAACATTAGATGATAGAATTCATAAAATAATGATAATTAAATGATAAATGTACAATTAAGTCAAAATAAAAATGTTCTTATTCATGATATTTATTCTAATTTATATATAGAGAGAATTATATATACTCTTTTGTGTTACATTATTCTTTTCTTTTCTCTTAAAAATTATACTATTCTCTTATAAGAGATATTTAAATATACACTAAAATTTAATTTATTTTAATATAAATAAATCTCTTTGCGTCATTTTTATTTCTTTTTAATGACATGACTTTTAACATCATAAAAAATAGTTTTAAATTTGTTGTATGAATTTTGACAATTCTGGTATTGGCCTAAAGCTAGTCTAGGTATTCTTAGACCTAAAGCCAATTGAATTTGACGTGAGGCTTTTTTAAAATTAGTAAAATTATTAGAATAATAAGGGACATTACAAAAAATTAAATTAGTGATTTTCTCCCAAACAAGGTTTAAACCTCATTCACTGCAAAAAAAAAAAAAAGCACCATAGTTATCACTAAACTAATTAATAGTAAAAATTATATAAATATTAATATTAAATAAGTTTTTTTCTGGGGCCTAAAGGATGGTCTTGGACAGCCCCATAAATAAAATTTCAATTTTTTACTTATTATTAATATTATCTTTCTTATAATAAATAATTAAAAATTATTAATTTATCAATAGGAAATATTTAAAATGAAGAGATATTCTTTAAAAATAAGTATCTCATTGTATCATTTTCTCTCTTAATTAGTAACAAGTATATTTATATCTTTAGCTGGCATTTTAATATTGTTAATGATCTTAATTTTAAAATATTTTTTTTACTACGTATACTAAACATTTTAAAGGGGAAAAAAATCCAAACACTTATGTTTTATACCGACACTATAATTGTTCCCAAATTTTAATTGAGAAAATACCACAGTATACCTATTTTTCTTGTCCTGAAATCCAAAGCTAATTATTTTTTGCACAGCCATTATAACTGTTCCCAAATTTTAGTTAAGATAATACCACAGTAACTAATTTCACCTATATTCCTTTGCCTCCCAACATTAGTATTTTTTTTTTTTGCAATAATATAACAATATTGTTGTATATATGAGAATAGGTGAGAAATTTAATAAGAGTAGAAACTTATATTTTTTTAATTAAAATTTTTAAAATTATATTTATAATCAGTAAAACAAATACACCATTTGGTATACTCAATTATTTTAAAAGTCTTTAACTCTTTTATAAATGCATGTATAACTTATAAAATGACATTAACAATTTTATGTAGAAACTTTTGCTTTAGGGGAAAGAGGATTTTCAAAAATAAAAGTAAAAATTGAAATCCAAAATAAGATTAATAGTAGTAGTATTTAAATAAATAAACCTTATTATCGGAAAGAAATTATTTAAAATATTATAATATATAATTTAATAAGTAACTTTACATCCCAAAAAGTTAAAAAAAAAATTAAAAAAGGTCACATCTTAAATATCGCTTTAAGTTCAGACAAATGTTATAAGCTGGACAATAAACTTCGAAAGTTCAAAATGAAAATTCTACGTGGAGTTTTAAAGTTAATAATCATTTCATCTCCTAAAATCCCAATACCAAAAAAATCTTCTAAATTCAAAATTTAATGAGTTTCATAGCTAAACTTAATTATGAAGAAGTTTATCCAAACAGTAACCAGATTCAAGCTATGTAAAAAAAGGATTTTTCTTTTCTTAATCATGTGTCATTATGGTCATTAATATAATTAACAAATTCTTTCCAGAATTAAGATCCTATAAAAATTCAGAATTCAAAAATACAAAAGTTTAGTTTGTATGACATTTCAATATGGTAATAGGGCTTGAGATTTCTGCTTTAATTTATCTAACAGGTAATGACGTTTTACTAGCAAAATTAAATAAAAAGGAAGCCCGAAACCTTCATAATCTTGATGTACTTAACCACATATTGTGAACCATGGTTATGTAACATTTCTTCCAACGTTGACACTCAGGCAAAAATGTAAGAATTTTTTTTGTTAAATTTTCGTTCACTACTGTAACCACATTTTTTTATAATTGTGCAGTTACGTATTGCTAGCTCCTCATATTAATTATATTGTTGCCCAACACAACCTTAAATTTGCAGAATGTCACTTTCCAGATTTGTATATAATTAATTTAACATACATAAGATAAATAAGAATGTGAAATACATACACACAAGTTTCAGCTTTGGCTGCTTACCCTTCAAGTTAGCCTAATTGTATTGGTGGGTAGATTAAGTGATGGCTAAATTATTCACGGTTACATAATATTTATATAACCTGCATATTAATATTATGTAACCTGAATTGGAAGGAATGTATTTTTTGGGTGGATGTACTCATCTTGTACATAGGTTGGGGCACCCTTTGTGCCTCACATATCAATACAAATATATTTTGCAGAGTAAATAAAAAATCCTCTTGCCCTAATTATCAGCACATGATTATTGTTCCATTAACCACCGTCTCTTTAATTTGTAACATACTATCACATATAATTTGCTACTCAGAACTAAACACAATCTACCTTGTTCACATTTCACTATGGAATCAAGGTTTATCATCAACCAGTACAAACCTCAGATTTAGCTCATACACCTTTCATATATCTTACAACAAACTTTTTATAATACCAAAGCACTTAAGCCAAACTAATTAACAACTTAACTAGGACAGACCTTAGATTAGAGATTTTTCATACAGACAGGTCACATTTTCAGCATTGCAAACCATTACAAACCCAAACCACACATCATCTAGACACTTCCAGTACTCAAACTAAATAACTAGTCAAAACCCTGATTTCCAAGATCATACATGAAGTCAAGGCTTTCCAGGAGATTTTGGATAATGGGCTGGATTTGGTCTTGTTCCAGGGTAGTCCACAACATCCATCAACATTCTGGTCTCTAAAGTCCCTTCTTTCATTTCATCTTCGCTATTCCTTAACCACATAACAAGATCCTCCTACAGGTTAAAAGATATCATTGGCCATTGCAGTATATATATAACAACAATAACAATCATAATTATTATTATTATCAGAGTCATTAGTTACTAATGAGAATAGTAATCGATACCCCATAGATACGACAAAATGAAAATGATCCTATAATAATTTATCTGTAAGAATCAAACACAAATACTAAAGATTTATAATAATTCATGTATCTTGTTCAATCAACTCAATTAAATTTTTTTTATATCGTTCTATGATTTAGGTTATAATTTGTTGAATTGGATTATTTTAGGGAAATTGGATTTTGTCATGTTGTTAGGGCACAAGATATGGCCATCTCCCCTTCGAGGTTAATTATCTTATAATCTTGTTTTTTAATTTATGGAGTTTCCGGGACATATATGTGGCATAAATATTTGTCCTTGAGAGGAAAAAGGAACCTGCAAGGAGACAAAGAGAGAGAGAGGACCTTAGCCAGATGATCTTGCACTAAAGGATCAATTTTCCCGATCATGGAGCTTCCTATATAATTCACAATTTAACATGATGAGTCAGACTTAATAACCCTGAATTAATACATTAACAAATCTTAAAAATAAAATAAAATAATACATTTAATGTTAAAGGTTGTGCATCAAACCCATGAAACTTACTGGTTGCAGGAACAGCAGCAACAAATACAACGAAGAAAAGAGCCAGAAGAATAACAAGAAGCCTAAAGAGGGCTTTGTTCTCCATGATATCAGTGTAGATATCTACAGAAAGAGGGGAATATGATGAGTAATTGAGAGAAATTAAAGAGAAAAAGACTAGAAGAGCAAAGCTTTGTGAGATGACCTAGGGAAAGGGCCAAGAGGGTCCTTATATGGAGGAGAAGGGCTAGCACTCCTTCATTAAAATATCACCAAAGAATATAAAACAAACACTGCCATTTGCATTATAACAAAGTAATGTGTACGGAATCGTTAAATCCTTGGGTTTTCTCCAACTTTTGAGTCATGTAATTTGTAATGTTTTTATCAAGATAAACTAAACAAGTATTTACCAGCTCCTTCCAGTCAGTGTTCATTTTTTCTTCTTTTTTTAAAAAAAAAATAATAATCGAGAACTTCATTTTCTCTTGCTAATTATGCATAGTTAAATTGGTGTCATTAAGAAAGTTGTTGAATATTAAAGGGATGCTCCAATTAATGTATCATGTATGCAGGGAGAAGCATAAGCATAAGCATAACATTCACGTAAAAAAGTAAGACTATACGTTTTATGTTTTTTTTAATCAGCATATACGTTCTGATGTATAACAGTCCATTTAAGTAGGTAAACAACAAATGGTTTTTACTATGATATAACGCGATCTTGTTCGTTGACAAAACTACTAGAGAATATAGGTTCTTTTGCTTTGAATAATTATCAGCCTAAAGATCATGTCATATTAGACTTATCAAAAGTCATATTCAATGGTACTGAGATGAATTGAGTTGGAGCTAACAAAAGTCAGATGCGTATGATATATTCAAATGCTTTTCACCACGCATATTTTTGAAATGACAGGCTTCGTCATTAGTGTTCTGGGTTAACAAAGGGATTGTATTTAGATGAGTGTGAACAAGTTATTTAATGAGAGAATCTGTATTTAATTTTTATAATATTTAAAATTATTTTAAAATAATAATAATTATGAATCACGAATGAAATTAATTTCTGGTTTAATAAATTAAAAAATATCCATTATTTCTTACTCATAATAAAAAAAATAGTGTTTTGGGGTATTTACTACTCACAATAGTTATTGGGAGTCAGAGAATTAGATCTATGTACCATTTGAGCAGCAGAATATCAATATAATATTTCACATATTGTAGTTTTAAGAAAAAAACTGAAGGTCAAACATATGAACCCCATTAAATAATTAATTATCACAAAAATGAAGAATCATATATACTACTGTTCCATATCCACTAACGGTGGCTATACTAATTTAACAAACATGCACCTGTCACTACATGAAACGATATAGTAGCGAGTTAGAAAAAAAACCATATAATGTAACATCTAACATGTGATACATATGAAAGATTAATAGTATATTGCTTGATTAGTTAGCATTGGCGTCCAATGAATTAGGTAGAGCCTCTCAAGAGAATAATCTGCATATAATTGACTTCCCCGCGCTACATTAACACAATTAATTTGGCCCCAGATACCAAATCTTTGATGATTTTTCATGTACCGTGTAAAGCGCATGGAGAAAAACAAACTATATAATTTTGCTCTTTTTTCTAGGTCCTCCTCATAAATGTTCCACAATATCTATATGACATTCTTATTATATATTCACAAACATTAATTAGTGAGCAACATATATACAATGTAAAGGGAATTAGCAGGCGGATTGTGTTATATTATGACCTTCAATAATTATATTGCCACTTGTTAGGGTGACACGAAGGGATGATATATATATATATATATTGCAATAAACAAAGTGTCTTTAAGAAGTGCAGGTTCACCAAATAATATAGTGGTGTACAAGACCTGCAATCTATTATCCCAGGTGTCAGGTGTGTCTTTTTTTCAAAAGATCGTTTTGAGTGCGTTGGTAGGTAGGTGTTAAGCACCCTTATGGGTATCATCATCTTGCAAAAACAGCATAGATACAGATTGTTGCTCATCCAGGTATCACTGATTGGTATCTGGGTGAATGTGAGTCACCCTTTTTCATTTGGCCCCTCGTTTCAAGAATCTCATTATGCCATGTATGTCTTTACCAATTACAATTTAAAATATCTATACGGTAATGGACCTACAAATTAGGGCTTTCCACCTGCCCAGTTTGTTTAATTTATGGCAAGGACCCAATCGTTATACTATAAACGCGGATTCTACCTATTTGCACATCCCTTTGTTCTCCTCTCTTTCTTCACACATTTTTGTGTTTTTCTTTTGTTAAAACTACCTAATTTAAAACTAATTTTTTGTCGCAAAAATATGTTTTTCATCCTTATAAAATTGAAAAATTTTAAATTTTTTTCTTGCAAAATTTTTCATTCATTTTCCGTTCTCCTACAATTAACCGTGTTATATTTTAATCGGGTGCAAGCTTCAGGTAAATCTGAACATACATATAACATTTTTGGTGGTTGTAAATCTAGGAATTAAAAGCTATCACAAATTACAGTAAAGCCACCACTAATTGCATAAAACTTGTCACAATTTGCATTTTTTATTTTTTCTGCAATTTATGGTGATTTTTCTATAATTTGTGGCAGTTTTTTATCCTAAAAAATATCAGGTAATTTTAGATTAGGCATTTTTGAATACCAAAAGTTTTAGGTGTAGGAAGCAATGATCCAAACTGTAAGTATGCATCAACAAAAATAACTGGAATGATCAAATAGCATCATAAGAATCAAAATAGTGTGAGAATTTTGAATCATCCATCATGGGAAGGTGAGAAAAAACTTTGACTATTTATCCAAAATTTGAGATCCAAGAAATTAATCTAAGATTGTGTTTATGTGTTGATGGGTTTACATAGTACATCTAGCTTGCCTACTTCTTCATACTCATGTTGGTTGGTAATAGTTGTTAGGAAATACAAAAGGGACACAACTTCAAGAGATCTTTATCATTGGGTTATGAGCCTATGAGCACACGACATAAATGAACTTCACATTATATTTTAATTCAAAACATTAAGGCATTAGATTTTTCAAGTCTTTCTCTTTTATATGTTGCTTAACTTGTCCATTTTTACCTAAGGGGGGACTTCACATTCGTGCATGCCCTTTAATAATTTTTCTTTCAAGTATAAGTTTCTTTCACGTGGTATCTCCCCCTTAAGTGAAAGCTTTTTTTTCCATCCACAAGCATTCAATGGTCACACTTAGTGCTTAGCCATGGCCTCCAATATGTTCTAGATACTTGCAACGTCATTAGCTCTCACATCAATGGAACACATCGTCTAACCTCCACATTACTAAGACTTTCAACATAAGGAATCTTCATACATGAATCCAGGTACATTACTAGTTTTGTTATGCCTTAATAGTCATCTATGTTGCTCACCAAGTCAACCCATATACTTTGATACCACTTCTTAGGAAATATATATGAAAGACTCAAAATTTTAAGAGATATTCACCAACGGCTATGACACACCACATATGTGAATTTGACAATACACTTTAACCAAAAATATTAAAACATTAGGTTTATGGGTCTTGTTTCTTATTTTTTTGAAAGTGATAGAACTTGGTTGGGGCAAATTGCATGGATAAAGTATGATTCATAATTAGAATAAACGAAGTATATTTTGAGATTTTTCATACTAGAACGATTTGTTGATGCACAACCTTCATTTGATGCACAAAAAAGAATATATGTCTTTGTCATGGTCACATGTAACATATTTTTACAAATGAACTATTTTAAAAAGTTACATTTTAAATTTGAGAAACTAAAAGTAAATATTTCTAATTTTGAGAAACTAAAAGTAAATATTTCTAATTTTAATGTTTGTAAACATAATAATTTATTTTTACTTCACGTCATTATATCCTTATAAAATATAATTATTTTTCCATTTTTGTATTTAATCCTTATCATTACAACAAGGATCAAAATATCTGACTAACAAATATTGCAATGGTTAAAAAATCACTATAAAAATTTATAGAAACTAAAAAATATCGTAGTTACATATATGTAAAACATAATTCTTTTTATTCTTACAAATTTGAAAACATATTTAAACCTTAAAAAACTGTTAACATATTTTGGATTTAAATTTATAATTCTATACTTATATAGGTGGTGCCTGTAATAATATTAAATCAACATTTTTTAGGTATAATATTGATATGAAATATTCATTATAAAAATTAGTGACTAATGTTTTAGGGACCATGAACACACATAAATGAAGATATTTTCTTTCAACATGATTTATATCATATACTTGAAGTTAAAATTCAAATTCTGACTTAATAATTAAGAAATATAAATTATTATCACTTTTCTCAACCAATTATTATTAAACCAACATTGTTTAATCTCGACGCACAACACCAAGCTAAAAGAAATAGCAAGTCTTATATATATATATATATATATATATATTATCAATTTGTGTTAAACCAGTGTTGTACAATTAGTGCATTGTATATAAAGGTATGGTGAAAATAAGTTATAGCCATAATAATGGTTTCTTATTAAGGTTTGGATCTTACACCTGTCATTGATGGAAATGCAATGCACTGGTAGGCTTTTTGCTCGTTAAAGGCTTAAAACCAGCGAGTATTTTCCTATTGCTCCCCAACAGCAAGTGGGTGGTGGGTGGGTTTCAAGTTGCCTTGCACACGAGCGTGTACAGAAAAATCGGCTTTATAACAACAAATATTATAATTAATCAAACTATCATCATGCAAAACTTAATATCAAGTGTCTGTGGGCTTAAATCCAATGAGCTATTTTTAATTGCGCTAAAGAAGAAAAGATATTGTAGGTTGTTAGTTGTAGATTATGTTTCATAAGATATTTTAGTTAATTTTTTATTTTTTTAATTAAAAAATTTATTTGATGGTTTGATAAATAAGTTTTTTTTAATAATTTTTTAAATATTAATTTTTAAATTTTTATATTTTCTTATATTTTTATCATCGATATATTTATTTATTTATTTTTTTATCTTTTTTAAATAAATCAGTATTATTTTTTTTATCATTTTACACTTTTCAATTATATTAATAATATTAGTTCTATCAAACACTTCTAATTTAGAATTTGATTTTCAATTTTCAATCAATAGTTAACTTTTTAATTTTTAACTAACTTTTTAACTAATTTTGTTAAATATATCTTATAATTTAAGATATTTTAAGACATAATAAATTAAATTTTTTACATATTTAATTTTTTAAAAATTAATTATTGAGATTTTAATTTTAATTTAAATATTTCATTTATCTAATGATTGATATTAGTCATTCTTATAATCACATAATATGATTATTCTAATATGATACATCCTTTATATATAATTTCATAATACAAATAAAGTTAAAAATTATTGGTTGGCCAACTTTTATTATTTGTTATAAAGTAAAAATGTTGTCATTCACAAAAGGTGTATGATATATGCAAATCGAAGAGGCAAACTAAATCTAAATCTATATACGTTTATATGATTTAATAGTCGTTTGTCGTATTTTTTTTTTTATGAGTCGTCGTTTGTCGTATTCTAATTACAAGAATAAGAGAGTTAAAGAAGTTGTGAAATATAGTTACAAATTTGAGTAAACTACAAGAAAATTTTCTATTATAACAGGTTAAAAGGCATGTTTCAAGGTAATGGGAAAAAAAAAAAAAAAAAACATCATAAGTTGTCATTATCGATGGATTATCAATGACTTTGCATTTTCAAGTTTATAAATAAGACACGTTTTTTTAGTAGATGCATTGTACTATTAACAATATAAGTTACAGAAATTTAACCTTTTGCGTGTTGCATGAATGACTTTTAATAGATTTAACTATTTTGATGTCGTAAATAAAATTGAAGTCAAAATAATATCTTAGAAATAAATTTGTTACGCGGAACATTAATACGTAAGCATTTGCATTTAATTCCGTTTGATAAATCAATGTTTTGATGCTTTTATTTGTTTTAATTCCATATAATATGAATTATATGCAATGTGGGTATGGTTTTATGTAAATAAATAAAAAATAAAGTTTGAAGGGATTAGATGTTGAAAATAATTATCTAAGGTGTTTAGTTATTTAACTTAGTCATGTTAGTAAATTAAATAAGGCTCTTGCTAAATACACCTCCGTGTTTGTTAAATTGAACCCCTTTTTTTCTCATTGAATTTGTTATCATCGATTCTATCCGTTTTACCTTGTTTCTACACCCCATGATTGTTTTCCTTGTTTTCTCTCCACAAACCACCTCCACTGTGAACCTCCGCAAAAATCTGGTAACACCACCTTGAATTCCTTATCATTTGTCGTGTTTACTCCCTCTTGTAACCTCAATTAGACCTGGTTAGGTGATTGGTTTCAAAGAAGCAAAGGTAGAGGGTGTTGAGAGGAAGAAGAATGGTTGTTGCTGTTGCACCGTTAGCAACGAAAAACCCCACATTGCAACAAATAAAAACTGGTTTTAGGCTGTGTTTCACTTTTATCAATAATATTGATTAATTTTTTGTTACAAGCACCGAGAGAGATGAAAAGAAACGTAGGTTAACTTGGGTGTTTATAAGTGGCATTGGGAAAATAGGTGTGGTGGAGAGAGAAAGACATATAGGGCAGTTTCTTCTGCCTTGGAATTATAGTTGCTTAAAGTTTTGAACATTGAGTATCATCAGAATTAGAAGCATAGATATATACATATAAAATAGGGAATTTAAATAGCAGACAGAGCCAGTAATGTCCCATGCCACGTAAACTAAGGAATTTAAATAGCAAGAAGAAAAATAAATATTGCAATTGAAACTTAAAGGAAATGATTTTGATAGATGCATACTGGGTGCCATTGTTCAGCGTACAATCGCTTTATCCACTGAGTATTCATTTAAAACGAAGAGAGAGAAACCATATTCAGATTTGGATCTGCTTTCGTTTTGTTCCTTTAGCATGTGATTCTTGACCATATTCAGAATGCAAGGGTGGGTGCGAATAGTAGGAGACCCTCCTTCCATCTCCAGCTGCATAGTGATAGACGCCAATTTTGTGCTTGAATGAAGCCAATTTTGCCACCTGAGATTGGACGCCGGGGATGTCGTCGGCGTGGCTTTCGGTGGTGGCGGGGGGCAGTTTGAAGGGAAGGAGAGGAAGACACAATCGTGGGGGTGTAGAAATAGGATTAAAAAAGGTACAAGGGGGTTAACTTAGCAAACAGGGTGGTGCATTTAGCAAGAGCATAAAATAAAATTGGAGATTGTATTAGTACTTAGAATAACTAAAAGGATAATAAATTATGTCTTAATTAGTTTAATTAAATAGGTGTTGTTACTAGTAAAAGTGACCTGTCATACATAAGTGGCTTAGATTAAATATAGAATTGAATCCAAGTGATTCTAGTTTAATTAGTTGGGGGTTTCTAGTCTCATCCCTAAATCTCATCCCCCATCATTGGTAGAATTACCTACTTACCATCTTCCTTCACAATCTTCTCTTACGGCACTCTCACCATCTTTTCTCTCCTTTTTTTTTTTCATCACATCCTAAACCCTATCTCCCTTCTTCATTAAGTTGCTTCTTCTCCTTTTTGCATTTTAAATTAACGAAATGATGATTATGTTGTTTTGTTTTTTACAAATAAATAACCAACTCATGTTTCCATTAATATTTGGGTTGAGACATACAATAAAATTATAATTTTGTTTTATACGTGGGTTTGAATTTTTTTCATAGTTTTATGAATTTATGAAATATAAATTAACAATTTTTTTAGAGTATAAATAATGGAAAGAAGTTGTAATGCTTTTATTTCTGATGAAGTTGTGATGTCTAAGAGGTTGGAAAAATCCGATTGATGCAAGCGAGGATGCTTTTGCCCATCCAATGCAAGAAACGACATTCCTAACTGCTAATTCTTTCAATTTTATCTCTTTCATCTTTACTTTTAAATTAAATTTTAATAATTTTTTTTAAAATATCAATGATTAAAAAAATCATAAATCTAAACAAAATTTATATGTTTAAAAATATTATTTATTATATAGTTATATACTAAAATATATATTTACCATAAAATTTAATTATATATATAAAAAAATATTTATGACGTAGATATCATGACACGAAGGGATTGTAGATATATATTGCAATAAACAAAGTGTCTTTAAGAACGATGAGGGCGTATTTGCTGTAATTGGTGTTAAGCAAATAATATATATAGTTTATGAATCTATATCTATGTTGTTTTTGCAAGATGATGATACCCATCATAAGGGTGCTTAATAGAACCTGTATCGTAATATTGCAAATTCAAGTCCATATGCATGTTAAAAATTTATTTGCAAGAAAAGTTGTTTATGCACTCGACGATGGTTTGCATGACAAATGTAATCGGTTCCCTAATTTCTTAAGTTGACTAGTTGACTTGCGATGCCTTAAATGTATTAATTTCGTGGCAGAGTTGTCTCTATCATTTTCCCCATTACTCTATTGACTTTCTTTCATTCGTGGGGTAAGGTTATCTCTTCAAAGTTCAAAACTTATACTTTTACTCAGTCCATCAATTTTTCTTTTTAAGTGATATATAGGAAGTATTTAGTATGGGTATCACCGACCAGTGCCTTAAGTATATTAGTTAAAAAATCAAAAGTAAAAAAATATTCTATTTAAAGACCATAAGAGAACGTAAAAAAAAAAAAAAATCATATATAACATTAATTTTTATCTTCCAATAATTTTTATTTTATTTTAAGTTTATTGATTAATGTCATTAACTCTAAGAATACGTACTAGTTAGCATATATCATTTAGAGATTTTATTTGATACTTAATTAATCTTTTTTTCATTGAATCAACCTATTTGGAGATGATATTTCAAATTGTGACTCTCCTTAAATAATATTTTGGTCCAAGTTTTGTTGGTGAAAAAATATATGATTGAGAGAATAAATTTTATTAAAAATGATCAATCCGATGAGTTTCTCTACCAAAGGTTAATGATTAGCAAAATAACCGTATCGATAACATTATGCTAATAAAAAAATTGTGACTCCATTTTCAAATTGAGAATTGAAACCCGATTTTTGGTTAAGAGACATGAATGAGGATCCACTTATGTAAACTGCCTTTTGTTGAATTCAATCCATCAATTT
Source organism: Glycine soja (assembly GCF_004193775.1). Classification (NCBI taxonomy): domain Eukaryota; kingdom Viridiplantae; phylum Streptophyta; class Magnoliopsida; order Fabales; family Fabaceae; genus Glycine; species Glycine soja. Next base: position 787,006 of record NC_041004.1, read on the forward strand.
CTGTACCCGTTTAATTTCTTTCCACGTTTTGCAAATTGTCATTAATTAGGTTAAACTGAAACATCAGGAAACAATACCCATGTGATAGCAAAATATGGAGATACTCTACAAAACATGGACTCAACATTTGCACTCCTGAAGCCAAAGTCATGCATTAAACAATAAATAAGTGTTGTGGTTTTAGTCGTTGTTTTAATTAGAATTACAATTTCATTTCGGTGAGCTATATTGATTTTTAAAGAAAATTTTTATTATGCTTGATAATTGTGTTGAAACTTTAATTTTGATTGAAAAAAAGTATTAAAAATACTTATGTTGAAAAAGATGTACTATTTTTTTCCCCCTTAATTATGAGAGTTTCAACTCTCCATATGTCGCTCATGTTGTTACTTATGGAGTGGAGTACTTGTGATTAATTCTGCAGTTCGTACCCTAAACACCTTTTGCTAGCTAAATCTACAGTTCGTACCCTAATTAAGCACCTTTTCCATTTGTTTCCATCAATTTTTTTTCAATTTTTTTAAATTAAAGTTTATATTCGGATTAAGAAAGTTATAATAATTGATCTGACGTGAGTACACAATCAATAATATTTTGCATGCTCCAATAGGATTTCTCAAATTAATTAATAATAATAATTGGGACTAATAAATTATAAACAAACAGCTTACAAATCTTTACTCTATACAGAACTAAAAGTTATCTAAGTTGGGCTATCCACTTTTCTTTCTCGTGCCCTTTTCGATCACCTATATATCTTTCTTTACGTACTAGTAGACCTAAATTTTGTTTAGGTTTGTTCCATTTCAGAGTGTGAAGAAAATTAAATAAACCAAAAAGAAAAACAAAAGCACCACTTTACAGTTTACACTTTGATGAAGAACACGTTGGAGTGAGTTTGAAGTTCCAGCTATAGCAGAACTACTCAAAGCGGTTTTGCGTTATTAATCAATATTCTGGCGAAGGTCGCATTGACTTTTTTGCTTCAAAACCAGCACAGTCACAATTAATATTATATTATTCAAATTCCACCATAAATGAGGAAGGGTAGGTCAACTCTGCGACTGTGATGAATCCTAGAATTGTCGATGATGTTGTAGTAGTTGTTGTTTTGCATGCTTTGCTATCTTTTCATTCATTCACATTTTATTTTTACTGAATTATATTTTGCAGGGAATGGATGGATAGATAGGCAGATAAGAAGACAGTTCACCCAACATAAATGTTTATAAATTGTTGGTAGGTTACTCACCAAAACCATAACCAAACCCCACTTGGCAACACTCATTTTTTCCCCCATAGTGTATATATAATTCTGATATTACTACTATATAGTAGATGAGCTAGCACCTTGTTTTGTTAAAAAATAAAAAATAAAACAGCTACCCCTATTTACTGAAAAAGGTGGTGGTGTGTGTGAGTTGTGACCCAAATTAAAACACTACTTTTGCTTCAGTAGTGTTTGGTGTGTGTGTGTTTTTTTTTCTCTGGCTCGATCTCTCCCCTTTTCCTCTCCATGTTCCTCAACTACCCTCATTTATTTCCCTTCATTGATTGCTTGCCTCACTTGAACACCCTGTTGCAATCCCTCTAAGAGAGAGAGAGAGTGAGAACATGGAGAAGAAGCTCTAGTTAGTGTTGTGGGTGTGTGGTTTCTTCTTCAAGAGTGAGAAAGAGAGAGAGAGGTACAGGTGGGTGTCTTCATCTTTAAAGGCCTCAACTAACCCTTCAGAGAGCATTTATATTGGCGCATCTGAATGAGTTTAGTAAGAGAGAGAAAAAAAGGGTGCATGGTGATGCATTGTCAAGAAACCAGTCTGGCCACAATAACTCTTCACTAAACCACTTCACCTATAAATCTCTCTTCACCATTACACTCTTACCCTCATTATACTACTACTACTACACTCACTCATTCATTCACTCACCTTTCCATAAACACAACCTTCTTCACTTTGCTTTACTCCTTCATTCATTTTCCTCTCATACTCAAAACTCTGCATCAAAATGCTCATCATTGTTCACACCACCCATTCTTGAAAGGTACTTCTTTTCTCGTTTTTCCAACCACCCCATTTCTAAAAAAGACATTTTCCCTTCAAGTTTCTTCATCATTTCTTGTAGTTTCGAGTCTTTGATTATTGGGGTGGTTAATATTGCACTTGCACTATGGAAACTTGCACGGCTCTATTGTTTTTAACGGCGATCACAGCATACTTGATATGGTTCACGTTCATCTCACGGTCGCTGAAGGGTCCACGTGTCTGGGCCTTATTGGGCAGTCTCCCAGGCCTCATAGACAACTGTGACCGCATGCATGACTGGATCTGCGACAACCTACGCGCGTGTGGCGGCACGTACCAGACCTGCATCTGTGCAATCCCCTTCCTCGCCAAGAAGCAGGGTCTCGTGACTGTCACGTGCGACCCGAGGAACTTGGAGCACATACTCAAGACACGCTTCGACAATTACCCTAAAGGACCCACGTGGCATGCTGTCTTTCATGATCTGTTGGGTGATGGGATCTTTAACACCGATGGTGACACATGGCTGTTCCAGCGCAAGACAGCTGCGCTGGAATTTACCACCCGGACGCTGCGCCAAGCCATGGCCAGGTGGGTGAGTCGAGCCATCAACCGGCTCTGTCTGATTCTCGAAAAAGCCGAGAATCAAGTCGAGCCGGTTGATCTGCAAGACTTAATGCTTCGGCTCACTTTTGATAATATTTGTGGGTTGGCTTTCGGGCGAGACCCACAGACTTGTGTGTCAAGTCTGCCCGATAACCGATTTGCCACGGCTTTCGATCGAGCCACTGAAGCCACGCTCCAACGATTCATTTTACCTGAGGTATTGTGGAAGGTGAAAAAATGGCTTCGGCTTGGGATGGAAGTCAGCTTGAGCCGAAGCCTTGCCCACGTGGACGACCATTTGTCAAATGTGATTGAGAAACGCAAGGTAGAGTTGTTGACTCAGCAGAAAGATGGGACTCTTCATGATGACTTGTTGACAAGGTTTATGAGGAAAAAAGAATCCTATTCAGACAAGTTTCTCCAACAAGTGGCGTTGAATTTTATCCTAGCTGGTCGTGACACCTCATCGGTGGCATTAAGTTGGTTTTTTTGGTTGGTGATTCAGAACCCTAAGGTGGAAGAGAAAATTCTACGTGAAATTTGTACAGTCCTGATGGAGACACGTGGCAATGATGACATGGCAAAGTTGTTTGATGAGCCTTTGGCCTTTGAGGAAGTTGACCGTTTGGTTTATCTCAAGGCTGCATTGTCGGAGACACTAAGGTTGTACCCTTCAGTGCCGGAGGACTCAAAGCATGTGGTGGCCGACGACGTGCTGCCGGACGGGACATTCGTGCCGGCGGGTTCGTCGGTCACATATTCGATATATTCGGCGGGGAGGTTGAAGTCCACATGGGGTGAGGATTGCATGGAGTTTAGGCCTGAGAGGTGGTTGTCATTGGATGGAACAAAGTTCATCATGCATGACTCTTTCAAGTTTGTGGCATTCAATGCTGGCCCAAGGATATGTTTGGGGAAGGATTTGGCTTACTTGCAGATGAAGTCCATTGCTGCGGCGGTGCTGCTCCGGCACCGCCTTGTGCTGGTGCCTGGACACCAGGTGGAGCAAAAGATGTCACTCACTCTTTTCATGAAAAATGGGCTCAAGGTCAATGTGCATGAGAGGGACTTGAGAGGGATTATCACAAGTTTAAAAAAAGAAAGGGAGGGAGATGTTGTTGATTTGAGAAGTGATGAATAATGTTAGTGACCAGGTGTTCACTAGATGGAGACAGGTTCAAATGAGGAGAATTCAGACACTGGCTGGGGCTTTAGCTTATAGAACAAGAGAACAGAAGTTCCTCTTAAGAAAAAGGGTATATTCAGAGTATTTATAATTCTTATGATAAATTGTGGATGGATTCTTTTTCCAGGGTCGTGGGATGGATGATTGCTTTCTCAATCCATCTTTCCTTGTAGAATCCTTGCAAATATTCATTGTATTCTTTATTTCTTGTTGGTTTTCATGTTTCTATTTAATTTTACTGGTGGTGAGAACTAAACTCACATTTCACAATGTTGAATGTTGATGTTCATAAAAGAATGCCTTACGTTTTATGAAAGTATAATGATCGGATTTTACTCTCCCGCTTTGTATGCTTGTCATATATACTGGATGATGCTTAAGTGGTATACTCAAAAACTCCAAAATTTAGCTATACAGTTCATCTGCATATTTTTTTTGCTGAATATTAGATTCTGTTTCTAGGATCCTTGCCTATGGCTATGACAATGAAGTTGAAATGCTCAAATTGAACCAATAGTAAAAGTAGATATATACTGATGTCTTTTGTTAGGGACATTGAATCAGAAAACTGCCACCAATTTTCTCAGCCATGTATGATGAAGCAGCAGAGTTGCTGAGTTGGCCATATAACATGTATTTTAACTTTTAAGCATAAGTATGCTTTAAGTTATACAAGTGGAAATTATTATCCACCATCTATACAGAAACCATTTAGATCGTAGGACAAGACATTTGCAAAAGGGGCCAAGCTAATCCAAGATTTCCAGATAAAATGTAAAAAGGCTTCAACTATTTGATCAAAAACTTTGATGGTGACTCTCTTCAATTTCTCCAGGCTGCTTTTACGCTTCCAAGCGCTTGACAAATTTGGTCATTGATTTTGTTCCATCTTTCTTTCTTTTTTCTTTTAATCTCTACGGCTTATGTTGCATACACCTTCATTGACATCATCATTACATTCTTTAGTCAAGAATTTTCTCTCCAGTTGAAAAGATATTCCAGACCAATGTGCCTATTATGTACAATGCAACAGCAACCTTAAAAACATCATCCCAAGAACCTGCACAACAGTCAGGAGATAACTTATAAGCGAATTACCATTAAAAAAGGCAAATGCAAACCAGTGCCCTTAGGGCAGTGGTTAAAGAAATAAAAGGAGAAATATTTTTATTGGAATGCAAAAAATTGTGTCACCCATAACTTTTTTTGCGTCCTCCTATGATTTTCACAGTAAATACTTTCTTCTTTTAATTCTTTAACCAATGCCTTTAGGGTACTGGACTACTGGTTAGCAAGACTCTTAAAAAAAAAGGCATATGCTTCTGAATGCAAGAGCAGCAGCATTCTTACCTCGTTGGAGTATGTATCCAGTTGCAGCTGTACCAAAGACACCAGCAAGCACACCTGCAGTATTTGATAGTCCCAGCAATACTCCCTGAAATTTAGAATTAGTTAACATTCTTGTAGAAACATATTAAATGAAAAAAAACGAGCAGAAACTTGTAATGGAAAATGTGTCTCGGGATTTCATGCATTTAAAGACATCTTGAAAAAATAAATAATTAAATCGTCATGGTACTTATATAAGATACTGACAATCAACAAGTTAACGGTACTTGTAAATGACTTCATTAATCATGTAACAGATTAAAAGTGTCATAGATTATTGAAGTGATTGACTCAATGACACTTTTTTCCAGGCAATTTTAAAGTAGAACAATTTTGGCATCAATTCTGATAATTAGAATCCAAAAACTTGAGGTTCAGCTCGCAATAGGTGTCACCAAATACAACTCAAGCAAAGAGTCCTTGGTATTTACAATGCTCAACCAGTTTATGGCTAGTTTGTTGATTGCTTTTTTATAAAAAAAAAATGTATGAGAAGTGAAAACACTGTTAAGCTATGAAAATTAAAATAGCAGCAACTCACAGCATAGCGTGGTCCAATGTCTTGGTGATTGGAATATAGACCAGATTGCGAGAACGCATCAGATCCCTGTAAAACAAATAACAGATTATGGTTATATTAGGTAACATCTAAAAATTATTTAAAAAAAAATTAAGAAACTAAAATCCAGGAAGATATATATCAGTCTAGCTCAAACCTGACTGCAAGCCATGCATAGTACTGCCATGGCAGGTGTTCTCACATGGCTTAGCTGTGTAAGAAAAAATGCAGGACCCAGAAACCCAATTGATTGCATAATCTGTCAAAATAGGAAATTTTTAAAGCAAAATCATTTTAACGAGTGAAAAGGGAAAATGAACCAGTCCAGATCTCAATTGCCTTTACTTAATGGTTTAACCTGAATATCTTCGACAATTACTTGAAAAAATTCACAAAAAAATTGTTTCTACTACGGACAGAAATGAATGTCCCTGTAATATTATTTGATTTTAAAAAATTCATTAACAGCAATTTATTTCATTAATCAAGATTATCTTCATTAAGAGTCAGTGACTTTCTTACCTTTCGAACAGATGTTATGGAAAGGCCTTTGCTCACAAGTGTATCAGCAATCCAGCCTCCTATATTTGCAAAAATAGCCATGGTTAACCATGGCAGGACACAAAATAGCCCAGATTCAGTGAGATTGAACTTCAGAACCTGAGAAAATGACCTGTTAGTTAATTCATTAAATGGACAAAATATTTCATGCAAATTTTTCTTTATCAGTTTCTTTATGCTTGATTACATCACCTTATCGTTCAAGCTATAGATCAAGATAACAATCACATTTTAGATGTAATCTGATAATAGTAATATCGAGTGAAGCAAATTTTAATTTGCTTATCTTTAGAGTAATTACCTAGAAATATAAATAGTTGTCTGCACAAGACTGGAGTATAACTGAATTGAGAGTAAGCAGTAAGATGCACTTTAACATCAACAAGTTCCAAATAACAAACATTTTTATCTTTAAACACAATTAAGCAGTCAATTAAAGAACAACTTGATATAAACAATTGGGGCAATGTATCGTACAAATCCTACAAGTTTCATGCAAACCAGACCAGCATTATGTGGGTAGTTTGATGGGTATCCCACACCAACCTCCATAGGTGAAAAAATTATATGATGTAATTGATCTATCGATAAAAAAAAAACTAAAATTTATAAATTATGGATATAAGCATTGTGGTCCCACTCTTGCTCACAAAGATTTAACATATTATAGATAGCATTGTCAAGGACATGTATATTCTAAAAGGTTAGAAGTCATTTATGAATTCTGAGAAGAAAAAAGAAAGAAACTCATAAACAGTAAGCACCTGATTGTAGTAGGTAGGCATCCAGGTTAATAGAATAAATGTCCCCCAATTGTGGCAGAAGTGAGAGATTATTAAAGCCCAAACAGGTGCTTTTGATAAAATTAATTTCCAAGGAATAACTGATACAGGTTCTTTTGATACGTTGCCTCCAAGTATAAACTTCTTCTCTTCGGCCCCAAGATCCGGGTCTTCGTCTGGTGAGCTGTATGCCTGGAAGGACCCAACAGAAGGGAAAAATATAAGAATCAAGTTGCTCAGAAGGAATTACAAAGTTCCCTTCACATTTATAATTTATAAATATGGTGGTCAAACCTAAGGTGTTGCTACAAAATAAAATTCCCAAGATATTGTGCAAGAAAACTGATTTACTCATATATCCAGTAAATGCAACATTAATTCATTATTACTTGCAGAAACATAACAATAAAGTCATATGTTATGCAACACTTCATGAGACAGTCCCTTAAAAAATCAGCACAAAACATGAAAATATACTCCATAGGTTGGAAAAGTAGAAAGGCCTAGTTTCCTCTCAAAACATTCTTACAACCAGAAACAGATATATAAAGTAGATTTCAATGAAATTATGCAAAAGATGACTTACTTTACTCAACCATAAAACAAACCAGATACTTCCAAGGGATCCAAATGAGTAAAACACCGATGGCCACCCAAATTTCTGGATTAGCATAGGTGAGAATGCCAAGCCAGTGACTGAACCAAGGTACATGCCGCTATATACTAGTGCAAGTGATCTGCTTCTCTCTGACACTGGAATCCATTTGGAAAGTATATTATTCATTGCAGGCATCGCAACACCCTGAAAATAAAGAATCAGCATAATTTTTTGGCAAATTGTAGGAGGAAAAATCATTTCTATTCTAGGCATGGACTTCACCACTCCAGTGAGAAAATATATTTCATTTGATCGAAGCAAACATAATGAGGGGGAAATTATATGTTATATTGTTTATCTGTCTTATCTCAGCTATGTATCTTTGATCTTTCTATATCACTTTCGGAGTCTGCTTGGTATGGTGGGTGGGAGTGGGAAGTCATGGAACTATGCCCTCATATTAGTTTTCCAAGTTTTTCTTCTTGCTTAGGCTAGGAGAATAGAAGCCTTTTTTAATACTTGATTACTTGAAATTTCTAGTAAAAACTGGCAATTTATTTTGTGCAACAAAATAATAAGTATGTACAAGTGACTGAAGTGAGCATATGATCAAGACACCAAATAGATGAAGAAATAATAGTATACTTATAGAATGGACCAACCTCACCAATTCCCATGAAGGCACGCATAATAAGAAGACATGGCAACCCAAATTTTGCAGCAATGGGTGTTAAAACTGTTGCAATTGACCACCATACAACTCCAAAACCTAGTACTAGCTTCCCACCAAGTTTGTCTGCCCATATGCCACCAACGATCTATACCAAAAAAAAAGCATTCAATCAATATGAAAGTAATGTCATTAGAATCTTTCATGCACGCTGGACGAAATGAAGAGACAGTTTGAAGATCAGAACATGCTGAGATTGCTAGCATATACTGTTTAAGAACAGAATAGGCTATGGCATGTTCAACCAGCAGTGGTGCTTAAATGCATACTCGAAAATTAGTACATGAAGCCAATTTCTTGTTAAGCTAACATGTTTTGCATATATCAGTCACACCTGAGTAAGTAGATAACCCCAGAAAAAAGATGACTGAATTAGGCCAACTGTTGCACTGTTCCAGTTGAATTCCTGTGACATTGGAAGTATTGCTATGCTCATATTTACCTGTAAAATGTAATGAAAACGTAAAGTAGTCAGGAATATCAGTAACATTAGGACATTAGGTTAATAAGAATATGGAAATTTAGAAACAACCAAATTTAAAGTAAAATCTTTGATATCATTGGAGGATGAAGCTTAATAATGACTTCTATAAAATAGTTTATCAAATTAAATAAATAAATAAGTCCTGCAAAACAAAGGTGGAGTTTTGAAAACAGCAACTCAATATATACAAGCATTTGATTTTTTTTCTATTTTTAGTTTGTTGATAGTAAAAAGAAACAAACTAAGGAACTAGGACTAGTGATGAACTGGAACACCTTATTTTCTATTTCGAGTGTTAGAGCACTAACCCTTATTTATATTAATTATAAATATAATCCTAACTGATAAAGGAAAAATAATCATGATAAGGTAATGAAATATGGCAACCAATCCTAAGAGATAAGGAGAAAATAGGAAAACTAATCCTAGAGGATAATTAAAGGTATTTTTATTTATTCTAACAAAATCCTGCAATGACAAATTGACAATCAATTGAATATAATGGAAGGAATATACCTATTGGAATATGAGACATGGAAAACATGAATATATATAAACTACATCATAATTGATAGCATAAATACCAAAAAAACGTGACTCACACGATCCATGTTACACAGAAGAAATGCTGTAAAACACAGCAGTACAATAACCCAGCGCTTAGGAAACTGCTGCCACCAAGGTAATGCTCTTCCTTCCAAAAGAATGGCTTCCCCAGTTCCTTCAGTTGATTGCAGTGGATCCATCTTTGTTTCTGAAATGTCATACTCCTCAGACTTGTAACAAACACGAAATTTATTTGCTTTACCAACTTCAGTTTTTGCGTGCTTTCTTTTGCTCAAACCAAGTCGATATACTTCCTGATGTCCAACATTGTTACTGCCATAAGGAGCTGAAAAAAGGAAGGAACTATGACTTCTTCCGCAAGCCTTTAGTTTAAAGTTCAAGCACTGACTAGACTGCTGGGATACAAGAGAACGATGCTCCCCTTTGTTGTGAGATGTTTGCATTGGTTTCGAAACTCTCTTTTCCATAGGCAAATACATCTGATGCTGCCATCTTGGAGAGGGATCCTTAGCAACAGATACACCAGAAACAGAAATTCCCATTCTTTGAACCGATATATCCTTCCCCGATCTATATACATTTCCTGCAAATAACAAAAGAATGGCTAAAACTTCCTCATACTTCTTTTTTAGGTGAGGCCTCATACTTTACAACAGTCATCATCAACATAATCCAAGCTTACAGGCTTTCAAGAAAACCAAACAAACATCCAACTTAACTATAAAAAAAAAACGAGTTTAATTGCCATACACTGTCAGTATAAAAACTTTTATGCTGTCAACTAATCAAAAATCAACGTACTCTGAGATAACTTTTAAGGTACTTATAGACAAAATTAACAAAATTATCATAATTATATGTGATTGGATGACACTGTAAAAACCATTTACACTACACTATCAGTGCATTTAAAATAAATTTAAAAAAGCATAAATATATCCTACCAAAATCTCGATTTATTATTGTTCACAAGCTATGCTCAAGGCAAATAATGTAAAAAAAATAATTGAAAAATAACAAAACTAGTATCTTACTCCATGAAAAAATGAAAATTTATTACCTAAGCCTCTGAGCTAAATCCCTTTTTATTAAATGCATGTAATTTCCACTAAAATACACTCCTTCAAACTGAACTACGAATTAGAAAACTTTCAACCGTATTAAAAGATTACGAATCCATAATTAGCAACAAATCAAAACCGTATCCGGAAACAAGCAATTCAGCAAAATGCGCGCGCAGCTACCAAAAATTTGATAAAATGAAAAAGGAACGAAAAAGTGAGCATGAACCTGAGGCAACGAAGGAACCGAAATTGCGGTTTGAAATTAAACCACTCATAGTCATTGATGAAGCTGTATGTAGAGAAAGATAACAAGGTGTTACAGTTACAACATCAACTTTAAAGTTCGAAGTGCAGAACGGCGTCGTTTCAAGTAGAGATATATTCTTGTTCTGTTTTTGCTCTGTTCTGCTCTCAGCTCAGAGGATAAGCAAAGGCAAATGCAACGCCGCAGAACCTTTCTCTCTCTCTTCCTATTTGTAACTGTCAAACTATTTTTTACGCTTTTTTTTTTTAACATTTTTCGGAAACAATAATAAAATAAGAAATGCTTTAATATCTTTTTCATTTATATAATATATTTGGTTTATTATGTAAAAATATTTTTATTTTATTATCTGTGGTTAATTTTGGTAATATAATACAGATATAAAAAAATATTTAGGTCAAATAAGAAAATTAATAAAATCACGTTTGTAACCAAGAGAAAGGGGGGTCAAGAGCGTGACACGTGGCACGTCATCCGGTGTCCAGAGAAAATTTTAATTTGTGGAAATTGCTGAGATGCCCCTTCTTCCTCTCGACGTGGATATGTTGTACGGTTGGAGAAAGTGTTTTTCACTTTCCCTTTTTTGTCTTCATAATGAAGAAGTGCAGATATTCAAATACTAATTATTATTATTATAAGTGTGATTATTAGTTTATTATGTTTGGAAAATGATGGTATTTTTCATAGTCATGCCTGGAATATTCTGCTCCTGACACATGGGGTTTTAGAACAACGTCAAAAGTCATTTGTCATTTCCCTTTTGGAGAGAAAGGGAGATATTTTGTCTAACATTTTTTGTTTCTTGAATTTTAATTATTTTTTTTGTAATATCAATTTTGATTTTGGATTTTTATATATTTTTTTAAGAATTTAATTAAAATATATTAATAATGTAAAAAATACTATTGTTAAATTATAAAATTGAAAATTATTAACTTTTGTAATAATTATTTAAAATATATTAGGATGATTTTTATTTAATTGATAGTGTAAAAATCTTTTTAGTGACAGTGTATTACTATAGCTTGTCATTTATACCAAAGTTTAAGATTGTATCATACATTTTTTTTTCATTTTATAGTTTGGAAGATTAAATTTCAATTAACCAAAAATGATAAAATTGTTAAAGATTATGATTAGTTTTTCAATTATTAAAGATTGTAATTAGTTTTACAAGTACGATGCATTAATTATTTTCTGTAATTTTCTAATTAAACTCACCATTCTTTTTTCTTAAAGAAAAGGATTTATTTCATATCATTCAAAATAGCATAATGAATATAACTTAAAATATGATCAAAGATATGAACACTAATTACAAAGGATAATAACGATATTCTGTAAGCAATATTATTAATTTGTCTCCTTACAAAGTTTACCCATGAGTTTTAGATAGATTGTAAAATAACTCAACATTTGTTAGAAAGGATAATAGATAGTTCATCAATACTATTGGCCTGCAATCTGTTCTCATTCACCATATTCTGATAGTCAAGCTGTTGGATCCAAAGTAGGCATTGAGTACGTACACCAGGTTGCTAAAGAGTCTTTGCCTTTTTGAAACTCCCATGTTCATTACGGATGCATAGGCCAACACCAAAACAGTGTTCATTGTCAAATATGCTTCGTTAAAATTCACATTATGAAAACTCACCATACTAGAGAAGATTGATTGAGAGTTGGGGGAAGGATATTATGAAAATTCTCATTTCTGTTAAATGCTCATTTCTGTTTGGTTGGTTGCCTTGATAGAGAGAATATTTGCTTAAGTTGAATACAATTAAAAAAGAAAGAAATAATGATATGTCATTATAGGACGTTTATAAAATTTTCAAACAGTAGATATAACTTATGCAATTTCAATTGATTGCACCGTTGGATATGTTTTAAGATAGGTATAAATAACTAAGTAGGGTTTTTGGTGTTGAATAATAATTAAGTAGGGTTAAGGCAATGAGACTTAATCTTAATATTTTCAACTATGTTATTTCATTTTCCACTAATTTAAGTCATTTGACATTTCAAGAATCCTATTTCAGATATTCTCTCTTTTTATCAGTGAGGATTAAAGATATACACTATTTTTTTTTAAATGTAAATTATATTAAACCCAAAATAATACAACAATAAACAGGACATACCCCATAACTAGAGAAAATCAAAAGTCTCCCTAATACAAGAAGACCTATATCAAGATGCTAAAACAAATATAACAGGTACGCTACGCTTGTCTATACATAAGAAACTTAATTTTACTAATAACCTCTATTACAAAAAATTGATAATCTTCAAAAATCACCTTATTATTAGACATACACTCTTGTTTAGACCTTAGAGTATCCCAAAAAAACAAGTCACATATAGAAAATTTGAGTGATATTGAAAACACTTAAATCCATAACAAAACCCCATATCAAAAAGGGTGCACCAAAAATAATACCAAATGCTATTTGCTGCTTACTAGCTAACCTTTTGATCTATGTATCTATCTTAACTGATCAATAATAGTGAAAAAACGAAATTGATTTTTTCTTCTTCTTCTTCTTATATCTCAATCATCAATCAAGTCCCAAAATTAACCATCAAACCAAAGTAGCAACCCCCTCAACCATATATATCTCACTACTTCTTGGCCCCATAAAGAGATTCCACCTTCCCATCATTCCCACCCAGAAACATATACTTATCCTTCCTGGTCAACCCGGTGCACTCAAACCCTAACACATCCCCCACCACCTTCTGCACGTGGTTGGCCACCTCAATGGAAGTCTTCCCACCAGCCTTGCACGACATCTCCTCGGGCAAAGGGTCAAGGAAGGTAACCTCGTACACAGGCCTAGGGTTCATGAAGAAGAAGTAAGGGTCCCAGAACTTGACACCACGAACGGTGGTTCCGAAGAACATGTTCTGCTTGCAGTTAACAGCAACGGGCACGATCCTATCGCTGAGCTCAGAGAAGAGTGCACTGAAGCGAAGCAAGAAGGGCTCACGGCACGTGGTGCCCTCAGGGCAGACGACGAGGTCTCCCCTCTGGAGGAGCTCCTTGATTCGGGCGGCGTCGGCGGCGCGGTCGCGGGTGAGGGCCACGGCGGGGATTGGGGAAAGGAAGCGGGAGAGCTTGCTGACGCTGTAGGTGACGCAGGAGACCTTGCGGCCGAGGGCGATGGCGATGACGATGGGGTCGAGAGCGGTGCGGTGGTTGCAGACGTAGAGGTTGCCAGGGGTGCCGGGGGACGGAGGAGGAGGGCGGTGGCCGCGGATTACGAGCTTGATGCCGAGGATCTCGTAGGTGTAGCGGACGATGCGTTCTGGGAGAGGGAGGTTGAAGTAGACCCTTATGATGGAGAGGACGAAACCCAAAGGGAGCCATGTGAAGGTGATGACGGCATTCATTGGGTCTGGCCTCTGCACGAAACGCCCGTCGTGGAAGATCATTCTGCTCTTCAGACGCTCCTGTGGGACTGCCTTTGCTGATTTTCTCGGAGGCACCATGTAACCCTCCTGTGCTATTCATCATCATCATCATTCATGCCATGGCACTAGTTAATGATAATAAATGTAAAGTTGTAATTAATCAGATTCAACAGAATCAACATATATATATATATATATATATATATATATATATATATATATATCCATGCCATAGCACCAGTTACTGATACTATTAACAACGGCGATACTCGATTTGGTTTCCACGTTTAATTGTCTATTCTGCCCTTAATAATTGCACATGCAATCGACTGTTTTCACATGATTAAAGTGAATTTCTCAAATATAAATACATGTATAGTGTATTTTTCCAATGCTTTGTAGTATAATTTTTTATATAAAGAGAGCGATAAGAGAAAGAAAGAAAAAAAGAGAGATGCAGAAGTAAAGAAAAATTAAGTACAACCCTAAAATTATTAAATTAATAAGAAACAATGTCATGAAAACAATATATGAATAATTACACTAATAGTTCTAATATGTGTGATTAAGACGAGCACTATAGTTTTCTAATTAATTTGATTGACACAGACACTAATTGTGTTGAATTGGATAACTATAAATAATGAACCAAAAGTATGATGCTATGATGTTGTAACTCATGTGATGAAGTGTGCTATGTGTAGCTCAAGATTTGCATAACTTCAACATGATTAATGTCTAAAATATTAGACCTGTAAACACCGCATGCACATATATTCTAATTAACTAAAATATAAGTAACATATTTGGTAGATAAAGTGTAATAAAATGTGTTGAATTTCACCTTATTCGGTTACTCCTCAACCTCATTACCAGACTACCATTACTTAGTTTGGGGGAGAAATGGTAACTTTCTTTTTGGTAGCTAGGAACAAAGAATTTTAACCTTCTTGGGTCCATTTCATATACGCTAAATTAGTAGCAGTTGCTCGTGGGCCGGTGGGCAGTGAGTGAATGCATTAATTGAGAAGAAAATTTAGGTAGCAGCTACCGTATTCTTAAGAAGTGTGAATGGAGTGGGAAACCTATGAATATGAATGGAGAATTTGACTTCTTTGCGGTTTCTTACTTTGTTGTTCATGTGTTGTCTTATTAAATTATATAATTTTCATAATTTTTAAAATTAAATATTACTATTAAATATTAACAATTTGTTATGTATTGTTATTTTAAAGAGACATACAAGAATAACATTTAAAAAAGATAGCAGAAAAGTCATGAATGGATCATAACTGCATTAAACCATGTTTTGCAGTGTGAAGTAGTGTGAATGGAGTCAATGGAATGGACCACAAAAAGCATACGCTGGTAGTTGGCTGAGGATGGTTAATACGGTGGGTCCCACCGGGAAAATAAATAAAAAGGAAAAGAAAATGGCATTCATTTACACTCTACCGTAGAAATTTAATGCATGACTTCACGCCCCATGGACACAAGTAATTAATTTGATCCTACCCTATTAATTATGTCTTTGTCACCTCACATCACAAGCACGGTTCACCAGCTCCGTAGTTTAATCCAGAATAATACTCCATCGATTTTGCACGTAAGTTCATAAAGGTATAAAGATGAAGCACTCAGGTTAATCTTCTTAAGTAATCGAATGGGCAAAAAATTGAAAGCAAAGATCACAAGTAAATGCGTGAGATCACATGTCGTAATTAACTTGTGGAACTATGCCATCCGTTACACAACAATCACGTAATCAATGCACAATTCGCGTGACACATAAATAAAAACAAACAATTGCTTTCCAGGCAATGACCCTACAACACATATCATTCTTCAATGATCGATCAATCAATCTGCATCTACTTACTATTATTATCCTAAAAATTTCTTTAATACAACTTACTTGTTTTCTCTTTTATTCTTTTCTACTCATTCAATTACTCTTTCCATTTCCTTTTTCCTCCTATTTTTAGTTTTTATTACTTAACTAAGTAACAATTTTTTTCACTTTTATTTTTCCTTCATTTGTACCTTCCCTGTTTCTTTCTTCCATATTTTATCCCTTATCCAATTAGAGATTAGTCTTATTCGATAAAAGTAAAAAACAGTATATATAATGGACATTTCAGCTGTTCCGTAAAGCTACTCATCAACTCAACAAGGCTGGCCGCCTAACTTTAACAATTTTCTTAAAAAAACGTATCAAAACTTAAAAAAAAGAAGAATATCATATTTTCATATAATATCATTCTTAGTTTTTTAAATATTTCATAAAGAAATAATTATATATAAAAAGTAGCTTTGGAGATATTTAAATGAATGTTTTTATACTTTATTATACTATTTTATTAATCTTAAAATTTATTACATTATTTTTATATTTTTAATAATTAAATACAGTTTAAGAAAAATAAAAAAAAATACGTATACGTAGTATTATTCAATATCATCAATTTGCATGATTTTTCTTTAATATTTCGCGATTAAATATTGATGCAATAATTTAATTCCATAACTTCTTCATCCAAATTATCCACCACTAACACAGTACTATTTTTTACCCGAAACAAATTATTCACCTGTTATTGATAATATCAGCACACTAACTAATTAACACACAATTAATAAGGAATTAAAAAATTTACAGCGAAAAGAAATCTAGTAGTAATAGTTTATTTTTTTTAATCAGCTAGTGCTAATAGTAATGATAGTAATCAGAATCAGTAGTAGAAAGCAAACCTTGCAAATAGACATGAAATCATGGTCCGTTTTCCGATCTCCGAGACCAACATCCGGCGATTCATCATCGCCGAACTCTTTCAAAACCGCGAGACGCTTCCACTTTCCGACGAGCACGCCAGGCTTCTTCACGAAACCGGTTGCCTTCTTCGTCTTCGGATTCACCTCGATCTCCGTGCCTAGAACCTTGTCTCCGCCGAGAAAGTCCTTCACGAACGGCTCCACCATCACCGTCGGATTCGCCGTCACCACGACCTTCCTCTTGCACCGCTCGAACACCTCGAAGCTCTCCTTCCTCACGTCCGCAGCATAAAACCTACACACACGTGGGATCAGAACACAAAAACGAAGTAGAGAAAGTGAGAAAGAGAGAGAGAGAGAGACTTACCGAGGGAGAACGGCGCGTGAGACGAGTTCGATGTCGCGGATCTTGAGGCCGGAGAAGGAGATGAAGATGAGGATCTGGATGCCGAGGGATTCGGAGATGAAGAGGTAGGAGAAGATAATGAACGGAACGGAGAGGAGGAGGAGGAGGCCGCGGAGGAGGCTGCCGGCTTCGACGGCGACGAGCATGAAGTACGGGAATGAGCTGCGGGAGATGAGGAGCGTGCCGTCGAGGTCGGCGGCGACGGAATCGCACGGCGTCGTTCCGTTGCATTCGGTGATCGGCGGGAAACTGCGTCTCGCCGTTGCCATTTTTTCCGTTTACGGCGTGACGACAACTGTGAGTGAATGAATGAATGAATGCTGCAGTTGGTGAGAGCGCGAGAAGGGAGAGTGGGAAACGTTGGGTTTTAAATATTGCTTATGGAATGTTGAATTACGGATTTGACCTTGGGGGTTATGCGTTTAATTGTGGTTTTGACTTTATCTTACATTGGTTGTGACTTGTGTTGTGTGGATCAAGATTCAAGGGAAAAAGCCAGAAAGACACATCATGAAATTTATTATACTTAAAAATAGACTTAAATTTATTTTTTATATGTTTAATATATTTTATTTTAGTTTATTATTTTAAAAATATTATTATCTGTATTTTTAAATTTTAATTTTTAGTATAAAAATAAAGCCAGTATAAATTTTAGCTTATGATGTCTTTTTTTTTATGTTTACGGCAAACGTATTGAATTTACACCTTTTTCAAATAAATAATTACTATTTCATTAAAAAAATTTATAAATCACTTTCTAAAAAATTAACAGTTAAAATTGTAATGATATATTTACACTAAATTATGAATATAACTTACTCCAAGAAGCCATTTCATTATAAAAGAAGAAAGAGTAGATGTACACATGTGTGAAACACAATTTAATCGGTTATTTTAGATCTTCATTTCATTGTCTAAATTTTTTAAGAGTATTTATTTTTTAAAGCAATAATTTCCAAACATATGTTCACACACATGTTTGCCAAACAATTTGTTTTTTTTACGAAATTAATACTTTTATTTTTAAAAATGTTATTAAAAATTATAAAAAAACAAGTGAATACAAAAGAGAGATTTGAAAATAAGCTAAACCAACACTTATTATACAAAAGTGGAGAATGTTAATTTGTCAAATGTATAAATTGGTTCATGTTCGACGACCAGCAAAATCTTTATTGTGTTCCATTTTTAGTTGGTTGGTTTCAGCTGAAAACGGTTGGTCCTGCCATTTTTGCTTTTGTCAAAAGGACTAAAATGTATTAAACATGCAACAAGATCTTGAGATTCCATGTGACACAAGAGATAAGAGATGAATAATAAATGGTAATCATTGTTAACTGAAATTTAATATAATTTGCCTTTATCTTTTAGACATCATTTTTTATTATATCTAACATTTTTTAAATACTTATAGTAAAATAAAAACAATCAACCCTAAACACTTCATTTGTGTTACTATTTAATATGTGTGTAAGGTTACGAAATTGTGATAGGAATGCTTGTTTTTAACTTTTTTTATGGATATAAGTATATAACCCCCTATTTAAGTACGTAAACAATACTGTGATGATTGATGAGCTATGCCAACCGAAAAACAGTAGATCTTTGAAACAAGATTTCACATTTCTAAACTTGAGTTTTTTCCCCTAACAAGTGGCAAATTTTACTCTTGATTTCATAACGCACACTAACCCATTTAAAAATTTATAGAAAACAATTACTTATTTTTAATATATATATATATATATATATATATATAATTATTTTTAAGAAACTAATATTTTTCTAAACACGTACATGGACTGGGGACCATAGAGGAAAAATATAAAACAGCATTTAAAGCTCGACAAGTATAAGATATAAAGATTATCTATATATTCGGGAGCAAGCCTCACATAGCTAGATAGACATTGATATTAAATATTAGTGAATTTGGAGTGTATCGGAAGATGGATATTTTTTTATGATTTTGAACTTACAACGGTTGAAACTTCCACAAGGCATGAAATTTATTTATTTTTTAAATTATTTAGAGGCGGTTTGAAACTGCTGCTATGCAACAATTTTTTTAAAAAGAAATTTCTATTTTTCTACCTAATTTATCCTGTGATGACCATTCTTGTTCATATTCAACATACATAACGTAATGCTATTAAGCCTTATTGCATATTACATTATTCTATATTTCTTTCAATATAACATTTTTTTCTATATAATTAGCATTGCATATTATACAATTCTACGTTCTTTTTATTAATGTAACATTTTTTTATATAATTAGAATGTAAAAATTTTACATTTCTTTTGATGCCTCATTTGCATTTGAGATATGCAACGACAAAAAGAGGATAGAGATATGCCTCCTTTGTATAAAATAAATTCTCTTATTAAAAAGTATAGTAACATTTTAAAAATAAAGTCGTGTTCCCATCTGACTCGGTTATAAAATTTATTCTCACTATACAATTTTATATATGTGAAATATATTTGAGAAAAAACCCGATCAAGAGCAGATTTACTTTTTCTCATTCATTTCTCCACGTTACACTGAGATTATAAACACAAATTGAAGTTTCCTTCTAAGTATAGACATTCCTTGATTCAATTGTGATGATAATTAATGTGACACATCATAAAATCCAAAAATCTATATTCTAAACCTTGAGTAAATTAAGCAAATGGGGAACCATGATAAGTTCGACTGTTGTATTTGAGATATGCAGGGGCAGAGATAGGGTAGAGATTTATTGTCTCACACTGCTACGTTCAGACTATTTAAGGTTTACGAGGTTGTATAAAATAACTTCTCTTATTAAAAAGTATAATAGCATTAAAACCAACAAACACAATAGCTTCATGTGCTTTAATTTAAATTTTAAATATACATTTCTCTTTACATGCAACAGACATAATAGCATAATACAAGATAACATCAATACTAAAACAAAATACGAGTTTGAATATGCGACAAAAGAACATGTTAGACCTGCATGTGTCCACAATGGTCAGAGTCTCCCTAACAATAAGAGTTTTTGACTCAATAAAGGCAATCTTCCCAGGAATGCTAATATAAAAAATATATATCTGCAATAAAGCCAACATGCCAAAAATACACAACAATAAGGGAAATACATTACTAAAGTATATCTTGTTCATGCATTCACTAACGTCAATCAGCTCAATCCCATGCACTTAACCTGAAATGCAAGAAAGCCAAGATACACTGCATCAAACCATTATTAAGAACATTGTTGTTATAAACTAAAAGCTTACATAACAACACTAGGCAAGTACTAGTCTCATCTCATTTTACCAAAGCATCTTTAATTTCACTTTAACTAGAAGGTTTAGATCAAGTTAAAATGCATAATATTAGTTTAATTTTAGGATAATTATATGTTAGGATATAAGTCAGGAACGAGGAGAGGCAAAAAGGTAACAAGGAGGGGGATGGGAAATGGGAGAGGCATAAGCTTAGACTCATTCTGCTCTAATATTGAGAAAATAATGTAACTGTGTAAGTATTGTAGAAAAAAGAATAGCTTCTTATAAGAATGTGATTGAGGCACGTGTTGTGTGTGATTAAGAGTAAGCCTCAACAAGAGGGTGATTCCTATTCCAGATGTTGGCGTTTACCGCAAAGTAGTGTGAATTGAAGAAAGATGTTATTTGCCACTTCGAATGAACTACTCTAGGTGCTCATGGAAACCAATGGTGACCAAGTGTTGTTTTTGTACTCGTCCTTGTTCTCATGAGCTGCCCATGTCAAACTATTATTCGAACAAAATATTGAGTCAAATTTTGTACAAATAGTTATTCATCATTGTTTCTCAAGAGTTGAGGGATTCCACAAACTATTCACACTCAAACCTTGAGTTTAAAATCGAAAATTCACACTCAAACCTTGAGTTTAAAATCGAAATGTGTTTCTGATTGAGTTTCAACTCTTTCAACTTGGAAATGATCTAATTGCAAGAAATGGTTGTGAAAATAGAAGGCACAAAAGCATATGTAACACAAGAGTTTGTGTTCCATCATCTTAAGAAGTTGTGTTTTCTTTTTTACATGGCACACTCACTTATTTCTATACCCTCCTTAAAAGTATAATTAGAAACTTAGTTGGAAACACATTTTGGTTTTAAACTCAAGGTTTAATAAATAATTTAAAATTTTAAACTTTTCTTCTTTTTTTATATAAAAATAAAGGCTAAATGTGAATAATTACTTTGGATTGTCATAACTAAATGTATGTTAATTACATACATATACACACATAAAGAGAAAGAGAGATAGGGAAGATGTATTTAGTGGAAGAATCATTTTTATTTGAGAATGTGGGAAATAAATATTAGCTATTATATCTTATCATAAATGGTAAAAATACTTTCTCATAAACAGTCAAAATTAAAGCAAACAAGTTATGTGAAACTTTTAAGAAGACACATAACTTTGTTTTAACGGTCATGGTTTACCAAGTGGGTGACATTGCTAGTTTGGGAACTTTTCAAAGAAAGTTCACAGATCAAGTTGATCCATAAGCATCATACGGATCAAGTTGATCCGAAAGATGTAAACTTTCTTCAAACAGTTTACGGATCAAGTTGATCCGTAACACTCACATCTCCACTTTCAGATCAACAATCTACCCTATCGCTGGCAACAATGGTGGAAACGACATGGTCACAACGCTTACCTCGACAGTGGACGGTGACGAAGCTCCCTCGATGGTGGACGGCGACGTTGCTCTTCGCGGAAGCCTCCTCAATGCACCACGTCAACCTCCTATTCACGGCAACAATGGTGGCAAGCTCCTCAACGAAGAAGAAGAAGAACCTCTTCCCACAACCTCCTCTTAACGACAACAACAAATAGAAACGTCGATGACATGAGCAACAACAATACAAAAATGCAGGAAGAAGAAGCGGAAAGGCTGTGAGGAAGAAGAGAAGAAAACCGCAGGAAGAAGAAGCGAAAACGCAGGCGGGGTGGGAGAGAGAGAGTCTCGCGTTAATTTTTTTTAAAAATAAGTCAGGGATATTACAGCCTTTTCACTACAAGTGCTAGGTGCACCAACAAAAATGTTGGGTGCACCTAACAACACTTTGTATATTTCTATAGCCCAAGCTTGGGCCTATTACCCATCAAGAGTTTACTTTTTAGGCTTGGATATGCATAATCTTTATATAAGTTCCTTGGACCCATAAGTTTATTTAAAGGCTTATTCATATTAAAAAGTGTAAAAAAAAAAAATTCTTTAACAAAATCAAAGATTTTCATTAAAAATAATAAGGTAATTTTACACCACAAGATATGGTCAAAACTTGACTACAAATGTTACATGTGACAAACTACTAAAGCCTCTTAAGCCCCACAAAAAAAATCTTTATTCCTACTATCAACCTATACTTATAGGAATTAACTTATTTCAAATATTAAAATGATATAAATTGTCAAACAACAAAAATAATTTTGTAATTTCATTAAAATAATAATATTATTATATATCATATTAATAATAGTATTTATTTTAAAAAAAACTATTGTTTCTAAGTAGGTTAACCCATTAGGCTTATGATTTTTTAAACGCTTATGACCTGACTTATTTAACTAAAAAAACTTTTAAAAAAACTTGAACATGATCTTTTTGTTAAATGAGTCAAGCCAACCCAAGCTTTAAATGAACTAGGTCATAGGTCCCAATGGGCAATTTGACCTACTTCCACCCATATAAGAGATAAAAATGAAAAAAGAAGGATTTAAAATTAAAAAGGTGCATACTTAGATAACTAAAAATGAATAAAAAAAATAAGAACCAAAATTGAAAAACACAAACTTACAATTATTAGAGAATAAAAATGAAAAAAAAAACTTAAAAAGACCAAAAACATATTTAAATCTTCTTAAAGGGTGTAAATTAGTTTAAAATATCTTATAAAAAAATACAAAGGAAGTATATACAACCAAGAAAGAGAAAGAAAGATAAAATTAAACTTGAAACGTAATAAATGATAGGGTAGAAGAGATAAACATACAATATAATATTATACAAATTATTATATCTATATTACTTCTCTAATATTGTGTGTGAATCTCTCTTATTTACCGTATCATTTATTGCATTTCAAATTTAAATTTATTTTCCTTTTTCTTTTTCTCTCTCTTAGTTGTTAGTTGTATATTTTGTTGTACAAGTATAATTTATTATAAAGAAATGAAAGTTGAAGGATGAAATCAAAACCAACCTTAAAATTAAAGAATCAACATACTAATTTTACTTTAATAAATTTAACATAAATTTGTTTTAACACCAATCCCTTGTGGTAGGATGGAATGTTCAAGTAAAACTATTCCTAAAGCCAATTCAGGTAAGCAACATTTACATAAAATTTCATAATGTTTTAGACTCTTTTTTTCTCCCTCTCCAAACTCATAATTAGATCCAACTTTATTTGTAAGGATTCCCCAACATCTTAATCGTGAGAAAAGCTGATAGGATTTGTTGTTATTGTCACATTGAATCCTGAAAAAGATGGAACACGCTAGAAGAGGAAATTGAACAGTGTGTATGTTATTTCTAAAACTTTTCGAAAACATTTTCGCAAATGATATGATGGAAAACTGTTCGAAATTGTTTCATCCAAAAACATGAAGGATATAACAGAAGGTCAAAAGCCATGGAGAAGTAAAAAATAGTCTATCCTTTCTCATTTAGATCTCCAAAACCATGTGCATTTGTAAAATGCCTTTTCTGACTACCAACATGTCCATTTAGATCCTCACATAAGAAAATTCTCTTCTATTGTGGAATGCCTTGAACCAACCCCTCTAAGTCTTCCCAAAACTTTTCCTATGCCCTCATTAATTTTATGGCTAAGATTTTGTCTCCAATTCTTTTTGCATCCACCATGCTTTCTTTCCAAACCTTGTCCACCATAATACCTTCTTCATTTTTTCCTCTTCGTGTACTATAGCTTAAAACCAGTGATATCCATCACCTTCGCTTTTTCTCCAACCCATTTAGTCTCTTGTAGGCACATAATGTTAATCCTTCTCCGAAGCCACCACTTCCATAGACTTACCTGTCATAATACCAATATTCCAAGTAGCAAATCTGATCATCTGAACTTCTTTACCCATATTCATCCAGAAAAATTAGAGGACCCTTGCTCATTTTACACTACATCCGAGAGCACCGATGTAGCAGTCCCTGCTCATTTGACACTATATTCAGGTGATACAGCATGATACTTTTTGGTAACGGCCTGGCATTTACAAAAATCTCTCATGAATGATCCATGATAGGTATAACCGTGAGTTTTACGTTGGTTGCCGAGGGCCTAAACAACCCTCCTCCTTAACCAGGGCTAGGGATTGACTATGAAGAAACATTGGCAGAGTTTGATGCCAAAGCAAATAAAAAAAAATGTTTAGAATATAATGCTGTTGGCATTCAACTCATCAACATATCTATCAATACAGGCAAAAATTGATGAATTGATACTCTTTTTTGTTTTTTTGTTTTTGGCTCATGAAATCAAGGGATTGAAGTAAGCCCTGAGAATTTTGCAGGATTGAAAAGGTGAAAATAATAAGTCTATCTTGCTAAACAATTGCAAAATGAGAACGTGGTGGCCTAAGGAACATGGATTCTGACCTTATGACATGACTCTGCTATTAATATGAGCTGCAATAAGGGGTCCAATATTCCCCTCCAGAACATAATTTAGGTCTGGCACCTCAACGCCTGTCTTTACATCATGTACTAACTTGTGCGGATGAGAGACATACCTCCGAATTTCTTCTTGCCATAAATTGACAATGTTTTCCTTCTGTATACTTTTTATACTTGCAACTCCTTGTTCCTTTGTTGTCACTAGAAGTTTAGCTTTCAGTCTGTTTAGTGCTTTCATCTTATTTGCAAAGTGGCTTCTCTCACCTGCACAAAGACAACATAAAATGTAATTAAGTAGAATCCCCATTTTTATGCTTAGCAGATTTTTCTTTTCAAAAAAAAGGGAAACTGACTTGGTAGTTATTTAGTTCTATGGAATGATTGTCAGGACATGTGGTTAAAAAGCAAATAATGAGTGAACAAAAAATTAATTTCTTCCTCATGCACTGGCTAGTTTTCTCCATGTGTTACATTAATGTAACTGCAAGCTGGATTAACCATGACCAATTATACAGACGATGCCTGGTACAACTATTAACCATTTCATCTCTTTAGGCAGCCATGTGAAACAATTTTCAAGGTCCTCAACCCTAAAGCACAAATTGAACAGTACTAACTAGGCCTGAGAATTTACAACTGTGTATCAATCATGCCATAATATAGTGGCAGTCCAAGGTAGACCAATGTAGCAAAAGACATCTTAATCTCTTTTATAATTTTTATTCAGCCATAAATACCCAATGGATAATTGAATTATATGAACCCATTTGATGATTGAATTCACTAAATATTTGTAATTTACATAAGCTTTCAAAATATAGGAACTAGTTGGTTTGGGAAAATGTCACCTTTGCTTTCATTTTTCACTTGTTTTAAAAGATTTTCCAATACAAATTTCTAAAAATAGGAAACAAAGTCAAAATAAGGGAAAACTCAACATTTCCTATACTAACCTTTGAAAAATGGAAACAAAATGAAGACAAGGTCATAGTTTTTGTAGTTATTTGTAAAAGACAAAATGGAAACAGAAAACATAATCTTGAATATATAATGGAAAAAAACAGAAACTAAGAAGCCAACATCTCAACACAAACATATGCATACCATAGGATTGGACACTTATGCCAGTAGGTATATGCTGAATGCAAACTGTATGATCAGTTTGTCTCTTGTTTTTCCCATGAATCAAGGGAGATGAGATAATCAAATCCTCAGAATCAATTTCAAGATCACAAGCACTCTCAAGAAACATGGGAATAACATCTACAGTTGCTGAGCTAGCCTGCAAATTTTGAATTACTAAACAAATTATTTCATCAAATTTTAATACTTAGTTCATAAGCCTAAAAAACATTGTAGTTCCTTGATATACAAAGCCATTCTATGATTGTTATAATACAGCTCAATTCACTATAGCAAAAATACAGTTAAACCTCGTTGTAGCAACTCAAGAAAGGTCACAGTGATCACAGTTTTACGATACATGCTTTAATATTCCATCAAATACAAATCCAACATGAATTTTTATATGCTATATGAAGGTTGTTTCTACAATACATAATATAATTTTTTTCCTACACACGGATAATTATGATTAATTAAATTTAGTAAATTAAAAACATTATATTGTTAGCTTTTTTTATACACAAACGTAGAAAAATCTAATGGTGATATCAATATAGATTATTAATATTACGTGACGGAATTGAGATTAATATTCTATATAAGGTATTAGAAGACTTTTCTTCCCAAAAAGAGTTTTTCTATAATACAATTCCATATGAAAACAACACAGTATATCAGAAAGGAAAACCAGCTTGCAGTTGAATAGGATGAAAGGAAATGTTCACACCTCAAGCTGAGAAGATTCATTTGGAGAACCTCTTATCAAGTAGTGAACTCCTTTTTCCCCTGAAAGATAGCCATATGCACACTCAAATTCAAACTCTATAATAGCAGAATTAATTCCTCCATTCTTGAACGGACACTTGTCAACAATTCTTCCTTCATAACCTCGTCTTTTGGCCCATCTAAGATACATGCTTAGGATCTGTTCTGCCCAGAGCTTGATTAACGCAGACGTAGGCCAAGGACAGCAGAAAAAATTTACATAAATCGTTTGAGAACAAAAAATATGAAATCATATAAAGCAGACAACCAGCAACCCAGTTTTACAAAGTCTAGATAAAATAGATATGTTTATTATATGTATAACACTCAAAAAATTTGGTACACTTCATAAGTTCTAGTACTTGAAAACTATGAAGCACAGGAACACCCACTAGGTGGCACAGGAACACTGATAAAATAGATGTGTTTTAATTTTGTTTTTTTGTTGCGTTGAGATCCAAATCTGTTATTGTTGTGGTTTGATATTTTTTTGCCTACCGACAAAGAGGGCGACAGTAAAATTGTGTGCATTGTCTTGTTTGGAGAAGAAGGATAGAAAAAAAAAGGAAGAAAGAATGAAAGGGGGGAGGAAGATGAAGTGTTCTATTTTCGTTCCAGATCTGATTCTGATTTTGTGGGTTGTTTATCCATGTTTTAATATATAATTTTATTTGCCTAAATTGAACTCATCTAGTTCAGGCATCGGAAAAAAAATGAAAAACATAAAAAAAAGGAAAGAAGACTAAAGAAGAATCGACGGGCTCTCTTCTACAGTTCACTCTCTTTCAAAAATTAGGGTTTCCTCTCTTTCACTCTTACTCGATGAGTCAGAATTGGAGAATGAGTTGGTGAGAATGCTGATAATACTAGATGTTTTATTTTATTTGTTGTTTTAGACATTGAACTAAGTTGCTTGTATTACTTTTTAATGTTAATTTTGCACTTTGCACCTTAATGCTTTATTTTGGTAGACCATTGGATTGTCTTTAAGTTTATAATATGCTAGTGTTGTTACTTATTTCTCATGTTTTTTTAATTTTTCAGTTTTTAAATAATTAAAAATATTAAAAAAAATTCTGTTTCCTAATAGTACCCATATCTTGAGATTTCTAGATTTTCTATTTCCCGTCCCCGATTTGGTGCATCCTAGCTTGAAGATAAATTCAGCAATAGTTAAGCTCACATATGAGTGAGGTTGTGCTAAATAAACAGTAAGTCTATTGGAGACCTTGTTTACTTGTTCCTACTTCAAGAGCAAAGCTCCAAGAATGAAGTAATACTAAAACTTCAACACCGGAAATTTTAATATTTTAAAGTAAAAATACCAATTCGATGATGGAAATTGATTTCTGTAGAAAAAAAGTAGGAGTTTATGACTGGTACAGCTACATAGTAAGGCAAATTAAAAAGTCCAGTTGCCAATGGAAATCACTTCATTGCATGAGGAGAACAAAGATGATATTCATCTTCCACATGCATGCCTACCAAACTATATACAATTAAACTTCAGAACAACTGCTGAAGTGAATAATCAATTTTAGAGTGCACCATAATCATAATAAGGATTAAGTTTATACTAATATAGTAACACAAAAAATCACACATCAACCAGATTCACAAGTTATAGTTTAAACATCATCATAATGAAGTTCAAACATTACATCATCAAACCTTTGGATAGATGCCCTTAGGTCCAGCTTTTATAACCAAACATGCTCCTGCCATATCAAAAGGCCCTTTAAGAAGCTTAGAAATCTCGTACTGATCCACAATCTCACTCACATCCAATGATGTTTCATATGCTTGTTTATAAAGCCCATAATCAATAGCATTTATCTCAGCCAACTGATTGATCAGCTTTGCTTCCTCTACCTGCAGGACATACAACAGGGCATCATATTGTTTTCAAATAATAAGAAAAGAAAAATAAAATAAATAAAACAAACTAGCATGGCATTTGTTATGTGTTTTAGTGGTATTAGCAAAGGTTCATTTTGAGCCATATGGCCAATAAAGCTATAATTTTCATCTGTTAGTGACATTCTGGCCAACCTTAGCAAACATGTGTTTTTCAGTTTTCCTAAGCCATACATAATATATCATTCATTAAGAAGTATGGTGGACCAAAGGCAACAAGCAAGAGGATTAACTGCAGAACTAAAGTTTACAGTAAATAGAGGTAATATAAGGTAATTCTGGTTGAATGAAAGATGCCATCCACAAATCGAACGCTATCTTTGAGCTTTGTAGAAAATCCATCTAACTAAATATCATAACAATTATCTCGTATATAGAAGTATTCTTTGTACACTTCTTTCTTCATTGTAATAGCTGCATTTCATTTTATTTTTTATTAGTGTATTAGAGTCCCCACATACCATTAGTTTAGAGGCTAACACAATTATCATTTCATACGAATCAAATTTTATATAGAAGAGAAGACAAATAATACTGCCAAAATTCAGATGAAACTGACGGGAACAGAGCATTACCTTGTATTTCAAGTCCTTTAGAGAATCAACCACTTTGGCACTGTTTGCCAACTTGACAAGGATGTCATTGGACTTAGCTGGATCATCCCACATATCAAAATCACGTACCATTTCTTCCTGCTTAATCCACGTTGCTTCTTCCATTTCCAAGGCTGTCGATGCAAACGTTTCAGCACGAAGAACTGCATCTTCAATTTTCCTTTTTAGAGAAAATAAACCTGACCATATTTGAATGATTGTTATGATTGACCGAAATAATAAGTGAAATAAAGCACTTACCTACAGCTTATATAAGAGACTATACTAATACTATCATGAGTTGTTATGTGATATTGACTTTACTTTGGCTAAATAAATTTGCAGAAGAGTCATTGAACTATCAATAATTTTCAAACAGCTTATAATTTGCTCTGAGTTTGTTCGGCTCAGGAAAGAGAAGAACAAACAAAACAAACCAACTAACTGAATAGAAAGGGGAAAATAGATATGCACGATCAGCTATGATCATAGATACAATTGGCATGAAGTGTATGTGAAAACTACAAGGAGCAACATTCTTCAAACAAATTTATATGAACAAATAATGTTGTTTATAGATAGGCAAATGCTAACCAGCCCTAAGGACAAAAGTTATGGAAACAAAAAACAGAAAGTCTTTATTGGAAAAGACAGCATTTATTATATCAAAAAACAAAAACATTCAACACGTCCTTTCAGGTAATTTGATGCATTTTCTAAAGTGTATTCAACCCCCCTTAACCATTGCCCTTAGGGAACCGATAGTAACCAGCTATACCCTTATAGATAATATAATAGTTGATGCCGTTTCTCTATTTTTATCATAGAATCAAGTTTAACATGCCTATATCTCTGTTGCATCATATATCCGAACTACTCATTATCTAAAAAGACTAAATGATAAGAGGTAAGAGGTCTCCCATTAATCCCATAGGCATTTTTCCAGAATCAGATGAGTGGGCCATTGACATTGGTGGATGTGGAACATCTATTGCAAAGAAAAAGATACCATTTATCATCATCCAAGTTTTTTTTTGAAGATTTAATCTACACCTAAAAACACATTTTCAAACCTCACTCTTTCATTTTCCACCTTCCCATTTTCAACTACACACATAACTAGTAATAAAAACCGCATCATCCACTATAGGAAACACCACAATTTGATAGAACCACTAAAGCCACTTTATCACAGACACAGACTACATAAGAATTAACCAAAAGCAGTCAGTACATGCTCTTACACAAAAAAAGATAGCATTTTGGAACAGACCCACTTGTTTGTAGATATCCTTTTTGTTAGCCATGGAACTACAAGCTCTAATCCTGAGAGAACATTGAAGAATTCGAGCACGTGGCTGCTTCTTAACCGTAGAAGAGTGCTGCCATTTAGAGCTGAAAGAAGATGCAACATCATGAACCGTTCTTGCACAAGCAGGTTCAGACCCCACAGTTGCCATAACCATTAAGAGGAGCTAACAATGGAAATGGATGGTGATGATGCAACACAATGTGAAAAGGTGAAGAAGAAGGCCTTGTTTGTTCTCTCGTGAAAAGTGAATGCTGCTATGTTTCAAAGCTCAAGCTACCGTTTTGTTGTGTCCAAAGCAAAATTGGAACACAGAAAATTTTGTTCCGTTGTTGCCTTATCCTGAAAGCGGAAATCATCAATTAAAGAGATTTGGTTCGCTGTGAAACAAGACAAGTGGACTATTCTATAGCCACAACACAACGGTTTTGGGTTTCGGATTCGTAGTGGCTCAGCTCAAGGGTTTATATGGAAAGCACACTAATACTATTTTTTTAGTTTTTACTCAAAAATATCAAAAGTTATTTCATATTTAAAAGTCAATTAGTGTTATTCATAATTAACCAAGATTTAAATCCTAAATCACTTACTTGAATTAACCGATGTTGGTTTATTATTCTTTAAAATCTTAAATTCTTAACAAATTTTGATTTAGTCTTTATATTTCATTTTATCTTATTTTAGTTCCTTAACTTTTTCTCATTTTTACTTTTGTTCTTCTAACTTTTTCTTCATCATACTTTTATTTGTTTTAATATAGATTAAAACTAATTATGGAAAAAAAAGTTAAGAATAAAAATAAAAAATTCAGGAACTACAAACATTTTTAAAAAAAATTAGGAACCAAACATATAATAAACCTAAAAAAATAACTAATTTGTAAATTAATACCCATAATAATAATTAAATTATTTCACTTTAGCTAATAATATCATAAATTTAAATTATTATTAAAATATCTATAAATAAATAATTTAAGTAGTAATTATATTTACTTTCCTACCAATAAGTTTAACTTGTGTTAGTATTTTTAATATATCAATAAATTCATCCACTTAAATAGAAAATAAGAGTATTTCTAACTATCTGTTATATATAAAGAACCAAATGGAGAATACTTTTATTTTTTTCAATATATTTTATAATATAATTTACTTTTTATGTAATTTTAATATATTTTTTTGAAGAAAGTGAAACACATTTTTTAGTTTTTGAAAAAAATAAATAATACAATATTACTTCTACTGAGGCAGAGGCTCTACTTCAACGTTCATGTATTCTCTACTTCAACGTTGATGTTAAGTAGAGAATACATCGGTATTGTTAAGTTGAGAATCCTTATTAAAAATGGAATAAAATCAAAAAGACTTTATTTCAATGTTTTAGGTCCAAACCTGATAATGGATTCATTTATGGATCAATAGAATGTCTACTTCAAATCTCGTTAGAATTTAACATCAAACACCATAAAATACATGAGCATTGAAGTAGAGAATACATAAACTATTTTCACATCAGGCACCATAGAACATATAAGCATTGTTAAGTAGAGAATATCCTTATTAAAAATGAAACAAAACTAAATTTTTTTTACTTCAATGTTAGGTCTATACCCAGTAATGGATTTATGGACCAATAGAATGTCTACTACAAATCTCATTAAAATTTATTCGACAAGAATTAATTATATTTTTGTTTTAAAAAAACATATTATATAATTTTTCATGTCTAATGTAAAGTTTTCAAAAATAGCTTTCACGTTATTGATATGATTTTGGTCTTAAAATTGTATTTCCAAACATGTTATTGACTTTTTTTTTTTTGCTATAACTTGTCATTAACTTTATAACATTTCCAAAGAAAAAACTTAATTGAAGTTCTTAACTTTTTTCTAGTGGGTCTCTTTATGGCTTGTTGCCACATAAAAATTAAAAAATACTAGCTAATTTTTATTTCAACCGTAAAACTTAATTTGAATGCTTAATTTATTTTTGGTGAATACTATTTTGTTTTTTGCTAACATAAAAACTCTTATTTTGAGTTGATTTTTGTTAATAATTAAACAATCTTGATAATTACTTTTGTGAACAACATCATAAAAATCTTATAAGAATTTATTTGTTCCAAAGTTTCAATAACATTTAGGATTAATGACATATTAATTATGATTATTTTAGGAATTTTATCATTAAGTTTTTTTTACACATGCTGCCATCATACTTTATAATTTCCATATATTTTATTATTATATATATGTTTTTTTAATTTTGGCCAAGTTTATTATTATGTTACCAACAAAACTTTGTCAATCTTTAGGCACACACTTTTTTTATGCTGAATCTCTAGGATGCACTTTATTACACATTTAAGAAATGGGTAAAATGTTGTAAAAAATTTTAAAAATATAATGATAAAATATGCCGAAAAAATTAAATGATAAAATTTACAAAATAACAATAATTAAGTTTGATAAATAATTGGAGATGCTGTTTTCCTTTTTCTTTCTCACATTTCAATTTGCTACTGCAAAGCGAATACTCATTCCTTCCTTCAAATCCCCCTTCTTCTCTCTTCCTTCAACCATCGTTCGTTCTGATTGAACTTTGCTAGGGTTTCAACCTCTCTCACTCTCAGTAAGCAAAGTTACCGTTTTTATTTTATTTTATTTTATTATTATTACAAGTTAGGATCTGAATTCGTGATTCTGTAATACGAATCAGAAAAAAGATTCCCTCGCCAAATCCTGTAATACTAAAGTGGAGAATTTCTGTCACAAATTTTTTATAACTTCCATTTCTCTCCTTCTCTCTATTCTCCTTCGTTTTGTAACTCTGCAAAATCCATTTCTCAGGTATGTACAATGTACGGATTCATTCTTACATTTGATTTGAACGGTTCATTCGTTGTGGGTCGTCTTCAAAATGTGTTTTTTCTCAGTAAAGAAACACGCTTGCACACTCTTATGCTGTTTTGTTGTTGTTTATTTAATTTATTTTGCTTAGCTGCGAAATCTGTGCGATAATTAGGAGGTTGCAGAAACGATAAAGTTAAACTCTTTTTCACTTCATAAATGAGCATGGGAATACGTACGACTGATTCTGGAACTATGGTGTGATGGGATATCCTTCACCAAAAAAAAATGATTTTGTTTTCTGATTTCAATGGAAAAATAATGTTAAAAAAACTAAAAATTTAGGTTAGTGTTTTTTTTTATATAAAAAAACAGTTGATTTATCTGCTTATTTTTGACTTTTTATTTCTTTCATTTTTGCGTGTAAATTTAAAATAATTTTAGTTGGATAATGCCAGCCAAGTAAGAATTACTCGAAGTTCAATTTATGAATGTTTTTAGCATAATACTATGAATGTTCCTGCAATAATTCAGTTAAAGATAGGTGTAGATAGCTTTTAATATTTGTTTGGTTGTTTGGAACCACACCAATAAATAAGGGTTTTCGTAGACCAGTTTTTGGTTGTAGGAGGTTGCTGTGATGATGGTTCACTAATTCCTAATGTCCGTAGAAATTAATGCTCCCTCCATTCCTATTTATAAGACCCAATTACCTAATTCATTTAGATTAAGAAAAATGGTTAATTTAATTAATAACAACAAATTTATCTTAAATTTATAACTTTTTTCAAAACTATCCTTGTCATTAATATTTTTTCTCTTCTAATTATTTGTCAATATATTCTCTCTCTTCTTTTGATTAGGGGTATTTTTAGTCTAAAAATAATTAATGAAGGAAACATTATAGATTGAGTCCTATAAAAAGAAACAAACACCATTTCAAACTTGGGTCCATTAAATAGGACCAGAAGGAGTACAATAGGTTGACTTAAAGTCTAAAACAGACAACTTAGAAAATACTTAGGAAAAATTACACAATTCTACACTATTATAAGTTTATGAATTAGGTATAGTGGACAAATATATTTTTGTACGCATTTGGTGTTGACAAACTTCGATCACTAAAGTAGAAAGTAAAGTTGGATAAAATTTACTATTTGCTTCAATTTGTTGTAGTCTTTTTCATATACAATATGCTAATGCTTGTGTTTTGGCCATGCTTAATATTGGGGTAGTATATTTTTATCTGCTCTTCATTTCTATATTGTCATCTACTGCAGTTATTGACTTCTTATCCTTAACTTTGCAGCTTTCTTTTTGATTTTGAGAGGTACCAAATCATTCTTCATTCTTCTCTTTGGCAAGTTCACGCCTGTTTTACTTACTGGTTGAAATATTGTGATAGAGATTTGTGTAACATTGCAAATTCTCCCGTGGACCTTGTGGATTCGAGAAATGTTGCTCAAGTATCATCATCCTATTGCAGAAGTCCTTTGGAAGGTGGACATATTAAGTTGTTGTTTGGATTTGAAGTTTAATTTTTTAAATCAGGAATTCCTTGCACCATAAAGAAACTTCCAGTATCCCTGTATTTCTCTTTTCAAATTGTTGTCAGATGTCAGAAATTGACTTGGCAGTTATTAAACCTGAGGTATGCTACCTTTTTGTATAAGTGAATATATACTTTTTATCTTAAAACCTTCTTGGCCGTGGCCCAATATTTCATTTGAGTTGTACTGCTTCCTTTTTTGCTTTTGGTAGTAACTGTTTACTTATTCCTTTGACTGATATTAAAAAACTATGTATTCTCTTGTATGCGGTTTGTTAATTCGTTTCCTGTAATACTTAATAGAAATTACATTTTATTCAATAATTTCGATAGGTTTAGTGCCATTTTTTTCTCTACACGGTTGAATCCCAACATCCTCTCAAATATTGCATATGAAAATGAAACTGTGTTTATTTGATGTGAATTGTGATTATGTGAATACAAACTGTTTTCGAGTGCTCGGTTTTAAACGAGTTGTTTTAGCATTTTAATGACTCTCTGGTCTAGTTTTCTCCTCAATCTCTTTGATGATGGAGATT
Source organism: Glycine soja (assembly GCF_004193775.1). Classification (NCBI taxonomy): domain Eukaryota; kingdom Viridiplantae; phylum Streptophyta; class Magnoliopsida; order Fabales; family Fabaceae; genus Glycine; species Glycine soja. The sequence goes on from NC_041004.1 coordinate 822,736, forward strand.
GTAGGGAGGGATTGTGGATTAAGAATTGACAGCATGCGCATGCATGACCTATCAATTAAATAACAGGGAGTTTCAGGGGTGAATGTCTCTTTCTAGATATTCTTTTAAAACATTTGATATTCTTTGAAAGCCTTAGACATGCATGTGGCTCATACAACTCTGTGCATTATCTTCTCCTTGAATCAGTGAATTAACTTAGTGTAGATGGGTAGTCTATCTTCTCCTTGAATCAATGAATTAACTTAGTGTAGATGGGTAGTCTCTTTAATGGCTTTTGTGTTCCAATTTTTCTATGATTGTATGTTTAGTTGTGTACTTGTCTTGTCTGGAATATCATAATTGCTATTCTTTAATTTAACGCAATGAAATCCACCAAAAAAAAATTAATGCAATGAAACTTCCCTACAAGAGAATCAAGACCTTCCATTGGTTACTTTCTTACATTGAAACTGAAACTCTTCTTTGTTTGTATTTTCAGATGATGAAGCTGTATGTCTGGCTTCAGACTTCAGATGATTCAATCCAACAAGTGGAACAAGAAATTGCAATGTTTTGCCCACTGATATGTCAAGAAATAATACAAAAAGGCATGGGATCTTCCAAGAGTTGTGCAATATGTCTTCCTCAACAAGTCAGTCCTGCCATGTTGAGCTTAATTCTTGACTATTGTCGGTTTCATCAAGTACCAGGCCGTTCAAACAAGGTTTGACTTCTTTTTTTCAATGCTCCTACATTGTTATTATCTTCATAGTTGACAAGACGATCCAAGCCTGAACAATAAATGTGAAAGGTATTTGACTTAGGGATTATTCTTTTTATAGGAACGTAAATCTTATGATGAGAAATTTGTTAGGATAGACACAGAGAGGCTTTGTGAGTTGACATCTGCTGCAGACAGCCTTCAGTTAAAACCTTTGGTGGATCTTACCAGTCGTGCACTTGCTCGAATAATTGAAGGGAAAACACCGGAGGAGATACGTGATATATTTCATTTGCCTGATGATCTTACAGAGGTGTCTGGTGCTTGTGAGAACTCTGTATGCCAATTATATCTTTTTGGATTTTCTATTTTCATTTCTCACGCATTCTTTTGATCCAGGAAGAAAAGTTGGAGCCCTTGAGAAATATAACGGCTGACCCAAGGATCAGACTTTTGAACCGTTTGTATGCCAAAAAGAGAAAAGAACTAAAAGAGCGTGAAAGGTTAAAGGTGCCACCAAATTGTTTCTTACTTTTATCTTCAACACATTTTATATGTCACACTGTCAATGCCAATTGTAGTCCTTATTCCTTAATTAGGTCTTTCTGATTGAACTTTTATTGATAAGAACTGTACAGATCAGTGTTGTCAGTGGTGTATTGCATATTTACATTTTTTCAACAAGGCAAAAGATATTGCATATTTGCATTAACTTCCATAGACATAGTTTTACGACAGATTGCATAGTGTCACCATTTTTTGAAGCAAGGCAACAATGTTGGAGAAAATGTAAATTTATTTTGATAGAAGAGATTCATATATATGAAGAGAAAATTTATAGTTTAAATAGATTTTTGGTTCTTATACTTTACCTTGATTTTGGTTTTGATCCCTATATTTTTAAAAGTTTGGTTTTTGATCCTTAGTTTTACAAGTTTAGGTTTTGATCCTTGTAGTTATATATTGTTTTGGGTTTGGCCGCACAATTTTTTTGCTTCTTCTACCAAAGCTGTCAAACACAAGTAAGCATCTCATCCGTTGCTTCTATTCCAAAGATGCACCACCAACCATTGACAAAACTGGTGCTGATGTGTTCTTGCTTCATTTATATTTCTAAATTGTAGATAAGTTTTGATTTAAATAAGAATAAATCTGTTTGCATGTTTCAGAATGTTGAAGTTGAGGAAGAGCATGTTGATGAACGTTCAGTTGATGACCTTTTGTCTTTTATTAATGGAAATGATGGAGGTAAATTGAACATATTAATCTTCCCTTTCTTTGTATTCACTTCATGTTTTTCTGTCTATAGATTGATCAAATGTGTACTTTTCTCATTCCTAATTGGTGAGGACTTTCTATTTAATGTTACTCATTGGCCATAAAAATCTTTTCTGAACCATTAGATGAGCTGATGAATTGACTTGGGCCATTATCCAATTGGGCAATAAGTTCCTTCATATTCACATTGTAATTCTGAATGCTAGGATGCACAGATAACTGTTCACTATGGGTGGTCTGTAGGTAAAGATGATGACATTCTAAATTTGAGAGATTAGGGCATTTTTAGATGATAAATTGTTGCTAGTCTCCAACAAAGTTTATGACAGCCAGGCTGAAGTAGTATAGGCAAGAAGAGTGCTAAAGTTTGTCTCCTTTTTTATATGACAAGCATTTTACCCCTTCTTTAACTAAATTTCATGTAAATTGATGTATAAGAAATATTTAAACATGCCTGCAAAATAATTTGACTTCATAAGTTTATGATTGTAGGGAAATATTGTGAATTATAATGTTTTGAAATAATTTTAATTAGAAAAAAATAAAGATATTTACGAGAAGAATTGACTCAATTCTTTATATGTATAATTTTTTATTTTCTTGGTACCAAATTTCATTAATCTTGTGACAGTGCACTTATTTTGTCACATCATTTAGGACTAGTTTTGATATGATTTTTGGGATGTGTAGCATCACTAAATGCCTTTTGAAATATTTTTGAGATTCTTTTAGAGAGGAATTGTCTGAGAGCTATAATTTTTTTTATAGTTTTCTTCAGTTCTGCTTTTGAATTTCTTACTGGAGGTGAAGAATTTTGTTGCAGATCCAAAGGGAGTTAAAACATCAAAGAATAAAAAGAAGAACCGGAGGAAAAAAGAGCAACAGAAGAGCTCTTCTTTGAAGGAGGAATCTGAACTGAACAAAAAGGTGGTTTTAAAAGTTAAATCATTTGGCACTGTCCATTTTGAATGAACATGGCTATGGTCTTATTACCACAACGTTAAAGTGTTTATTGCCTTTTTCTTCTTATAATAGGAGGTAAATGGTCATGATATCAGACACCAAAGTTCTGAAGCTGAGAGAATTAGCGAGACCTTGTATTTACCCTATGCAGATGATGACACATTTTCTCCTAAGGTTGAGTTTGATGATGGTGATATAGATGATGAGATCGATCCTGCTTTAAAGGAAAAAATTGACAGGTAGGATTATTTTCTGACTCAATGCTTTATACTGTATTGTAATGTTTTTAAAACCTATTTTGTATTTTTCTTGTGACTGGTATCATCTTTAGCATAGTTGCTCTTCCAAGTCACTAGCTTTTTTTCTGCTTATTCAGCCACATTGCTGAATAGATCTTATATGGACTATTGCATATACAGAGGACAAGGCCCTGGAATGATTTGAACTCTATTCTTATGCCTTTTTGGTTTTCAAGGAGTGTAACCTATGAGTTCTGCACACTTGAGTTAAGCCTAGTGGCAATGTTCATGACACTCTTTATTTATCTTCATGTTTTTTACCTTTTCATTTTAGGTAAACAAATTTATCTCTTTGATATATAAAGAGATGTTTGCATGGTAGTTTACACTAGAGTGCTTTTAAGATGATGGTATGATGCACCCTGAAATTTATTTCCACGGTACCTTTTGATGCAGGGAAGTGGAAGATTTTGCCCGCAGATTAAATTCTGACTGGCCAGAAAGAATGCAAGAACTTTTATCTTCAGGGAAAGAACGGGAGACAATACTTTTTACTACAGATGGTTTTCTAAGGCGACATGCTTGTAAGTTTTTGCCTTGTGTCACAGTATTTTTCCTTATCCATCATATGCTTTCTAGCTGAACTTAAAAAATAATTTGTATTTTGTGCTAAAAAAATTCTTTTCTTTTTCCTTTCTCCACTCTAGTTTCTTTTTGCATCTTCTACTTTTTTTTCCTGTTAGTGTTGGTGACATGAATTCAGTTTTATAGTTTCACTGCTTTTTTCTTATTATATATACTTGATGATGCCTGTTAGTCTGTTAGCTAATCCTGCTGTGCAGGGTCAAATTGTATAGTGCCATATCCTGTCAATTTATAAACAATGATGTGCTATTATTGCCAGAGATTTTTACGCTCACCTTATTTTTGTGAGTGTCGTAATTTCTGATTGTTTTGTATTTATATGATTTGTGCTTGAATTCATTCAGTGTTTGTGCATAGGGTCTTGCTAATGAGTCTGATGTACACTGATTAAGAAATCAATAAATAAAAAGCTTTTACTAGAAATGTTGCTGTTTCTTATAAAACCTGATTCTTTAATCAGTGTTGTTAAGTGGCCTTTGGGAACTACTCATCATTCTCCTTAGTAATAAAGCACTTTTTTAGAAAATATGCTCCAAATTCATCCCATTTCGACTCTTCTAGTGTTATTCACAACTCACTAAATCTCTCTTTCCATCTTCAGGACTGGACTTAGAATGGAATTATGGAAATGAATCCTTATCAGAGGCTTCAACAATTTTGAGATGCTGGCGGGAGCAAGAAAAGTTTTGCATGCCAGTTGTTTTTCTTTTTTTGCATTTCCATTGTTATATTCTATTCTTTGCAGTTCATTTTTGGTGCCCAATTTTATTCCGGGGACTCTTGTACTTTAAGGTCATAAAAAAAAAAGCTCCTAGTTTGTATGGAATATTAATCCTTTATTTTTGTGCCTTTGCAATTTTGGTTTTTTATTTGTATGGAATACATTGATTTTTTTTTAAGACATTTGGTGTGGGGGTAAGGATTAATCTTCACTGCTTCACGAGTAAAATTCACTTAACTTGACTCATGAAATTTGGTTTAGTGAGTTTACCATGTGATTTTTTTTTTTTCCAAAATGCTCATTTTTATCGATAAATATTAATTATTAATGGTTAGTTTTTTATTGGCGGGAGAAATTGAATACACATAATTTTCTTCCCTATCTTCTCCTTTCTTTTTTATCTTTCTAATATTTATAACGAATTCAATGATAAAAAATGTTTAATGTCTTGAAAATATAAAAAAGACATTCAATACTTATTATCCAATTAGTAATAAGAAGATATTGAAAGAAGATTCACAATTATTGTTGTACAATACAAATAATGCAATGTTTAGGGACAAATAGATGGATCCTTCGAATTCCCTTGGGCCGAACATGGTCTTCGATATGTTTTTCACTTTTTCTTGATTTAGTCAGAATTTCCCTGTACGTGGCTCTCTCACTTTGAACTAGATAAAGCTAGTGGGGTTCATGATCCATTCGCCCCTAATTTGATTTAGGTTGAAGTTAATCTTGACGGATTTAAAATTTAAAATTTAAAATTAGTGCCTGATATAATATTAGAGCAAATTTAAGCTGTATTTCGGGATGTCTTAACTCGGTATGATATTATATTATATATTTTTCTGAAACTTTCTAAACAATTTTTCTCTTAACGTGATGAATAATATTTTATATAATAATATTTTTTTATTGAAATTGATATATTATATTATTTAACTTAATTATACATAAAATTAAGATTGATATATTATGCTAAAAAATTGAACTAATTTACTCTTATATTATCGAATTTTATTCAGGATTGATTTCAAATTCAAATGAATAATTCAATTTTATGTCATATAGGGAATAGGATAAAGCTTGATGAAGTTTCTGATGAAAAAGGCCAGAAATTACAAGTATGTTTGGTAAGGTTCATACTTGAAATGATAGTTAAGCCTTGAGACTCTCTTGAGTTCTATCAGATGGACTAGTTTTTTGGTTTAAACTTTTCTCTTGTGCTTAAGTCATAACAAAGGATCCGTGTTCTACTATCCATATTTTCATAAAAGAACTAGCATATGCGACACGACATTGAATAAATCCATGTCTTTCCTCTAAATCTCGAAAGTTTTAAATCTTGCAGAAATTAAAATTTAGCTAACTTCATGTTCAAATTTCATACAAGTATACAACAATAGTAACAGTAGTTAATAATAATGATACAAACACAAGTTATGGAGATATGGTTTTGATCAGACTTTTAACAGCAGCTTCTCAGTGTTAGCAGCCTTTTAACAGTCCTTCCCTCTATGATTGGAGTTTCCTAAGCATGTCACTTTGCTTCTTGGTAAAGACATGGTTTTTTATCAGACTCTCCTTGATGCAAAGCCATCATCAACCAGGAAATGGAATCTCCATCTGCTATCTCACAAAAAATAAGGTTACAATACACAGATTGGTGGGTCCCCTTGAATATCAGAATAACTGGGTAATATCTCTCTCATATCTTAACTGCTGATTTATAACTTTTAAGTCCATGCTATCATATCATACAATTTGGCTGAAATTCTGTTACAACAAAGTTACAAATGTTACATAATGTCCTAGGAGGGTACAAGTCTGCTGCTGATTAATGGTGGCTGTCAATTGATTGGTTATCCTCTTGGATATGAGGGCAATGCCTTTCTGGTTCCCCTCTTGTCCATAAAATCTTGAGCTCCCCTCTCTTTTTTCCCAATGACAAAAAGGTGCCTGAAAAAGGACCAGATTTTAATGTCATGCAGTACCTAAATGTCTACTATGTCAGTCCTTGGGCTGGTAGACCAACAGCAATCAGTTTTATCAAAGCAATGTCAGCTACACGGACCAATTGATGTTATTGCAGTCTGTCAAAAGATAATTTTCAGTAAAATCATTTTACTTCTTTGCCCACATCCACTTATGAAATTTTTCACTACATGCAAAAAGATTATATTTGCTGCAAACTGTCTGATATAACTCCTTTTTTTGAAGTGATACTAATTACTAATTAGCATGATTTAAGCAAAGGAACCTTCAACAGCCAATAGAAGAGGCTCAAATATAACACCAAGGAGTATTTTTTGCAGATGGAGGGAAGTATGAAATGTAAAGATTACACACCAGCATGCCATCATAGGTGTTTCTACTTTAGATTTAAATGAGTCTGATTAATTATACTTGCCAAGTGTAAATGGGACTATATAAAGCAAAGCTGGCTGACCATGCCCATCCATCAAGTTCAAAGCCACATATGTGATGAGGAGACCTGCAGATAAAAATTCAAGGAATGATGTAAAGGACAAAGCCAACAGCCACTTCCACAGGTGAAGATAGGACTATAGGGAAGAAGCAAGCAAACAGAACTGTATTGGAGTTCTTAATAAGTTAATGTTGTCAAAGTGTTGCACCATTGGTTCCTTATTAATGCTAAACAGTAAATTGACAACATATTAGATCGCAGTACTGCATGCATAGGCCTAATGCATTATGATGAATTAAACTAGAGATAAACATCTTTAAACCCTTGCCTATTATGCTACCATCCAAAGACACCACTAACTTGACAAGTTTGCAATAACATGTTAAGTTGATGCACTTAAAAATGTGCATCAATTTTTAAGCCAGTTTCCTAGAATGTTCCCTAGTTAACTTATTAGAATATTATTAGAATAGCCGAGCATATAATATTTGAGGAATCTAGCATAACAGTTAACAGGTCCAAAGATTTTCACATTTTTTCATGAAAACTATCCCAGAACAAACATTTCATACCTAAACCGTAGGCAGTCATTGCCCACAAGAAGTATCCAGCCCGAAGGTTCTTCTTTGCCAACCAATCATACCTGTAAAGTTAGTTATCAATAGAATAAGTCCATGAACTGTTAACATGATGAAAGACCATTACCCTTTCCATCTATCTAAAACATTTTACAAGGAAACAATGTGGTCAGGTATTCTATCACCAAAAAATCAGTAATACAAGGAAGTCGAAGATGAGTAGGAGAGGTATGTATTATGACTTCCAATTCTACCTTAGTGAAAATGCCACTATAAGTCCTGGTAAGATTATGTCCCCAAATCCGATGATACTGTAACCACCCCAAGGATCAAATAGACGTGGTATCTTGAGAAGCATGGGGATACCATCTTCTCCACTCTTATCACCTCGAGCTACCTGTATAGAGAAAAGTTATATTAATTTTAACGGGAAAACAGTATATCATGTATGAGGCCAAAATCAACTTTGGGAAGAATGGTAGAGGGAGAACTTTCTTTAAAACACTCACCACTATCATCACACTCTCATGGAACCACCGTTTAGAGACAAACACCCAAAAAATGTCATATAGGAAGGCACAACTGAGAAGAACAGTTCCAACCTGATTCAGAAAAAAAGGTATATGTCGGTCAGTGGGTGCTTTTTTGTTCATAATAAAAGTTCAGTAGTATCCAGCAAAGCTATGTCTTCAATGATTTGTCAGTTTAACTATTATATAAATGCCCCATGTGTGACTCCTATTCTTAAATTCAAGAGTATCACAAACAAGTAAATAAGGACATAGCGCCTTAGACAAGTTTTTTTAAAAAACCAAAGAGTGAGAAAAAAATAACTATAAATCATTAATTACCTTGAGATTTGGTATGCGAACAATCTGAAGAACTGTAATTATCAATGTGATACCCTGAATGACAGGAGGCAGAAAAAGAAAAGTAAACAGTTAAATAAATATTGATCTGCCTCTTAATATCTTGGAAGTTTTATATTATAAACACTTACAATCTTAAATAAGGAGTGTTGGTATTAACTAGTAAGAAATCCTAAAAGGAAGAATTTTAATTTTAATTTATATTCAAAACTACATTAAAAGGGAACAAGTATTATTAAGAGAAATAGATTTTTTAAGTGACAAGAGAGGAAAAACATTGACGTGAAGCAGAAAAATAAAAATCATGGGAATGGAAACTAATAACAGGTATATCAATGGGTCAAGATCAATCTCCGACCATGTTTCATTTTGATGATTAGTTACAGCCAAATTTCAGTAATATAAAAGCAGAGATTAGGAATTTGATTTTGTTCTTCAAAACTTTTCCATTGATCAATAGCAAAAGAATGCCCTCCTTGATACTTAGTTCATGATTCCACACTACCAGATACTGTTAATGCAATAAATAATTAGTTATTTGATCTGTATGATATGTAAACCAAAACAATACATTTGAAGCCACAAATGTGGTATCCTACAGTCATTGTTTTAAGGGAAATAAGTGTTTTTAGTCCCAATATTTTCAGTCAAACTTGGTTTTATCCCTGTACTTTCAAATTGGTGAATTTAATCCTCCAACTTTTGAAAATATGTGAAAGTAGTCCCTCTTCATGTTTAAACTTAACATTTAGTGGCAGTTTTTGACTGCACAAAGTTGAAAGAGGGACTAAATTCACATATTTTCAAAAGTAGAAGGACTCAGTTCATTAATTTGGAAGTAAAGGGAACAAAACCAAGTTTGACTGAAAGTACAGGGACCAAAAACATATTTTTCCCTTTCAATTACAACTAGAGAAAGAGTATCAGATTTCATGCTAGTTTAAGAACATTTTCAGTTTTATACCAGTGATGTTTGAATGTTGGAAAGCAAAATCTAAGTCATGCTGCAAGTGGATTTCTTATGATTGTATCACAATTTTCTGTACTTTAATCAGAAATGACAGCCAGTCCAGTCCAAAGGGATAGAAAATAATAAACATTAGAAAATGTAAAGGAAGAAAAAAAGATAACCAGAAGATATAGTAAAATTAATAGATTTATTTTCTAATCAAAAGTAAAAAAACTATTCTTACAAGGATATCCTGACCAATCCAAGCAAACGATGCATGGCGATAAACTGCCCAAACCACAGCAAACACTATGCAGAATGGAGTAACAGCAACTGTCAGATATGAGACAGCTCCAAAGAAGGGTATCTTCACAAATGTTTGAGCAGGTTGTTGAAACCATCTGAAACTATAAGCATTTTGCTGTCAATTTCATATCTTAACTAAAGAAACCGATAGAATGAACAACGAACCATGAACCCTACAGCAACAAACTTCAAGCTGAACTAATTTCTTTTTCAGACAATATTAATTTATTGCAATGTTGAGACTAAAGAAAGCAGGAAAAACCAATGTTGATGCAAAAATTAAATAAAATACATCTTTGAGCAATATTCACTCGGAGCTATACGTGTGTCTTGCTATATTTGGTTATGAAATAGAGTTCATTACCACCTAAATGCTATATTTTTCAGGAAATAGGTATACAGAAAAAAATGATGGCTATGTCAATTAATTCTCACCCTAATTTGCTACCATTAATATCAACAATAAACAAACCAATTAATCATAATTTAACAACATAAGTAAAGTATGCTCCACAACATGATCTTTGGGTCCTAACAAATGTAGTTATATCTTCTTTCAGTTACAATGAAAATGTTGATTATTAAAGGAACAAGATATATAACTCAACAGGAAAAGTTGGCAGATTAGTTATTGTATCCTTCGCTCATCCAACCACCTTCCTTTTCTATAAAATACTTACCATGATAACAGAGCCACCAAACAAGTTTGTAGACCCTGAAAACACATGAAGAATATAAAGATTTAGCTGCTGTATGACAACAAAATCATGCTATTTCTTCACTCATAGACTTTAACTCCAAGTAATTACTAATGCAAAGATTACTAAACAATCATGGAGTATCTGGCTCAGATAAAATATGAGCCTTAAGCATAACCTAGAGAATTCTCAACTAATGTTCATGAGCTAGCTTACCAAATATCTTTACCAATCGAAAGAGCATTCTGCCACTTGGTTTTCTTTTTATTTTTGTTCAAATTCCTTTTTTTATATTTCCTTTTTGATTTCACTATAACTAATTAGAGAAGAAATTTGTCATTAAAAGTTCACCCCAAGGGACACCCCCCACTTGCAATCTAAGACATTGCAGCTGCCTTAAAGAAGATACACAATGATGATAAGTAAAGCATGGCAATCTGGTTGATCAGTAAATTGATTATAATCTAGATTAGAGGAAGGGGAATACTCTAAATAAACAAGAACTAAGCATTGAACAAGAACAACTCACCTCTATCCCACCAATGCAAAAGAGAACCACCAGAACTTCAACAAACCAGAATGACATTAATTTATACAGCATAACCAAGAAGCAAGAAGCAATCACAACAAATAAAATTGCTGCTACAGTACTGATTTCCACATAACCACTGGAGCCAACATTTTCTGTATTAACGTAGTCCTCTGAAGCATCCTGCAAGTAGTTGGTCCATATATTAGTAACTAGATTAATGAGTTTTCAAATGAGGGGAAATATTTCTTTTAAAGGGGGAAAAACTTGCTGATATTAAAAGAGAATAAAATCCTGTTTTATATTACCTCCCTGACACGTATAAAACAAAGCAAAAGCTTTATTGTTTTTATGTATTTGTCTTTTCAGCATTTTTTGGTTTGGTTCTGTTTAGCTCCTACTCATTTTTCTATTCTTATTATTTTCACTCTATTTAGAGATAGTAAAGTTGGCACAAAAAAGGAACTAGGTAACCTTTAAAAGCTTCTCTTGCTCAATTGCTGCTTCTCTAGCACTCCAGGCAGACCAATAAGAAGCAATTAAAATGGTACCAACAGCCATAAGCCACAAAAACACTTCCGCAACATCAACCAATGGACGCAGTGGAGAGTATAACTGGATTGACACTAAAGAGCAGAAATTGTACACGCAGAAGTGCAACCGATATCAAGTAAGGCACATGTTCACATCATATATAAAATATAAGCTGTCATTTTAAAAATTAAATTGTCCTGTGCCAAAAGAAAAACCATAATTAATTACACAACAAGAGACAGCTCATAGAAAGTCAATCATACCATTGGATTTATTTTCTATATGCCTTTCCAAGGTCAATCCAGCATCTTGTGGAAGCATGACAGCAGGTATTCCAATATCAACATCAGTTTCATTTTCTTCACAAACCATCTTGAAAAGTTCTGTATAGCGATGAAATACATTAGTTTCTCAAAACACTGTAATATTTTTATATTTTATATAAAAGAAATATTTGCTTCAATTGTTGCAGTTTTCTTTGTATATCCTAATAACTAATAATGAAAAATATTACTTAGCATTCTGTGCAACTAATGTCCCCAAAATCACCTCTAACCGTGAAAGCACTAATGGACAAGTGATGAACAAAATAGACTATAAGATCTCAAAAAGCATTAAAAAGAAAATGTAAACACCTGTACGGTAGTTTATAATGAGGATGGCTGAAGCACCAGCTTCATCAGCTATATTTGCCTTGGTTGTGAAACTACATTTTCCTCGGTGCACCAAAATGATCTCGTTGGTGAGCTAACAAGAGTACAAAGTAATACAAAATACAAATTACTTTTTGAAAAACAAAATAGAGCTTTCAATCTAGACAATTATGCTTCACATGCAAGTAAAGTTACATTTGGTACGTTTTCTAGCTTAATAACTAATTTAAATACCATATTCTTAGGCTTTGTACAACAATCAGGAGGATCAGCCATGACAACTCTAGAAAGATTGGCCCGTTTTTCTTTTGATTCCAATGTAGGGCCAAATCTTGCACCAACACCAACATACTCACTGTTTTCCACACCATCAATCCAAGTGGGGACTTTTACCTAACAGAAGTGAAGAAATTGATCAAAGCTGTTAAATAAAAATGCATGCATATGTATATATGGCAATTCACAATTTAAGAAAACAGAAATAGCCTGCATAGCAGGTTGCTGGAAACCATGAAGACATAAGCTAAAAGAATTTTCATAATCAGTTCACAAAATATAGTTCCCAATCAGCTGGCTACAATCAAATTTTGTTCTCAGTCAAATTTAGAGTACATTCACAAATAAATAAATCCCTATTTTCACCACCTAGATAGCCCACCAAAGAAGGTCAATCAATAAAAAAAAGGGCACTGAACTGCAGAAATTTTACAGGGACAGATAAAGGGTAAAAGCATTTGGAGAAGAAAATAAACAAATTCAGGTCTTTCAGTAGTATCTAGATTCTAGAAAACAACCCCACCTGGATCAACCTCAAGTGCCAAAGGTACAAGTTTGCATGACAACAATCATGCAAAAGAAATGGAAAAGTGATAACAAGAAACCATAGATATCAAATACAAGATATTAGTATATTACACAAAATTAGCATACTCTTAAGTCTAACAAACTTAGACCTCTCTGCTGCAAAAGCTATAAACACATCACCTATGAGATGATTATGAGTAAAAAAAATTTACTTCAGTACACAACCAAGCACTGTGACATGGAATCTATAAAAGGCAACATAAAACAATTTAGCACGCAACCTCTAAAACTTAAGCAAGCATTGAGCAAACACCACAGCATCATTGAAGGTGCAGATCATCTTTCCACAATGAAAACTCAAATCAAATCAAATACAAAACACACACATGCTTTTAAAAAATATAAATTAATCCCACCCAACTCTCCAATTTTCATTTCCTTAAAAGCGAAGTATTTTTTTTCCCCATGTTTTCCAAATCCCTTCATTATTCCAGAACTTCCCCACTAAGCAAGCATCAGGCCAAGATCAAAAGTTAAAAACCTCCAAGAATGAACTTTTTAAATTGCAATTCATGTGCAGAACACAGAAAAAAGAAGAAGAGAAAATTGGTACCAAAACAAAGTTGTTCTCACAACCAGGTCTTCTTGGGGCAACATCATCATGGTGAACTATATCCCCACCCAAAACCAAAGTAACAGCTCCAAACAGGAACACATAGATCACACTATATATAGCTCCAAGTGAAACCATGCTGAGAAGTGAGAACTGAGGCTCTTGTGATGCAAAATTCAAGGAGAGAAACAAAAGGGGTGTCAGAGAAAGCAGAAAAAAAAATCCGTTTATTTTAGAGAAAATGAGGAATTTGGAGAGGAGGAAGTGGCGGTGGGCAGAAAGAAGAGAGAGAGAGAAGAAAAGGGTAGCAGATTTTATTTATTATTGTTATTAGTATATTATTATATTGTTTTCTTAATTTTTGTTTTGTCGTTTGTAGGACTAAGAAAAAAAATACTAGTACTAAGAAAATGCGTGTGTTAACTGTTGAACTAGAAGTCTAGAACTTGCGATGCTATGTTGATAGTTTCACAGTTGAGTGTGACCGCCATGTGTTCCTTTATGAACTTTGGATTTGATTTCGATGTCTGCATTTACTCATGTCCAAGTTATTAATTACTATGTCACTTTGTCATGGACTAGTACGGCATAACGAAGTTAACAATAAACCACCACTTTAACGTCTATCTACTCAGTTTTATTCGGTAACTCAATCATAAATTTTATTATATTATTTTAAAAATTAATAAATTTATTATATATAATGAATGATGATGGAATGACTTGTAATATTTTATCCACTATCAATATATAATTGTTTTTCTCATTAGTCATTCTCATATTTTTTTAATATTTTGATGTTTAAAATTATTATATATAAATTATTTTTTTAATAAAATTAAAAAATATATATTTAAATTAAAATATTCCTATTTAATACATTAATCTTGAATAGTATTTATTATATTATTAATAGTGAGTATTAAATAAGAATATATTTTAAAAAAATGCATTAACTAGAATTTAAAATTTTAAAACATCAAATGTTTTGAAATAAACAAAAAAAAACAAAAACATAAAAAATATAAGACGAAAGTAATAATAATTTTTTTAATAAAGGAGATATTTGAGATATCTAGAATTCTAGATTTTTTTTCTGTTAAAAAAAGAATTCTAAATTTTTGTTTGGTATTTAACTATTTTTTTATACCTAGTCAATTTATTTTAAAATAGTATATTTGGTTGTGATTTTATTCTCAAATTGAAGATTAAACCTCAAACTTTAATTAAGAAATTAAAAGATGAAATCAGTTTTGTTAATGACTTTTAGTATCTTGATCTTTTTTTTTGGATAGATTTAGTATCTTGATCTATAATATATAGAGTTTGATATACTAATAAATTATTAGAATATTCCATGTTATATTCCAATAAAAAAAGAATAGTTCATTTCATTGTATGATTAAAGTGACATTAAATCTAAATTAAACACCATCATATGAGCGCATCACTTATTATTAATTTAATTAACAGTTTTGAATTCAAATTTCAAATTTTGAATATATATATATATATATATATATAATATTTTTTTAAAATGTCTATAATAATCTTATTTGTCAAGCTACACCTTATCTTATATTACATATTTGTGGTTTAAAAAAAAGACAAATTTAATTTGTAGTGTAATTGTCTTATTTCTATTTTTTTTTTCACGTGCATATGAGCTTGTCCTTTTCGGCGCAACAACATATCTAATATAAAATAAAAAGTCCAATAAATTTTAAAAAATTATCATTACAAATTATTAGCCCATCATTTCATTTCATACTCATTTATTTTTTTGAACCCTTTTCATACTAATTTATAAGAATCCAAATTCAGTGTTTTGTACTGATATAGTTTTATCGCAAAATAACCATATAGTAGTGTAGTTATTTTACCGTAAAATACATAGTGATCATTTTAGTGTAAATTGTTTATACTTTGATTTGATTATGTAGAAAACATAAATAATAAACATATTCTCTTGAATAGTAATACATGAACATTTCTTAATTTTAAATATTTAATTAATATATTTTTTTATCACATTATAAATTTTATTATATTTAATTTTTTTTCACTAAATGTCGGACAATATTATAGGTTTTCATTAAACATTTTCATTAAAAGATAAAAAAATTCAAGTAGTTGCAATGAATAGGAAGTTTTCAGTAACCACTATCACATCAAATCAAACACTGAAAAAAAAAATAGTAAATATCATAATAGAATAAGCTAAGATTATATTAGAATATAATAATGGAGTTTCGACAGGAAACAACAGTGCATAAAGCTTAATTATTATGCTTTCGTCTCTTCAAAAAAAAAAATTATGCTTTCGTACGGTGGTCCTTCCACTTGTCACGTGCCACGTGTTTTTGAAGGAACCGTAGGGCACTCTTTTATCACCATTCTCGGGTCACCGGCTACTGACTCAACAAGTCTTCGCTGCCGTATGAACCGTACAAATTAGACTTCAGACTAATGATTAAAAATATTATAATACGATGTTGAGATTTTAATCTGTTTAATTTAAGAGAAAAAAAAATCATACATTCATAATATAATTTTTTTTATATAATTATTCAATAAAAATTTATTATGTATAATAAATTTATAAATTTTGAAAATTATTTTTTAAAATAATTTACAATAAAATGATGATATAAAATTATTTTATATTATCGGTATATAAATGTTAAACTCTTAATTTAATTTAATTAGTTATATTTATGTTAATATGCAAATTGAATTAGTTGAATTAAAAAAGTTACTGATTTCTAGATTAATTTTTGTATATTACAGCTTCAATATCTGAAATTTGACTTCAATTATTTAAATTCCAATTCAATAAACTTTCCATTGAATGTGATACGTGCATGTTTAAGTAACCGTTACAAACAAATATTAGTGACAGAATAAAGTTTACAAAAACATCAACATTCTTCTTTTTGTGTATAGTTTGCAATAGATCATTGGATTTAGTATTAGAATTCATGTATAATAAATTGGAATACAAATCAAGTATGTAAAAGAGTGTTTAAATCTAAATTGATCAAAAATAAAATATGAAAATTGCTATAAAAAAAAACAAAAATCCAAACTAAATCCATTTTTTTAATGATTTTTTTTCAAACAAATTGGTTTGATTCGGTTTGTGGTTTATATTTTTGAAGCCGATCTAAACCGTAATACTTCTACTAACACTTATATTATTTTAGTGTTATGTATTTTATGTATATGTATCGCCTTAGCTTTATAATGTTTTGTGATATATATTATGTATACGAAACTTTACAATGCATGTTACTTTCTTTTTCCAATGACTTTTTTTAATATATATTTGGTTTATAAGAGATGAAATTTTACCAATTTTTATTATAAAAGGCTTAACATTTTTAGTACATTGTTATCAACAATTTTTTAATGTAATTTTATTTAAAATATGAAAAAAAAGTATAAATTTCAATGAAATAATATTTTAATAAAAGTGTAAAAATTAAATCAAATTAAATCACAAAATATTAGTTTGATTTAGTTGAGATTTTATTTTAAATAAAAACCAAATCAAATTAAATCGGATATATTTTTAAGTTTGATTCCAATGAATTTTCAATTAAAAATTAGTCAGTTGACTTTTAATTATAAAATTTTCTCTAGAGCTAACTTTGGATTAAAAAAATTAGAAAAGAAATTTTTAAAATACTAAAAACATCTTTTTATTACATAGTAATAGCTTATTAAAAATACAGGCATTTTGCGTAAAATCTCAATATTTAAAGTATTTTTTTAATTTGTATATTCACAATAAATATATGAAGTAAATTTTATTTGTATATTTACAATAAAAAATATTGGATTTCACATCATGAAAGAGAGATTAACTAAAATTTGGAAGCTTTCTGCAGGCTTCGACATCCTGGACACATGCACTGGGTATTTTATGGTCAATTTTGACATGTACGTTGATTGCGTGAAAGTCATCGAGGAAGACCCATGGATAATTTTATTTCACCAGCAGCCAAGATAGAAAAAACCTTGGTTTGGATGAAAGATTATCGATACCAAGTCCAATACAAAGGCTTGCATCAAATTTGTGGCACCTACGACTGCTACAACCATCTCACGTAAGAGTGCACGAAAAGTGTTGAAACATCAACTGTACAAGCTAACCCTAGCAATGACCAAACTCCCCCCACAAACAAGGTGGTCGTGAACACGTACAACAGAGAAGGGAACGCCACAATCTAATGTGGAGGCACACAACGAATTTAAGAAACAATATCTCTCTTGATGTAGTTACGAATAAGAAGGATATTTCATTGATTAATAATGATTCCCCTATTCATGGTGATTGGGTGATAGTTCGCAGAAGAAAATCCAATTAATCTGGAAAAAAAACAGAAAGAGATCAAATAAAATCATCCCCACTCCAAGGATATCTCAAAGAAAACCAGAAGGAATATGCCAAAGTCAACTACTACTCACATGGTACGTCCAAAATCCTAAACCCTAGCCATGCTAAAGAAAACCCATCACATGCCAACATGCTAGTAAAGCACAAGAGGCCAAGAAAAGATCATGAAACCCCCATATGACAGCTAGTGAAAAATGCAAAGATCATCCCTCCTAAACACTCACGTAGCGTCCCGAACATTGTCCTAAACACCAAACCTCCCCCATCTATAAACCTTGACCTAAACACCCAACCCCCTAACAACACTGACCTTGGGAGCAATATCCAGTCCACAATTAACCCCAACCTTAAGCATTCTTCCCATGCCCCTATGCAAGATGATAATGTGGACATTGGTATGGATCTTGGACTCGATGTTCCTTAAGATGAGCCTATTACACAACATGATGGTCAAGACCATGCAATGGTCACGTAAGGAGTTCCCTCTACTCTCTTCTCTTTCAACATGTATCATGAATATTTTTAAAGATTTCTTAACTATTTCATGGAATATTAGGGGAGCTATTGGACGCACCCCCAAGCACCATGTTCGAGATATTATTAAAAAGTCTCATTCTTCTTTTTTCTTGATCTTTGAGACTCATGTTCTTTTTACTAAAGTGGAGCAGTTCTAGAAGTTTCTAAATTACTCACCTATGTGCATTCAAATGGCTATAACTCTAAAGGAATCTGGATCCTTTCTAACAGGAAGGACATCACTTTCACACTCATTGACTCCAAGCCTTATTTTATCTCATTTTTTGTCAAGAAGCTTAATTCACAGTGGAGTTGCTCGACCATCTATGTCTCTCTAACCCCAACTCTACGTATTTCTCTTTGGGATCATCTTAGGAGTTTATCAAATTCTATTCTTTGACCTCTGGCTTTTCATGGGGGACTTCAATAAGATTATCCACTCATCAAAGGTCCAAGGAGGTAACTTTCACATTGCACGTGCTCAAAGTCTCTCTTTTGTCTTTATTGATTGTGGTCTTCTGGACCCGAATACAAAGGGGGCACCTTCACATGGAGGAGGAATACTCAATGGGGTGGTCATGTTAGAAAGAAGTTGGAAAAAGTTATGTCAAATTCTGCCTGGAGATTGGTCTTTAAAAAATGCCCTAGCAGAAATTTTTCCTATGCACAACTCGGACCACAACCCTATTTATCTTCATTGGTGTAAATATATTACAAAGAAAAATTTTACATTTTCATTTTCAAGCAACTTCACTAGGTCATCCAAATTATGGAGATATTGTCAAGAAGGCCTGACATATTACTCAAGGGGTGAAAGAGTAATCTATTGTCTTCAATAATGATGTGTTTGGCAACATTTTCAAGAAAGAAAAAAAAGGAAGTTTGAAGATAAAATCAAAGGGGTCCATCTACAACTAGATATTTTTCCTTACTCTAATCTTATTCAATTAGAGAAAGATCTTCAGCTACAGTACAGTACAATCTGGTGTTGGACCAAGAGGAAATTCTTTAGTTCCAGAAGTCCAGAGAAAATTGGAACAAATTTGACAACAGAAACACCAAGTTTTTTTATACTTAGACTATGATTAGAAGAAGGAAGAACAAGGTGAATGGTCTCTTTATATTGATAATACTTGGATTACTAATGAAACTCTCCTTTAGAGGGAAGCCCTAGCTTTTTAAAAATAACTATTTCCATTAGCTGATCATTGTGATCCGCAGAGCCTGGTTTGGCACTCCATTCCCACCATTTGTCAACAAGTTATTGATACTCTCCAGAGAGAGGTTTTGGGTGGTGAAATAAAGGAGGCAGTGTTTGCTGTGGATATTTAAAAGGCTCTAGGGCCACATGGCTTCCAACCTATCTCTTACAAAAACTTGTAGAATATTCTTGAAGTGGGTGTTTGGAGCATGGTCAACCAAGCTTTCTGCACAAGAACTTTTAGGGAAGGACTTTTGAAACACCGATAGTTCCCATTCAAAAAATGACCCTTCTTGGCCCTCAAGGACTTCGACCCATCAACCTCTACAATGTGTTGTTTAAAGTCATTTCTAAAGTTCTGGTTAATATACTGGGATCTCATTTGGATACGATCATTGGGCCCTTACAAAGTAGTTTTATTACCAAGAAAGGCACATCTGACAATGCAATCATTGCACAGGAAATTATCCACCACATGCACAACAAGAAAGGAAAATCTGACATCCTACTATTTAAAATTGAGACTCTGATTGCATTCAGCGAGTTCATGCTATATTTTCTCAATGAATGATAATTTTAAAACTACTTTTCTTTTAATTTGATTTTAAAAGTTTATGTCTTTTTAAATGCATTGGAAATTACAAAAATGACCCGTAAACTTTATGCGGATTTTTTTTGGAGGGGTTGGGGAATTTCCCAGTTATTCTCGGGAATGTTATATGCTTATATTTTCATGTTTCTTACAAGCTTTGATTATTCCCAAGTATTATTGTTTCTTTGAAATGTTATTACTTTCATTTTTATATATTTTGTTAAACTTTTATTACCATAAAAAGAAATGAAAATGTGATATTTTCATGAAAACAAAGAGGCTTCCTAAAATACCATTCACTTTCTTTTTCAATTTAAGTTATTTTAAATTTTAAAATATACCCAACACATTTTCAAATATACCTAGAAATAATATTTATAACGATATAATATTCTTGGGAATATAATTTCTGAAATATAACATAATTCCTTAAAACATTCCTAGTTATAATTATATATAAATGATAAGTAAAAATATATTTATTACTCACTTTGTTTCATAATGAGTATTGTGAAAGAAGAAAAAAATTGTCCCAAAATATTTATTATTTTATTTTTTAATATAATATTAATTATTTTTTCATTTGATTTTTTTATAATATTAATGAAATGAATCATAAAAACTAAAAAAATTAATAATGATAAATTAAATACTGTGAAATTATTATTTATTTATTAATTTTTTATCTATATAAAATAACCCACGGGACCATAATTATAACGGAAAGAATGAAATAATGTATTATCTTCTAAATTTATTTCTTGTTTTATTGCATGCGTACGTCTACATCCAAACCACTGTGTGCAGTCTTACCCCTCTCTTGAGGGTGAATGTGATTGTGACGGTGACGACAAAAGAAAAATAAGGAATTGAAGGAGCAATATTCGATCACCACTTTGGAGAAGCGTAGACTCACGAGCTTTTATCTACTCCAACAACAAAACCTGATCAAGCTTTTAACCAGGTAAGAGTTTTATTACAATCCAAGCATCACAATGGCGTAAAAGCTCCACCTATTCATCTCTTTCCATTTGGTTTGATGTATGCATGTTCGTTTTTGGGTACCAAGTTTCATCCTTGAATTTAGTCTTTTAGTAATTAGGCTTGTTTTTGGCTCTTGCATGTTATTTTGGGTTACTAAGTTTCAACCTTTAATCTCTCCCTCATTCTTTCTATGTATATTCACAGTTTTTTGGCTCCAAAATATGAGTGCGAGAAGCTTTTTCTGTGTGCATGGTGATCAACTAAATCTCTTAACCCATGAAGCTCTAATTTTTATACCAATATAAATGGATGCATGTTGTGGTTATGTTTTGGGATTTCCCGTACCATTCTAATTGCTGGAAATTTTGTCTCATAAAAGTGTTTAGAATGGTAGCTTTGAAGACTTGAGAAAATTGGGGTATTTCCCACACAAGGGTGTTATATCTACTTATCATATATAAAAATTGAGCCGCAGAATGCAGCATATCCTTCCATGTCAGCCTTTTTGCTTATGTAACACACTTCTCTCATTTCACAATTTGTTATACTTCCTTTATGTCATGAGTAATTAATGTTTTTCAACTCTATGAAACAAATGTTTTTATCAGTTACTAAATTCTATTAAAATCTTTCAAAAATAATAATACCAACAATATTACTATATTGTTCATAAGATCATTTTGATCTTTGGCATTGGCAGACAACAACATTAATACTTCCTACTCATTTTTATGTTTTACGGCTTGAGAAGAAACAGGGTACAGGTACCAAAATGCAAGATCAGGTGTGGGCAATTGACATGGCATACTGATTAGATATTCACTAATGGTGGCAATTGGCATGACATTCAGTTATCTTGAAGTAATTTTATTTTATCAGTAGTACCTAAGTTGATCAAGTAGTAAATTGCAAGTTCGAAAGCATACAACTATGCCATTGCAATATTATGGTATATGCCTGTGGACAAATACCTGATGACAATGCTAGTATGGTTGGACTCTAGACACAAGGTCTGTCAATAGGAAACTCAGATACTTTTATTCTATTGTTATTTTTACATAAAATTTCTTATATTTCATCCATTTACAAATATTTTAAAAGCAATTGTGTATGATTGTAGACGCATGTTTAGTAAAGGAGATGTCCCAAAATATTCAAGATGCCCCAGGTGGAAGGTACATGCATGTCCCAAAGTTATTTTACATTTCAACATAATTTTCATAGAATCACTCATGTTTCTTAATATATTTTTTTCTATTTCTACACATCACTCATATATTACTTTCTATAATACTATTTTTTATATCCTCATCACTCATTATTTGTTGAACATTTCTTCTTTCTCTTTTTCTTTTATTTCTTAATTTTCTTTTCTTCTCTTCTCGCATCACATTTATTTTCTTTTTCAAGGGTTAAGATATTTTTTGTTATTTCAATTTTTACATTTAATTAACTAAAGATAACTGAATAGACTAAATTAATTGTTTTGCTCTTTCACATAAAGCCTGTATATATTTATAATTTACTTTCTAACCCAATAAAGGTTAAATATTTTAGTCACAAAAATGCAATCAAATAAATTTGTCATAGTTGGACATGAAAGCTGTGTCATATTGTCACGTGTAATTGATATTATACAAATATTACTGAGTAAATGATTGTTTGAAATTCTGATCATTTAGCAGTTATATATATTTATATATATATATATATATATATATATATATATATATATATATATGATTATTAATTTGTAATTATTAAGAGATTAAATTTGATTAAAATGTCATTTATAGAAGAAAAGAAATATGTAAGGCATTTTTTTTTCAAAACTTGAAAATCTAGCATTATATTTTCTTTACCAGTAACCTAGCATTATATACTTGTGAATAAGGCGGTGCATATTTGAAAATAAGAGAACTTATAAAGGTGGTGTAATATGTAATTATGCATTTATCTATTTATAATATATCAATGTTGAGTTGCAGATTGTGACGTTCCCATTTTTAGATTTCTAAAAATCACAAAATCTTTCACATAAGCATTTTTCCTTATGTGGCAACTCCCCTCAATTCACAATTTGTTATATCTTCTTTAATATATAGGTTACTAATGATGATAATATTTAGGAATATAGACAAAAACTAATATCAATTTTTGTAAATGTTCTTAACCCTAAACTTACAATTTATTTTGTGAATTTTATTTTATAATTTATTCATTCTTTTGTTTAGTTATTTTTGTTTTCTCTAAATTATACTACTATTATACATTTATTTATTTATAAACGTGCGCGGGTTAATGAGTAGTTTGATAAAATTCTAGCCCTCAAGTCACCTGATGTGAATCATCTTATAATTCTAAGAGTGGACGTGACAGTAGGCAGTGTTTGTTTAAAGCCATACCTCATATCATATGCCTTCAAATTCCATGAAATGAGATGTATGAATCAGTTTGAAGTTGTTGCACTCATTAACACATGCATGTTTATCTTATGTGAACCTTGCATATTGTAATTGATGATTCAACTCTTAATCCTCTGTTGTTACGAAGGTAGTGCGCAGCACCAAATCATGCCTTTAGAGGATAGGAACAGTAATCAGAAGCTACAAATAGCAAGGCCCAATAGACAAATTAAGACTATGTGCTAAATGTGGAACAACTTCAAGCAATAATATCCTAACAATAATATCCCTTTATTCTACTAACATCTTCTAGAAGACTCTATATTAACCAATAGTACTGCGCTATTCCTTATTCACGTGCCTGCTTGCATGACCCTGGTTCCACATTCAGCACATAGTCTTAATTTGTCTATTGGACCTTGCTATTTGTAACTTCTGATTACTGTTTCTATCCTCTAATGGCATGATTTGGTGCTGCGCACTACCTTCGTAACAGTGTTGAGATGGTTCATCTTTGAATGATTCATATTAAGATTAGCAGTAGCATTACCACCAACTGCTAAAGATAACTACATAAGATAGTGTTTATCCATATATACATGATATGCTACCTTGTTACAATAACTGAAGGTAGAAAGAAGCGCACAAATAGAACCTAAACAACATGATGGCTATACAAAACGTGGTTTACATATTTTAAAGACTGGTATGATAACAAATTCTCCTATAAACTTAATATAAAGAAGTAGAGCTACAATTTAATCAAAAAATGAGAAACTTGATCATTGACTTTGAAGCCAGTTCTGGATCGCATGGCGAAGAGCGTGGTTGGGAACAAGATTGTGATGAGCAAGCTTGGAATTTGTCCTTGGTGAAGTGTCACGACCACTTTCCAGCCATTCGCGTATAGCCTCAGCTTCATAAGTAAAACCATCCGAAGCTACATGTGGATCTTGCATGACTTCCTGCAAAGTAGGAAAACAATGAGGGGGAACGAACTTTCTTATATGCTACTCTTTTTTTCTAAATGAAAGCTCTATGGTTCACAGATACAAGGATGATGGATTTGGAAAACCTTTGTATAAAGGAAGCTTAAAAAAGTTATGAAATAAAAATCACATTGGGAATAGGCAAGTATGAACTAATACAAAAAGGATATAAATGTAGAGTAAACAATATGACATAACAGCCAGCAAAAAATTATCTCACAAAACTTTGATTAAATTTTCGGTTAAATTAGTTTTTTGTCCTCTAATTTATTATTTAAGTTCTATTTGATTCTTTATTTTTTGTTTAATTTGATCGTCTAATATTTGAAAGATTCAATTGGATTCTAAGGTCTAAATTAAATTGACAGGACTAGGAAATATGTATATTGTAGCCGTTTAAAACCATCACCTTTGGTCTAGTTTAGATGGTAGAACCAAATTGAAAAGATTTTTAAAATTAAAGGATCAACTTAAACAAAACAAAAAACTAGAGGACAAAAAAATTAATTTAACTTAAATTTTCTATGTAAATTGGTCATTGAGATGCATATATTGTTTGAACTTTGAAGAGTTCACTATTCCAAAAGATCCTAAAGCATCTGAGGATACATATTTTGGTTGAGCTGAAACTAAAAATGAAGATAGAAAGAATGAGTTACCAGAAAGATTGGACAAATAAAATAAGGAGGAGGTTGGCATAGCCTTTGAGAACCCAGTTGAGAGGTGTTTGTGACTACTGAAGAAGCCCTCATTGGTTCCAGTATCCTCCAAACATCTGAATAAAGTTCTGGCCGGTTCTTCCGATTCATCTCGCAACACCTCAAAGCCAAGCGAATCAGCTCTTCAGCCAGCATAAATGGCCATTCTCCAGCCAAAGGATCCAAGATGGATTTCAACTTTCCAGCATCTAATGCATATTGCACTTCCTTTATTATTCCCAGGGCTGGTTTCCCAGTCATCAATCTCAATAAAATGATTCCAAATGAATAAACATCTGACTTTGGTGTAAGTTCACCAGAAGCAAGGAATTCAGGATCCACATACACAAAAGTTCCCTTTGGAACAGTCCTCCAAAACTGTGTAGTACTATTACTGGAACTGTCTTGACAAGATAATATACGGCAGATTCCAAAGTCACTGAGCTTGCTAACAAGGTTTGCATCGAGGAGAATGTTGGCGGGTTTTAAGTCGCCATGCGCTATGCTGTGAGGTTTATTGGAGTGAAGAAAATTGAGAGCAGAACAAAGTTCTGCAGCAATGCAAATTCGAGTTTGCCATGATAGTGGAGGTGTGTTATCCTTGCGGTTGAGACGATCTTCAAGGCTTCCATTAGGTAAATACTCATACACAAGAGTCCAAGATTCTGTGCAGGCTCCTATAAGTGTGATAAGATTGGGATGCCTTAACTTGCTCAATACTTCAACCTGATACAAAACCAAAACAGAAAAACGTTATTTGTCCAACAACTTGTATAACAATTTGTACAACTAACAGAGAGAGAAAGATGAGATATAACAAATGATGTGATAGAGAGAAATCGACACAATGAGTTGTTGCATGAATACCACAACTCAAACCAAAATGGGAGTAAAGAATATATTTGTGTCACTACAAAACTGGACTAGATAAGGTCAAAGGACTCAAATTCAAATTCATTTTATAGCTCCACATATAACAACTTACACATTACAACCAACTTTAAGACATTTCATATTATTCAACTAGCCAAAAATTATTATTGCTGACCAAAATAGGATGATGTCCAAAATATCAAGCAAAACTCAATCCATCCTACCTCCTGTTGAAACTCCAAAGGTCCTTGCGTGCTGTCAGGATTCAACATTTTTATAGCCACCTCAGTGTGACGCAAGACACCTTTAAATATACTTCCATATCCACCTTCTCCAATCTTCTTGGATGGATTGAAGTTACTTGTTGCTTCTTTAATCTCTTGAAAGGAAAAATCTGAGAAGCAGTGAAGCTCCTGTGTGCTTGATGAGGCTTCCCCTTGTTTTCTCCTAAACTCCTCAGCCTCTCCCACTGCATTATCACGCTGTATTTGCAAATCATCTAGCTCATCCTTGTAGTTTTGTAACAGGTCCAAGGAAAATATAATCTTTTGCTTCAACTCCTTTACCATAAGTTCAGTTGATGCAATTTGATTCTCTAGTGATGAGTTCTGATCTAAGGCAAGTCGGAGTTCCTCATTAACTTTGTCTGTCTGGCTCTTCATATTGTTAAGTTTTTCATTTGCTTTTTCTACTGCTTCTTCTTGTTCTTTCCTTAGTTTCAGCTCTTCTTTGTACAAGTTTTCAGTGGCTTTAGCCTGCCAATTGGGTGGTTCAAAAAGATTCTAATTAGAATTTATATCAACTTGCAATTTCAGCACACGATGAGACAACCTCAAGTGATGCTCATTCATTCAAATGAGCTTAGCATCAGTTAAGATTATAATTAGGTCTGACCAATGCTTTACCACTTAGAATTATTTAAAAAACTTGAAAATGGGATACAAACAACTAGAATTAACTAACTATTCACATTATAAACATGATCATCCACACATTGCAGAAGTAATAAGAACTCAACAAGAGAATAGTTACCCTGTGAATAGCATCAATAGCATCTTTTTCAGCTTTACCGCGCCTAACAGTTTCTTGATATGCATCACGCCTAGCATTCGAAGCCTCAGCCATTACTTGTTCAAGTTGATGATAGAGAGCATCATCCATTCCTTCATCCTGCTAGCGTTCCATCACAATTTTAAAATATTATCATAAGGCTCAGAAGTAAGATGCCTTACACATTCTGAAAGAGGATAAAGTATGCATACCAGTACACTAGGAGATGATGAATGATGAAGATCCTTGTTAATCAGAGAAGGGTCATTCAAAATCAAGTCTAATGCATTCTCACTTCCATCATTAATCAAATTTGGGGTCAATCCTGGTTCAATAGAACTTATGTTTTTACTGAACTTGCTTGGTGGAGTTAAAAACCCTTCTGAAGAAGAAACAGATTCAAGGCTTCTCATATGTCCATCATTAACAGACCTTACTCTACGAAATAACTCTTGAGCTGGATTAGTTAATTTTATCCCATGGTTTTGCCCTTGCAAAATTGATTGGAAACTCAAGTTAGGTGAATGTCCAACTTCAGAGTTTGCCATTTGCTGCAACAAAGGAAATTCAACCTCTACATTCCCTCTATTCAAACTGCAATCCCTGAATTGATATAGCACTTATATCAGTACCAAAGATAATATGTTCAAATACTATTGGGAGAGTACATCAAATCAAAGTTCAAAATAAAATCAAGACACTATCCCTTGTACTTAGAAGTCATCAGTTTTCATAACACAACATACCTTGTATGTATGAGGTAGCCGTTGCAGATAAACTGTATATGACAAGAAGCTGGAGCTTGTTCACATACATATATAGCTTTCTTAGATCTGAGGGATGTCATCCTCCTGCAACATCATCCAAGTGGGAGCTCATTGGAAAGATTATAGTGACTCATAACTGATATAGAGATAACAAAATATTCAGGTTACAAATGGTTTATCATCAGAATTTATTTATAAAATGAAATACAGTCCAGCAAAGTTACAAATGGATATAAATTTCAAAGGGTTATGAATTTTGCTGTTAAGCCAAAATCCTCAAGAGGGGAATTAAATCAAAGAGGGAGAGATCAAAGTCAAGCTCCACAGATAAGAATGTTGAGAAATAGTAATTCAAAACAGTGAAAGTATAACATGCTTAACAGAAAGCTCCAAGCCCCACACAGATAATATGGCTACGGGTCTGTTTGGGTAAGCTTCTCCAGAAAGACTTTTAGGAGAAGAAAATAAAAAGAAAAAAATGAAGTGAGTTTCTCTATGAGCTAAAATTAGCTTCTGAATTAGCTAATATGTTAGCTGGCTTCGTACCTTGAATGGTACTTATCAGATGCTGCTCCCATTACAAGTTTCTGTATGCCATACCGGGAGATGAGTTCAACAATTCCTTTTTCTATGCAATCCATTTCAATGTGTAGTAGTTTCCTTGCACGAACCTATATCAGAAAATTATTATTAGTCAAAAACAAAGTAAGTTTACTTTTGAAAAAAAGGTTTGCTAGAAAAACTACCCCCATCCTTTGACAGATAAAAAGGTAAGCATCCAGAGTCTTGTGCATTTTTAGTCTTTCTCTTTCGTGGTAATCTTGAACTCCCTCCTCTCTCAGCGCACTTGCAGGAAATTTGGCACCCACTGTAAATATCCAAATGAAGAAGTTAAAGATCATCATGAGAAAATGAAAATCGTACACAGCACAGCAAATTATTTTTACAGCTAAATTCAGTCCTTGAAATTAACTGCTAGAAAGAATAAATCATACGTCAAATGTTGGATTTGACAAAAGCAGACCTAGAAAACATCATAAGTCATAGCGTAGTTAAATAAATTCTTAACACTAGAATTTAAACAAAGGACTGATTATCTTCTGGGCCATTTTGAGTTTCAGTTCAAATCCCCTAGTAATTTCTAAAATAATGGTCATCAAACGAGCAATTCTTGTAAGAGAAGAATAATGTTCATTGGCACAATCAATTAAAAAGCCTATGATTTGTTAAAAATAAATAAAATTTGTACTAAAAATTATCTTTAACTTTTGATTGATTATGTCTTCTAGGAATGAGCCACTGACTTTAATTTAGGCAGGTTTAGCCTGTATAAAATTTCAAAAAAAAGAAAAAAGAAAAAAGTATCAAACTATAATCTTAATCCGCAAATAAAATTGCATATGCACACAGACACACATGCTGCAAACTTACTCAAGGCCAAGGGGATCATAGGTGCTGGCACGTGAACATGAAGGATGCAAATTCTCCTTCCTCCAGAGTTCTGTATTGCCCATATCAGATTTAATTTGCTATCTTTCACATCTTTTGCCACGGCAACATAGATTGTCTCATTAACCATACTTGGACTAGGTTCATTTACAATTTCTCTCCTACTAGTCATGATTCCAGGAACCCCAGTATTACGAAGCAAGTTCACAGGATTGACCTGTGGTGGAGTTGCAGGCATAGGACTCACCACAGCCATGCTAAAACAGATGAAAGATGGTTGAAAACAGTTAAGAGACTCTTCTAAAAAGACTCTTTCTTCCTCTTCTGAAGAGAATTACGTTAAACTGAGAAACTCAACATTCCAATTCAACTTTCTAGCCAACGAAATATAAAAGAATTCAGTTACTAAGAATTTTCTCTCTATTACTAACGAGGATCAAACAAGAAACAAGGACATTGAAGCACTACAAGAACAAGGTCCATGGCTTATCAATTCATCCGGAATTGTTGTGTCTTTCTGTCTTGTCCTGTTGATTCTTATCAATTACACACCACATCTCAATCTACCCAAAAACATAATCATCAAAACTTGGTAATCCCAATTACCCAAAACCAAAAAAAATGAATAAAGCAATAAATAAAATTTCTCAAACTAGCCAAAATTTCTCTCAAGAACTGAAAAAGAAATATAAAAAAAAGCACATCTTTATTCTTTACAAAGCTCTTTCCACTTGTCTCAATTAAGAGAATTCATAACCAAAATCTCCCCTAGCTGAAATGGAATTCCCACTCAACAAAATATTAAATTAAAAAGCATGAACAAAATATTCAGCTTTTCTCTACCTAGAAGTGGCACAAACTCAACCTAGGACACTCAAATTTGCAAAAATATGCAACATGTTCATTGTCTATCATCATATAAAAAAAATTCATAGGATGATGGAAAGTGATGAAATGAAAAGGAAATGGCCTTATTTTTATATATCTGCAGGTGTTTATCTTGTTGTCTAATAGGAATAGAAAAGGGTGCCGTTGTCTTGAGCTGATACCATGGTAATGTACAAACAGAAGAGACACCGAAGTAATCATAAATAGAAACACAAAGGAACCTAGGAAATTACAAGAACAACCCCATGTCCCTACAACTTTTGGCTCATGCACCTTTTTTTCTTCTTCTCCCTCCATGTTCCCTATTCTTGCGAAGTTTCGAAGAAAGAGTTTAGCCACACTACTTGGACTTCCAATTTCCAATCTTCGGGAATAACGACGGTAACTTCTTGATTCTTAACTTCTCGGCATTGACTCTACAAATTAACATGAAACTTTTCATCGTGTTTTATCTTCACTCACACGTTTTTTAGTAAATTTTCCACAAGGTCACTTATCGCATAACTACTCTAAACCAAACACGCTTAAGTGTGGAGTTTTATGTAATAGGCTACGGAAAAGTAGATACATCTAATTGATATAAATAGTACCAATTAATTTTTTTTAAGTCATTTTCAGCTTTACAGTCTCATACTTGCACAACTTTTAAATCCTTCTCACTTTGGTGTGATTCGATCGGGGTGTTACAACAATTGTAATCTTAATCTATTAAATTAATATGATATATTTGTCACACATTAAAACAGGTGTAACTTGGATTGATATCCAATAATAAAAATGGTGCACACTCTTGTGTTATTTTGACATCAAGAAAGAAAAAGGTTAATAACTAAATATAGGTTCATAGATGATAATATAACGTGATGAGAAGAAGAAAAAAAAAAAGAAAATGACAATGACATTAAATGTTTGTAATGGAGAAGTGTTTATCTAAGCATCTATCATTATTCATCCAATAAATGTGAATATATATATATATAATATTTTACATATGTGATTTATGTGAAAGAAATTTTTAATCTAATAATGAATCTTAAGAAAATATTATTCAATTAAAAGTTATAGATGATATAATAGTTGTCAAAATTACACCAGTATAATTTAATTCATTCTAATATATGTGTGTGGGTGTGTGTTATTGTAAATGCCTTTGACATGAATTATTTTGAAAGATAAATATTTTATAAGGACTATAAAAAGAAAGCTATATTACAAGTATTGGGAAATGCCCAAGTCTCACATCGGTTGTCTCAATCCCTGGAGTGCAGCTTAAATATCTGTTGGGCAACTTCACTTAATGTCAATTGATTTTAAGATGAAATCTAACAACAAGGACCTAAAGCATAATTGATGACCATTCAGCAAAAAAATAACAAACATAATTGATGAAGCTCACATTGATTGGTATCCATTGGGTAATCAAAGTAATCAGATATATAATCATTTAAAATGCATCAAAAACAATAAAAAGAATAAAATACCCACATGAATTATATTGGTTCATACAATCTTGGACTACACCAAGTCCCTACACTTTTAGGATTTGCACCAACAATGGTATTTTTTCTTTCTTGAAATCTCCACAAGCTCCTAGACTCAATATTTTCTAAGCCTTCACAAATTCCCCCTAAGTATTATTTCGAAAAGTCACTCCAGACTTTGGACCCTCAATAACACTTGCTACTTGATCTTCACAATAATCTATTGTGGTCACTCTCAACCTTTAGAAGAGAATTCTCCTAATTATTGTTCTGAGGCTGCCTATCTTAAATGGGTTCTATTTGGAAAGTATCTAATACATCTCACAAGGAAAACCTATCAATAAGATTCCTTTGAGAAGATGTTTGCAGACTCTTTATGACTAGATAGATTTGACTCTTTAGTTCAAGAGAGACTAGGCTAACGAAGTCTAGTATCAGAAGCTAATGATATATATATATATATATATATATATATATATATATATATATATATATACAATATGGCTTTTGACCTTTGTCCTCTCTATACTTTTTCCTTTCTAGCAAAGAACTCCAGTTGCACTTCAATGTCCTTATATAGACCCTTTGAAGATGATTATTGCACCTTGTCTTAGAGGCCAAGGAGATTCATTACTCCTTGTCTTAAGAGGCTTGGAGGCCAAGGAGATCTACTCTAAGTTGGACCCATCACAAGTTGGTTCCTCGTCCTTCCTTAGTTGGAACAACTTGCACACAACTTTGAATTTTAAATTAATCTGTCGATGCCTACTATTGTCAATGATTTATGATTTCTCCTTTCTCCAGCATAGTCATGAGGTTTGTTACTCTTCAAAAAAGTGATTTTTCTACAAAATAGTATTTGATCTTTTTATGATTGTTGCAAATGTGAGAGACTCCTTTCTTTTACATGATTGCCTTGATGGTATAGGACTAGCAATTCGAAACTAGTTCTTCTCTTCAAATCTAATCATTATCATCAGAATAACTTGTCACGATAGTGCATCAATACACTAGTGAATGATCGATGTTATTCTTCACAACTTTTGGTGTATGTTTCTTGACTGTGTAAACATGTTTGTCTTCACTATCATCTTCAATAATGCATCTCTTGATAATCTTGTCATGTGTAGTTTCTGATATTTATCCCTTGACTTGGCTACTTCTAGAATCATATTTCTTGTCATATACAACTTTTATTATCTACACTTTGACATAGAACTCATGATTGTCCTTCTGTTTTTGGTTTTTTACTTTAAGAAGTTAGACACACTTTAGATTTTAGAAACCTTAGTTGTAGGCCAATGCCTCACACCATCTCCATGATTCTTAACTAAGTCATGTTACTTTGAAAGAACTTAAACACTTGGCTTAAAAAGAGATGTACTTAGATTAATCGTTCCATGAAATAGAGTTTGTTTTTGTTGTTTATGATTGGTGTATATGATTATGATAATTGATAGACTCATAATGATGGTTGATGTATGATGTTGATTTTGATCATGATTCATGATGATGGTTCATGAGTGCCCTTTCTACATGATTCTAATATTATTATCCATTTTCAAATGTTATGTTCTAAAGATGATATAGAGTTTGAATATGTATCATTTTATTAAGTTATAAATTGTTTTAAGTATGTTTGTTTTCAGTAAGTATTACAACATTGTAGCACATGTAGTAATGAATTAATGAATGTGATAATCTCGAATTTTGTGTTTGTAGGAGCATATGATTAGGAGGTGAATCTTTTATTTGGAAGTATATATGAGTAGAAGAAAAAAGTGATAAAAAGATAAATCAATAGATATAATGAATAATCTATCTATATGAGATATGTAATTAATAGATATAATAAATAATCTAGATATATATATATATAAGAAAAAACTTATTCAACCGTTATATAATTACTATAATTTTTCATGATTTATTATTTATGTTATTCATTTTAAAATAAATATGTGAAACGGTGCATCAATAGGGATACATATAGACTGGTATGATAAAAAATGAAAAAAATATATAATAAAATAAAAATTGAATGAAAGAGAAATCAATAACCCAATTTCTGATCTCAATAAAGTGTAAGCGGGTGTGGGTTACCAGTAAATTTGAATTGACCTAAATCAACCTAAAAATTTAGATTGGATAATTTTTGTATTTGAGTCAGACAAGAACTGAATCAATCAAATCCATTGAATTTTGAATTGAGTCATGAGTTTTAATATCTGAATCCACCGATTCATTGACCCGTTAATTTGTATTATATTATTATTATTATATGTAATATATATATATATATATATATATATATATATATATTTAAATTTTAAAAAATCAAATATTATTGGTTATTGATTACATAGACTTATCAATCTGAATTGAGTAAGTATCTATGCATCCTTAACCTTCAAGATCAAAGCCACAAGGGTTTTATTAAGTCACATTAGATGAGTTTCTAAAAATATTTGGAATATATTTATAAAGAGTAGTCCTCATAATGTCTCATTAATTTTAGCATAAAAAAAAGTGTTTGAAACTCATCTCAGTATATACTTATTGAAATTCCTTATCTCAAATATAGTATGTTTAATTTTTCATTCTCCATGAATATTGGATAAATACATAGGAAGAGTCAGCAGAATGGAGTGAGATGTGACAGCATCATAACAAAATTAATAAAAAATCTAACAAAAAATAATTATGTCTGGTTCATTTAATAAAAAATTTAACTTATAAAAAATATTATGTTTTTTAAAAAACAGACAAAATTAAATATTTTAACTCATTTATTTAATTCAATCCAAACCGTTTACATATAAATTAATTTTGGTTGAATTTCATTTTTCTTTCTTAAAAAATCAACCCAAACCAACCTATCTAAATTTGATTAGATTAAATCATAAATTTCACCCATCCCAATTCAAATAGACCTACTTACATCTCTTCATCTCACGCGGTTTCTGCAATTTAATTGTGGTCACTCTGGAGACTTTTTTTTTTGTATTTAAAGGTCTTTTTGTTGTTTTCGCTAAAAACATCGAAGTTCTGAACTCGTCACACACTCATGTCTTGGCATTTGCCCTACTACAGTACAACTGGTTCTGATTGATTTAGATCGAAATCAAACTTAACTTTCAGAAGTAGCTGTCAAAACTGTAACTTAGAAAGATTTTTCTTATTTTTCATTCAACGTAGGAAGAGATATTGTTGCATGGCGCACTTCTTGCCGTACAAAAAGAGATATTAATGCCAAAAAATAAATATGGAAAATTTGTCTTATTATACTGCACTAGATAAAAAGAGACATTTTGTGACTCTATATTTCTTAAATAATAAAAATAAATGATAATGGAGATTAAATAAAAATGAGAATGTGTATAATTATATATTTTCAAATTAAATTTTATATGCAATGATTTTTATATGTAGTTAAGACATAATAATTCCTCTAAAAAAAGACAAAATAATAGTGTAGTTTATAATGTTAGTTAAAAAAATAAATCAGTCAAAAAAATAGAGATATATAAAAATTAGGCCATTATATTATTATAATAACTAGGGGAAGATAGATACACTCCGTCCGTGCCTCTAATTTTTTTAAAATAATAAGTAAAAAAAATTAAAAATCATAAGTTAAATACAGTTAATAAAAAAAGTGATAGAATAAAAAAAACTTACAAAAGTAGTGGAAAGTTACTATAGGTTAGAAAAAAATTAAAATTTTAAGAAGTAATTTAAATATCAATAAAAATATAAAACTGTCCAATGAAATATCAACATCAAATAAGAGATATTTCCTTTATTAATAGTACCTAAGGGTACTTATAGAATAAAAATTTTGAGAAATAAAAAAATTATTGAGTAATTTTTGAGATGTGAGTGAAATGTGGACTAATTGAAAAGAGTACTTATAGAATAAAAAAGAAATTTGAAAAGATGATTTAAGGATGAAATAAGAAAATAAATATGTACACCAAAATACCATATTTTTTTATTAACAGTATAGATATAGATTATTGATAATGATGCAAATGGGAAGTTTTCCAACCTGCAGTCCCAGGGATAATAAAACCACTCGCATAAAATATACTCTTACTTATTTTTTAAATTAACACATTATAGCTATTATTAAAGTAGTCTAAAACATAACTTATTACTATACTTCTAAAAAAAGTTAGGATGTAAGATATTCCCTATAATTAAAGAAAATAAGATTAAATTTTTTAAGTATAATTTGAAAACTATTTTCATAATCTATCTTAAAGAGCTTATTGAAATAATTAAGTTGAAAATAACTTATGAATAGATTATAAAGTTGTTTTTATAAGTTCTTTCAAATACCTATACAAGTATTTAATTTCATAAGATAAATCTTAAACTCTTCCAATACATTCAAAATTTTGTTTTCATACTTTTAAACTATAATTAAATGATTTTCTTAATAACTTGTTCTTAATAAATTTTGACATGTAGTTAATAATTAAAATTTACTCTTTTCACTCTAGTACGTACAACACCCATATATATGGTGTGATCAATATTACAGTTAAGTAAAACATTAATTATTATCATATATAATGCAAACAAGACCCATTTCATACACTTATTGGATATAAATTAGATATAACAAATAAACATATTAGGGTTAGACTAGCTAGTGGCGTGAGGAATTTAGGTAATTTACACGGGATCTTAAATTCAAAATTTCATTTATGTCATTGTACACACCACCAGCTAGCTTGAGAAATTTTTTTTGGAGGGACCAACATGGTTAAAATAATAATATATAAATTAAATGCAGTAATTTTGATAATATTATTTTTATATGAAATTTTAAACATTAAATGATAATATTTACATATTACTTACTTTTTAATTAATTGCATTTAATTTATGATATCGAACTATTTTTCTACATCTGTAAAAGAAAGTATTTTCTACTTATTAAAAAAATCCATATTACCTTTTTACGACTTTTATATTGAATAAGAAAATATAAAAAATTATCTATAATTTTTTTGTTAAAAAAATCTTAAGAAATATCAATTTTCTTGTATGTTTGGTCATTACTAGGCTCTAGCTAGATGTTTCCAACTTAACCTTATCCATGCTATTCCACATGGAACAGATCTCTTCCTGATCACTTGGTTAAGGTAAGAACTCATGGAGAAACTTGAAATTGGATGAAAGAAATTAACATGTAAACAAGAAAATGACCCTTAATTAGTGAACCCGTAATATATACTTTCTTTTCCCCGGAAAATTTAATTACCTAACAATCATAGTTTTTCCTAAATTTAATAGTAAACCGTGTACGTGTCACATTAGAAAAATAGACTACATGCATGATGCAACGTTTGACAGGAGAAGTTGTTTTCCCTCGGCATGTATTGGCCCACTCTTATTGAATTTAATTTCGTGTTATGCATGCCTTGCAACAAGATGGTCATAAAAGTCTACACAGAATGACAGAAAGGCAAAGGAAAAGGAAATGTATGTGGAGACTAACAAGTTGGGGAAGATTATTATTTTAAGTAAACAGCCATTTTAATCTAAAGTATAATATATATATATATATATATATATATATATATATATATAGTACTATAACGTTAATTCATAAAACCAAGAAAAATTTAAATAAGTCTATGAAAGTATATTTCATCAATCACAATAATCTAAAATTAAAAAAAAATGTGACTTAAAATGATAAAATTAAGATATGTTTAGAAATCAAAAAGAAAGAAAGTAATTAAGTTCAGAGATTTAAATAAAACAATTGAAAATTTAGAAGACTTGCTTAAAAATTTCTTAATTTTAAGGACTAATATAATGTAACAATATTATACATTTTAAAAGACCAAAATGTATAATAGTTTATTAAAAAATCAGAATGCAAGCGATACGCAATGGAAAAGAAACTAGAATCATTTATTAATAGCATGATGATGCTAAACTAGTGATTATGGGAGCCCTGGAGGCTCAACGTAGGTTTCGTGCCAGGCATAAAATGTGTTAATATGAAATCTTATCTTCCTAGTAAAGATTCACGAAAGTACAGAGATGTTTCCCTAGATAAGGTCCACATGAAAGAAAAGGAAAAACCATAGACATTCATTTTATAGTTGGCATTAATTTAAGTTTGCTGTGCTTTTGTCAGTTTATTAACCTGCCAAAAATTAATTAGAGAATAAGAAAGGAAATAGGGCATGCCATTCATTAGAAACGTAGGCTTAACTTGCATGTATATCATGCCAATTAATTAAATAAATCAATAAATCATGTTCTAGGAAATAAGAGGCCAAATTTATTCCATAGATTTTGTTCTTTTTGGGAGGAATGTGCCAATATAAAACAATAAATAAAAAACTAAGCAGTATTTCTTAATAGTTTTCCACTGGCAAACCCGATAATGGAATCGAGATAATTAGAAAAATGGATCATTACTTTTCTTTAAAAATAATTTTACATGAGTTGGTGCTGTTGATTAAAAAAGTTCGCCTCATATTTAGGAATAAAAGATCGAAATTAAGTATTAACAACTGCAATGATAAAAATATCATATATGTTAATGTCAGACTCAGGTCTTACACAACTTAACTCAACGTAAAATCTATCTACATGAACTTAATTGTGGTCAACTATTTAGTGGTTTATGTTCTTAGAAGAGGTCAATTTTATTCATGGATTTAATTTTATTTTATTTTTGGAGTAATTTGACAATATATAAAAAAAGTAAATATTATATCTTATTACATGAGTCGTTGGACCGTTGATTAAAGAAATTTGCATCATAAAGGACGTGATTACATATCTGCTGTAGCATTGGCGTCGCTTTGAGTCCATGATTCTTGGAGATATGGTTGGTTAGCCACTTAGCCTAACCTAACCTCGTTTATTTTACTAATTAACATTAACACCATATATTAAACAATAGGAGGACCCATACGTGTCAGACTTTGATTGTTTTAAAGGAAAAAAAATTATATTATATTTTGTGGGATCAATGTCTTGTACATTTTATTTTAATTAAAAAAATTATCTTTTATTTGTTTTCTTTAAACCAAACACATCGTTAATGTGTTATCATCTACAACAAAGACAGAATAAAAAAATTAGTTTTGTGGACATTAATGGTTTAATTAGCAACTATATGCATGGAAGGTGGACACCGGCAGAAGAATATGCCAGGGAATATGCATGATCACAAAGACACGAAGCAGGCCATACAGACATACGAGATTTTTCTTGTTCTTGGTCAACATGGAGCCCACAGATGTACAGCCACTATGCTTCACAATTATTATTAAATTCTTAAGTGTAATTAGATTATGTTTACAAATTTATTTCAATTGTAAATTTAGATTAAAAATTATACTTTTCATTAAAGTGCAAAAAAACAAATGGTTTTCTAACTCTAATTGGGACACCTAATTATTTAAGTAAACTGGATTAAGGAGGTTTATCTTCACCGATGTGGGTGTATTTTTTTTTTAATAAGTTTCATTTTTCTTTTGGCTTATTCTCCAATATGTAAAAGAAGTTGTGTTACGAAAAAAATATTGTTGGTAATATTCAATCCAACATGTTTTTTTTTCCTTAAACACTCTTTATATAAAAGTTCTTAATTAAATAACTTTTTTGAGAAAAATTGTGAGGGTAAGGAATTTCGAGAAAAGTAAATTAGAGGAGCTTATGGGGAGGGGAGTGTTTTACCACGTCTCATAGTAGACTTTTTTTTTTATAAATTCAGAGCAAAAATAATGGTTTATAAAAGATATGACTGTGTGGGAGGGAAGCGAGTGAAAATGAGATTTCAAATGGAGGAGGAATTGGTTTGCTTGGGAGCATGAAGTGGTAGAAGCTTTTCATTTGTTGTTGAAAAATGTACAAGTGCATTTGCAAAAGGAGGATAAATGGGTGTGACTAAAAGATGGTAATGGGGAATATAGTGTGAGCTCATCATATAAGTCTTTACATGA
This sequence comes from Glycine soja, assembly GCF_004193775.1. NCBI lineage: Eukaryota > Viridiplantae > Streptophyta > Magnoliopsida > Fabales > Fabaceae > Glycine > Glycine soja. Next base: position 862,523 of record NC_041004.1, read on the forward strand.
GCTACTATATATTTCACAACCCAATCACATTTTTTTCCTTCATGTGGAATCCAAATGTGCCTACCAAGGTGATATATTTTATATGGAGAGCTCTCAAAAATAGGCTCCCAACAAGAGAGAACCTTGGTAAGAGAGGAATATCATACTTGAATAAAATTTGTTGACATGCCCGTTGTGTTATAGTAAAATAGAAACTTGCTCTCATATCCTATTCATGTGCTCAAAGGTAGATGCCATATGGAAAAGGTGTTATAATTGGTTATGTCTTGATGTGGTATTACCTCAAAATGTGGCAACATGTGAGTTTTATCAATGATAAACGGGCAAAAGAGAGATGATGATATGTGGTGTGGTGTGCAATATTATTGTGATGTGTGTGGAAGCGAAGGAATGAAAGCATTTTTCAAAACAAGGAATTTGAGGAGGAATCGGTCACACAAGAAGTGGAGTTTCTAGCTTGGTCTTGGATGAAAAACAAGATCAAGTCATTTTGACTACACTTTTGTTATGTGAATTGCAAATCACCTTAGCATCTATGAGATGCGATGGTGTATTTGGAGGCTTTGAGGTGCATGGAGCTTGGCTAACTGTGGAAGACGTGCACGGAGGAGGGTATAGGAAGTGTGAGAGTGGATTGACGATTCATGTGTCTTATTCTTGATGTCTTGATGTAAGTCTATTATTGAATCTTATTTTATGCATTCATTTTGAGTTGTATAGTGTAAGATGCATGAAGAAAATGTGTTGTTGTTGAACCTTAGCTTTAGACATTAAATGAGTGGTTACAAATTGTTGTACTTATTGACACTTATGATTTTCATTTAAGACATATTTTTAATTTGTCGATCTAAAAAAAAGAGGAGCTTTTGGTTACAAATATGGTTTTAATGGAAAATTCTTGTGAATATAAAATAAATTATTCTAACGCTCCTTTTACCTTTTCTTTAGAGGAAATACAAAATAAGAGAGGAGAGAAAATTTAAAAATTCAAATTTAAAAATAAAAAAGAACATTTTTTTATTTGTAAAACCTTATATTTGTATTTTTTATATTTTTCCTTTAACCAAATAGAAAAAATGTATAATTATCTATATTTTTTTATCTCTATTTTCTTTTCTTTCATCCTAAATCAGGATAATTATTAAAGACATGGAAGATGAAATCTGAAATTCTTCCTAATTTGAACTTTGAAAGAAGAACAGTGTCTCTTTTTTTTTGGTGGAAAAGAACCGTGTCTCCTGATCCAGCCCATTTTCTATTTAAACCAACTAATATAATAAATACCACCCCGAACCAAACCAACGGTCTCTCTCTTCCATCTTCAAATTCCCATTCCATTCCCGCCTTTATTTGCGATCCTCCTTCTCTTCTTCTCTCGCAATCTCGAAACGCTTGCCGTTTATGCAAGTTACGACGACGATTACTTAACCACCGTTTCATCTCCGATCCGAAACGAAAATGAAGATCAACAGAGCCTGCGATCTCAATTCCATTTCTGTCTTTCCTCCTCCTCTCATTCATCGAAGGTCACTCTCTCTCTCTCATCGTTTTCTCGCTTTTCACTTTTCAAATTACGATTCACTTCATTCAATCCACTGTTTCTCATAGAATATCTTCATTCGATTAGTTTGTTCCGAGAGAACAAGAAGCTGTAGTTGTAGATTTGAACTTCGTTCCGACACGCGTCCTTTCGAGGATGAATTTTTGCTTCAATTCAATTCACTTCGTGTTTTCGAATATCATGATTTTCTGCAGATCACGCTCTGTTTGGATCCTGCGAAACAACGAGATCTGGAAACTAAGCTAAAATGATTTGTAATTTGAATTATCTAGGCGAACTCTGATGAACCGTAGTTCAGGCATATTATTATGACGCATTTCGAATTCGTGCTTCTTTTCTTGAGCTATCTGTATACGACAAATAGTGATGTAGTAGTGTTGATGTTGACACTTTTTTTTTTCTTTATCGTTTTTTGCTGTATGAAGGAAAGCGAACAATGTAACGAGTGGATTGCAAGCGAATCACTCTCAGCATCGCTCGCAGCCATCTCAGCAGTCGCTTTCTCAGGGAATTTCGTCTCAGCACGGATTGCTGTCACATTTCTCCCAAAACTCTCTCGACGAGGCCGTCACGACGAACGATCAGGTTAATTCTTGCTTTATGATGATGATGTAGTAGTGGTTTTCCTTGTAGCATTCTTGTTCTGAAAATAAGCCTGATTGTACTTCTTTTTATAAATTGTTCGTGACTCCTAAAAAAAAAAACTAATGTCAAACCAGTAGAAATAAAGCATGATCTGCGAGAGAAATTGCTAATGATGCTGTTAATTTTGTCCCTGTTCTGCTTAGGCTACACAGACAGAGAGTGTAGCAATTTATTCAGTGGTTAACCTTAGATTTATCATATTTGTCATTATCTTGTGTTGTGTGGGACTTAAAAGTAAAACTACTAATTTAGGACAAAACTTAGATGCCATTCCTTAGGTAATTTTGGTGTTGTTTCCAATTATATTTGGAGTTTTAGCTCGGTAATTCATATAATAAAAAGATTTGCATTCAAGATCAGCATAGATTATCAAGCTGAAACTGCAATCTAGGTTGAATAACAACACTAAAAAGCACTACGTGTTAAGTTTGGCTGACAAATTTCATAGGAAAAACCTCCTATGCCCTGCTTCCGATTATTCAGATGCATAATACTAACAGGTTATTACCAGTAAGTTTTCCTGGTAAATAGAAAGCATCTTCTAAGAGGCTTCACTCAATTATGAAATGTTTTAAGTAAACCTAACATATTTGGTTTTTAACATTAATAAGTATATAAGCATAACTACGAGCAATTCAAGATTCTATTTGAATGTTTATTATATTCTTACAATCCTTGTAGAGAGTTGGTTCTCAAGAACATGAAAACTCTTTGAGGAGGATGTCTAGCTTCTCCCGACCTACATATTCACGGGAAGAGAGTCAAGCACCTAACTCAAGATCTTCGTCCAATCTAATGCTCAAATGGCATTCTGCTGATCATAAAAGTAAGAGTATTTAATGAAAATGTGTTTTATTTTTCTAGCTTATATTTTTGGCATCCACATTAGACACATATCTAAGAGTGATCATGAGACAAAGGCAGGAAGTCAATTGAGTTAGAGTCCTTTTACGTTCGCATGTTACTTTACTGATGATAATAAATCTATTATTTGCTCTAGCAGGTCAGTTAAGTGAAGGACTTGAACACCGAATTGGCATAATGGAAACTTCATTGGGCAGATTCACAATGATCTTGGATTCTGTTCAAAGTGATGTAATGCAAGTAAACAAAGGAACAAAGGAAATTACTTTGGAGGGTAAGAGACTCACATTATAACTGTTGACAATATTCTGAAAAAGATTTTTTGAAGTTGTATTTATACCAATCAAGATGTTCTACTGAAATTTTGTATGCCGCTCCTTTGATTCTCTGCTTATGTTGCATTTTCCAACAATTGTATATTCTTTGAAACACACTTCAGCTGAAGGCAGACTCATTTTTTATACTAAGAACTCTGATATCTAGCTCGATTTACTGTTTGATGCTAACCTGCTCAGTCTGGACTTTTTTTTGGATGGGTGCATTGCACTCATCTTCAAATTTATAATCTGAAAGTATTCTGTGGCTCGGTCTATTATGTGAATTACTTTTATAACCTAGTGTATAATTTTAACTCCTCACTTTCCATTCAGTGGAATGCATAAGGAAGAAGTTGATTGCTCAGGATAACTCACTTCAGTTAATGGTAATAGCCTGATTTCTGTCTTAACGTGCATTATTTCACTAACATCAATGGATATCTTTATCTGAACAAATGAGACTGATAGTCTGGTTTTAAATCAGACTAAAGGACAAGAAGAAATTAAAGCAATCATTGAAGGGAGCCTGAAATCTTTAGCTGAACAAATGAGCCATGTTTCAAAGAAAGAGAAGTTACGGGAAGTATATTTGGCGGTTTCTGCGTTGCCTCAGCTAATTGAAGCCTCTCTGCAAAACGTACAAAATGATCTCCGTAACATCACCAAGGAAATGCAGGCACGTACCATATGACAATAATGATTAAAACATGAACACGTAGTAAACTCTTAATTTTTAAGGTTAGGTACATATAATTTTTACAATGTAAAGATTTCTTGAAACCCTCTTCTCATTTTTTTTTCACCACTATAGTTACCCAGATGGCTGTCAACAATGATACTTTACTAATGAGTACTTGCAGGAAATTTCTTGCAATCTAAAAAGCGTCAACCAAAAGGATCTGGCGCCGACCACTTTGTCTTCAAAGGTGCTTTATCTCTATTAATGAACCATTAACATACTTCGCTGTTATTTTTTTAATGGTAAATGTACTATTAGCTTGTTCCATTTTTTTCATTTGTGAAAGATTACGTGCTCTGGAATCCTGATTATTCTTTCCATTGTTGGCTTGCAGAGTATTACCAAACAGATTAGCACACCGAAAATGCGTCAGCCTCTTGCTAAGTATGTTTACCTTTTAACTTCGCCTACTCTACTATTAGTGTCTAATCAATTAGAGATGTTACATCCATTTGTCTGCATTATTTGTCAATTTCAGTAAGTTTTATTTATGAAGCAATTTTGAAGCATTGACATGACATATATTTATCATATACTTTTCAATTTGTATATTAATAATATTATCATATACTTTTCGCTACAAAATGTGAGGATTAATATACTGTAGATTGAATTTAATTTTTTATGGCATGCTGACTTGTTGTGCCTTGGTGACTTGTTGGTCATGGGTTCGAATCCGGAAACAGCCTCTTTGCATATGCAAGGGTAAGGCTGCGTACAATATCCCTCCCCCATAGATGAGAGCGAGTCCTGGTACAGCGGTAAAGTTGTGCTTTGGTGACTTATTGGTCATGGGTTCGAATCCGAAAACAGCCTCTTTACATATGCAAGGGTAAGACTGCGTACAACATCCCTCCCCCATACCTTCGCATAGCGAAGAGTCTCTGGGCAATGGGGTACGCTAGTTTTTTATGGCAATGGGGTACGCTAGTTTTTTATGGCATGACATATATTTGATCTGAAAGAGATAGATTCGTGACAATTATTTATTTCGTAGCTTTCATATGTGCGTAAGTTGTTCTAAACAACATGATAGTTGAGTAAAAAAAACTCGATTTATTGGATTAAACCGCTGCATTGCTTTGTGGCTGAATGAATTAGATTTGACAAACACATTATCTCAAAAAATAGAGAATAACACTATTTGTTAGGACTTTGTAGTTGAGGGAGCTTTATCAGTTAAGTACCACATTCAGTAATTTATTTTACTCAATGTGGGACTCTGAATGTATGATAAGTTTCCTTCTTCTCCAGGAGGAAACCTGATCCTATCGATATTCACTAATCCAGCAATATAAAAAAAGAAAAAAAAATCATAAACTATTAAATATGGTTCATTTTTCCGTAATTAATGTATTTCCAAATTCTCACCTTCTGAACGGGTGAGTTATTTCTTTTGGAGGCTATTCATCCTTTGTTCTTTAGAATTGTGCGTTTCCTATTTTTTCACAACAAACACGTGATAGCAATTATTCGATTTTCTGCACTCTGAATCATTAGTTTTATTTATAATATCCACCTTTGCTATTTGGCTGACAAAATCCAGGTACATCGGAGTGCTGATTTATTTTATAGTATACTTGTTTCTCCAATTGTATCGAATTATTAATGCTTTATATTTACGACTAGTTATATCTGACACTTGCAAAAGCATCTGTTATGATTATAAGCATGACCAAGGTCAAGGTATTTTTCTTGACTTTAGTGAGGCGAAGGTGAGCATACAAGCTACTGTAGCTCCAGAGGTGGAAATGGGAGGCTGGAAGCCAGTAAAAAAAGAAAGAGTCCCTTTTTCAGATAGAAGAAAATATGATATGGTGCAAAAGAAAAAAGAACCACACATTGAGAAGGTATTTTAAAAAAAATTGTCTCTTTCTATTCATGATCAGAAAGTTACATGCCCTTTTATTAGTTGAATTATGATACGAACAGTCATATAAGATGCATTTGACAGTGAGAATTGTCACTTAATTTTCATGTTAATGATTTCTTTTTATTAATTTCAGTATTTTACAAATCTTATGTGTGTTTTATCAATTGCCATGTGCTGTTTCAATGACAGTATATAAGGGGAGGTAGAGACTGTGCTATTGTCATAGAATCTGATGAGGATATTGATGGAGGTTTTTCCTGCTTGTTCCAAGAAAACTCAGGTAGTTGACAAAACGACAATAGAACTTCTTGATTTTCTTTTATATTATAGGCAATGAATACTACTACTACTATATGACTATACTTAAAAATGCACACTGTGGCCAGATTTTAATTATGGAAATTTGTGTGCATTGTACTATAAAGCTATCACTTATTATGGTAATGATTTATCAAAGCTAACTGTGTATTAATTGATTTGCAATATATATTTAATTTAACTCTTTATAAATATCTTGTTATTCGTCATTTGAATAGAAATAATAACTGCTGTAAATGTATGTTTCCACGGAGAACAGGAGAAGACCTTCTTGGCAACTTGACCAAGGAAACAGAGGAAGAAACTGAGCGAATTTTGCGGAAAGCAAGGAGGCGCAAGAGGAAAGTATTTTAATACTACAATAACAATATAGTGAAGGTAACATCTTCCACTTCTGACTCCATGTGCATATCACTATAACAATATGTTAGATTGAATCGTTTCAACTTTCAATTATTTTATTCACCCAAAAAAAAACTTTCAACTATTTTATTCTGTACGAAAGAAGGCAAACCTAAGTCTACCAAATATTTATGCAATTTTGCAAGTCATGGGTAATATTGAATTGTCAACAAGCTATGTTTACAATTCAGTAACAGTTAAGGACAGTAAAATGGATGTCATTTGAATGCCTCTTTCTTGGTTGTGCAGGAGGAATTTGATACTTTTAGATGCAGAAGGAAACAAAAAAACCCGGGCTAAATTTTGGATAAAAGGTTATGGAACTTTTGGTATTTTTCCTAATAAAGTGAAATCTCACCTTAAAAATTAGTATCAATCTTTGCTATACGGATACTACTCATTTGTAACTTTAATTAGCAATAGTATCAAAACCACGTATTAAACTGTATCTAAGTTTATCTTAAAGAAATTGTTCGTTTTTATTTGGTTTGTTAACTAGTATTAATTTTGTGCAGTGCATTTTCACCCGTAGAAGTTCTTTGTTCTTTCTATTTTGATTGCAAGATATTCAACTTCACTGAAAGCTTACTAAGTTTTTTCATTCCTTGTAGTTTTATTACAATATACATGTAACAAATATTTATAATACTTTTTACGACTTTATCTTATTTTTTTTCTCAATTTATCACACCATATTATCATATCTTATCTCACATTTTTTCTCTTATTTTTCTCACATTGTAAAGAAATCATTAGTTCATTATAGTAATTACAAAAAAGAAAAAATTGACAGAAAAAAAGAGGAGAAATATTTCAGAAGACAATTGAACTTTTTCTGAAGAAAACTGTGTTCCCTTTCTAAAATTGGGTTTTGCAGTTCCAAATTGTTGGGCCTTCTTGAGCCTTGTGTTGGTAGAAATTTGGAAAGGGGATAGATATTGGCCCCAACCTTATTGCTACTGGCCCCTACAATAATGAGAAAAAGACCTTTTTACCCTTCACTCTTCCCTTCACCTTCTTCTCTCCCAATCCATCACCTCCATGCGCAGCCATCATAACCGCCGACCACCTCCGCACCTTGCGGCCATCTTACCTCGTCTCCTCCATGCCGCGCACCACCACCACTAACCAAATACCAAAACCATCATACACACACCCACATGGGTCAGATCTACGCGCGACCTCCTCACCATGCACACCCACCCCGGCCAAATCTAAACCCAAAGACCCCAACGCCGCTCCTGACTCCAGCCATGCGGCCACCGCAAAACCACCCCTGCACCACCATGTCCAAACACCACAGTGGCACTTCTCCTTCTCCATGAGTAATATGCGGCCACATTCGCGACGCTTCTCCTTTTCGATGACGGCATAAGATCATGGATATTAGAATGTTCCCCCCGCACAACGTATTGTTTGGGTCGAGGTGCGCGGAGGTGCTCAACGGAAATACGATTCGGTTTCAATATTCAATAAAAACCAAATTGTGTTTCGGTTTCGTTGTGGGGTGCAAAAAAAAAAAATACACAGCACTACAGCATAATCATATTTTCCTGTGCAATTTTTTTTTCACATCCCCACTTGTACATTAATTGCACGTTATATAATGGAATCGTATATTTTTGTTGTATAATTTTTTTTCACACCCCTACTTGTGTAACAGAAGTATGATTTCGCTCTACAATGTGGGGATGGGTAGTTTTGGAAATTTAGAAATGTGGGTGGGACTAGGAGCAATACTGTTGGGGCCAACCCCCATTTGGAAATGGTAGAAGGATTGGATTTTCTTTAGGTCATTGGATATACGGACGTTATGCATCTAAACCCAGAAGCTCCCAACATTCCTTGCTAAAATGATTGTTCTTGTTAGTATGTTAGCAAAAATCAGAAATTAATATTAATAATTGTTAGTATAATACATAATATCCCAGTTCCACATAATCTCGTGACAACACAATGCATATAGTCAATTGGGCTACCATAGAATGTCTTCATCCCTAAAATTGTGCAACGTTCTCTCACAAATTGTATATAGGATTACGGGTTTTTCTCTTTTCATGTAATATCACTTCGTTTTTTTTTTTTATTGAAACATCACTCCGTACATCCAATGACATGTCGTATTTACGATGGTGAGACAGTTTTTCACTAATTTGCTACTAATCATAATTTTAATTTGTTGGTTGAACGCCCCTACCCAATTAGGGCATTTCCACCAAAAACGGGAAAACAAATCCAAGTAGCCCATTAGCTTCGTCCGAATAGACGATCTCTCTCGGCTTTTGCTTCCTGCACCCTTGTTTGCTTCCTGCACCTCCCAGTTTTACAAAATGGTCATACTAACGTTGTCTTCCTCAGTTGTCCATAGCTTGTTTTCCACACTTCTTCATGCCTGAAACATTGTCTTGTTCATTTTGTGTAAGCATTTTGGTTGCACAGGTTCACTTGCACAGGTGAGTTATTAATTGTCTTGTTTTTTCAAAATGAATTTTCAAGATAGGTCTAGATCAACAAATCCGAAATTAAAATCATAAAAGTAACATAATTTTGGATCAAATAATCCGAAAATGTAACATATTTCCAAATTAGATAATTTGGATTTGTTCTTGTACAAGTACACATTTATTGATCTCGAAATTATTTGTATTTGTTAATTAGTCTAGATCAAATCAAATCCCAAATTATACAGTTATAATTTCGAATTGTTTGATCCAAATTGAGTGTTTTTGTTTCTCAGATCAACTAATCCAGAATTTCTAAACAACATTTCTGAATTGCCCGATCCAAAAATTATATTATATTCTGGATCAAGGGAATTTGGAATCGTTGCTTTAAAATTATGAATTAGTCAATTTGGTGTAGTATTTTTAAAATTCTGGATAAATCAATCTGGTGTATTATTTTTCATTTGCTTCTCGGGAAGGTTGGAAATGAAACTTCTTACTCATTTAAAAATATATCTAGAGACCTTTCAAATCCTAGATATAAAATATATAATTATAAAATTATATGATTGTGTTTGTGTCTATTATGTGCTTGTAAAAGACATAAGAGCCAGAGTACCCTTAATCTTTGGATTTGAAATTACTGTTTATATACCAGGTATTGGTCATAATTTACAAGAACATTCTGTAGTCTTAGTAAGAGGGGAGAGGGTTAAAGATTTACTCGATATGTATGTATTATAATACTCAAACATTCATTCATATCCACCTACAAATTCGCCTAATATTATATTTAAACTATTTTAATTGAGACTTTATTTTCATTTCAATTTGCTAATTACAACTATGGATAAATTGATCTGAAATAATGTAAATCAAATTGGAAATTTGTTTTGGATTGATTTATTCATAATTTATTTTAATGTTATGGATAAGTTAATCTAGAACAGATTTTTGGATTGATTTACATTATTTAACAACAATCAATCCGTAATTAAATAACGCAATTCGAAAATATAATCCAAATTGCATGATCTGTAAAATTATAAATGTTACGAATCATACAATCCAGAATAAATTTTTGGATTGACTTGTCCAATTAGGAATAGCTTAATCCGGACATCACCAAACAACAATCCAGATTAAGCTATTCAGATGTATCACATAAAATAAACAAAAGAAAAAAAAAATGAAGATTCTCGTTATGGATAGCTTGATCCAAATACAACAAAACACAATCTGGAACAAGCTATCCAGAAATATTACAAAAGATAAAAAAGGGGAAAAGCAATCTCGAACTTACCTCTTGGATCCTTGTCGAAGTGGGTGATTCTTCACTCCTTCTACTCACAAACACGCTGAAGAAAACAAAAATGCAAGAAGTAGTGGAGGTATAGGGCGGCAAAGAGGGGGGAAGAGGAGGTGTCGCGCGGTGCACAAGAAAACCAAAAAAAGAAAGAAGAAGCCTAGGTTAAGTTAAAAGGGTGAGGGGCAAATTTGTTCGTTCTCCCTATTTTTTTCAAATAATGGGAGGTATAAGAAGCAATTGACCAATCTCACCTCTAGTACGTAAGTGGACTCTATAATAGTGGGGTTCCAATAGTGAGGGAACATGGGACGTCACCCAAACCAACTTTAGTAAAAGATGAACACCCCCTCACTCATATGGGCATGTTAGAATAGTTGCAAACGAACATTGTTAGAAAAAAGAATTTTGTAAAAGCATCTATATCTTTTATTTTGCGTTCATTTTTCATTAGACCGTTAGATTTTGCCTTTAAATTCATACATAACAAGTTGAATGGAAATCAAGCATGTCCATACTCCAAAATACTTAACTTTGTAATATATCATGTGGAAATTTTTGCAACATTTCTCTTTTATGTGTGATTTTTTTTCCATCTTGTCAATATTAAAAGTATTGCTTGAAGCTCCAATGCAACTACATAGAAAAACCTAGTTTTCTTTTCTTTTCAAATAAAAATAAGTAATATAATGTCATTAAGACAAGATAAGATGTAGCGGAGTTGAAGTACTAATATCAATATATGACACCTAAAGCACTTTGTTCCTTTCCTTTTGGATTGATTATTGTTATCCTAAAGAAATCGAGTGTATATACACTAAATGCCAATATAGTCTCTTTTTTGTAATTAATAAAATTAATCTTGGAGGTCAACATTACTGTAATGTTTTATTCAGAGTTTTCAATGCTGCTTGTCTGCCAAACCAACTCCATTCGGATAAACCAACAAAGATTCTTCACATTATCTATTCTTTTTAAATGATTAGCTGCTGCTAGAACGTTGTTTAGTGTACACATTGAGACATTGTTAATGTTTATTCCCCTTTGATGACAGCTATTTTGTCTTACTATCGAATATTAATATCTACGTCAATGAGTGTTTTTGTCGAAAGACAAATATCTGAGTCCAAGAGAAATTATTTAATCATGAATTCCACTCCAATTCCCCACCCACGAACAAGATTTTCCTACTTCCTAAGTTGGCCGTTTTAACCATTATTATACGTAAAATGTGTATTAACAGATTCATCTTTCATCACAGTGCGGCACAACTTTGCTTTTTCTTTATTTTTCTAGATGCATACTTTCTAAGACAGAAGGTAGAAAAGTGGGGGTATCCAATGCATAAAAAGACAGTAGTTGGAGTAATTAGCCAACCCACTATTATTAGTCAAAAAATGTAAAGCAGAATAATAAGGAGGATACATGAAGTTAACTCCATCACAAGTTTCACATAATAATAAATTAATAATGTTTTAATAATTGATAAATCTAGTTTTATTCATGGGCATAACTTGATCGATCTATTTGTTTAAACTTAAAATAAAAAGTTAATTAAGTGATAAATTCTTTTTAAGATGGAAAAGAAATACAAGAACAATTATTTTGAGATTTTTACTTTTTTTTAGAAAAAATATTATGAATATTTTAAATATATCTTTTAATTAAAGAGTTTAATTATTATATACTATTGGTATAACAAAAATTACTTGGTCAACTAATCAGAAATTATGATTTTAACTATTAAGATTTTAATTATTAATACAAAGGGCTTTAAACTTGTCATTTTTTATGTTTATTTGTGATTAAAATGCATAAACTATTTTTTTTCTTAATTAAAAACATTCTTTTCGTAAAACAACCTTAATCGAACCTGTCCAAACCTTATCTTCGATTTAATAGTACAAATATGAATAAGAAAAAAGTACAATTATGAACCACCAAAGACATCACACAAGAAGTTAGCAACTACCGGCTTAATACCCTTTGAACCGACACAACACGAACCCAAGTACATCTATAATTGGCACTTGTTCAAGTTATGTTTTTTTCATGTAAAAATTTCAATTTAAATTTTACGGAATGCCCCATCAAAGTGTGTGTGTATATATATTATAAACAAAAGAGAAAGAAAATGCGGGAGATTAAGTGTCACTAGAAACATGCAAATATCAAATATCAAAAAGAAGAAAAGAAAGACACAAATATTTGATATCCCTTGTCCTATGATTAACCAGCCTTGGTCATTTTCAATGAGCTAATCCTCTCTATTTTTTTAAATTGCTACCGGTATTTAGGGAAATAAGTGAAATGGAGATGCATGGTATACATATAATGGAAAGTGTCATTAATTATTTTCTCAAAACTATAATTAAAAAGAAATTGAGAGAGAAAGAAATAGAGAAAATCTTTTTTTTTTTCATTTTCAATTCGGAGATAGTTTAAGTTTTTGCTGGCTCCACATCTCTATTGGCATGTTTGTGGGAAAGCTGGTATGAATTATTACATTAAGAGTAAGTGCTTCCTTTGTTCTTCATGGTCCTCAATTTGTCATGCATCCACCCTACAACCCCCACTCACCTTTAACTACATAGAATGACTTGAGAGCAAAGGCAAAAATAAAAGAGTTGTACCTCTCACATGCACACACACACTATATATATATATATATATATATATATATATATATATATATATATATATATATATATGATTAGAGGGGATGGGGAGAAAGGGAATTAAGTGTGAGATGAAAATAATAAGGATTAAGTAGTCGTTTTTTGTCTTCAAGTTTCATTAATTTTAAATTAGTCCTATGATATTTCATTTATCCATCTCTTAGTCATTGTTTATAAGTTTTTTTTAATCAAGAGCTATAATTCTCCTCCCATCATATCAGTCCAAGTTTTTGGTAAAATATTATCTCCGGCTACTATTTCATACACAAGTCAAAAATTAAACTTCAAATTTAAATTAAAAGATTTAGGTTTTGAATTATCATTTGTCTAAGTAACTTTCGGTATGATGTATTATTTAGAAGTTGCATCAATTATATATGTGTGCGACATGAGGAATGAAGTGAAGGGACACACGTTTTGCCTCATATGGCCACGGCCAATTTGGGTGGGCCCATTTGCTTGCATTCAGTGGGGGCCCAACTGAACTGTTTTTAGGCCCAACCTCCTCGCATGCTTCATTGGAAAAGCATTAGTGTCTCAAAGGGCCAAAATCAATTTGCCTGCCTAGCAGAAATAAGAAGCTTAAAAATCAGTGTCCTAGCAACTTTCTAGTTTTGCATCAATAATATATCATGCTTCTGCAACTGAAGCAGTATTTTACTCCGAGGAAAGAAAAATATTCAAGTGAAATGTTGTTTAGTAGAAAAAGGAACAAATGGTGTTAAATAAGCTCCTAATCATAGTTTTAAAAACCAACCTATCGTTCAAGTGAAATGTTGTTTATTGAATAATATATAATATGCTTCTATGATATTCTTTTTTTTTATCTTGATAACAAAATATATATAATAAATAATTATTATCATATAATCAATGAACGGATTAGTTTTCATAACACTAATGGTAATGGATCGAAAGAATCTAAAATTAGTTTGAAATTTAATTTAATAATTACTTTGTTAAATTTTATTTGTGAACTAAACTGGTTGAATTTGAATTGAAAAATGAATTCATTAAATAAATTTGGAATATGTATAAATTGACTTATTTAATTCATGAATGATCTAATTCTCTATTTATTTATATAATTTTTTTTTGTTCACCAAGACATTATTGTGAAGTATTCATCAGTTTTGTTTATGATTAATTTCTGTCAGAAAAATTTGACTGATCATCTTTAGTGTGATCTCTCCTCCTATTTATATTTTTTAATTCATAGTACTTAAACCTAAGATCTTACTTAAGGTAACTCAAATCTAATATCACTCAAATTAACAATCTTATTAGTTCTATATAACAATCTTATTAGTTCTATATAGGTTTTGCTAAGATACATGGCACACCCATTCTTTTAGAGTTAGAATATGTCAGCAAGCTAAATCTTAGGTATATTTTAAGAAAATCATAATTATAACTGGCCAACAAACTCTTTCTAGAATAGAGAAATGGACATGGGTTAGCAAACTTTTGCTAATATATATGCACTTGTGTACATGTGTTTTTAAATCTAGTCAATACAATCATATGAATTAAAAATTATTTAGAAGTCATATGATTAGTTTTAAAAAAAGAGTCATGCTTTTTTTTCTTTTAATCGCTATACAATATTACAATTCCTTCGAAAAACAATTAGTTCTACAGTACAACATATATATTAGATTTCCTATCTATTATATTGCTTTAGAAGATAGGAGACTATTTCTATGTTTCCTTCTCTTAATCCTTATTAGTGGAAAATTATAGCTAAAATAGGCTTTCAGCTTTAATTACAGGATTGCATATGAGAAACTTGCAAACGCAACTTAACCACTTCTCCAGAGAACTCACAATAACAGAGGAAAATCTCTACTTTAAATGGGGTTAGATTGGCTTGTAGTTAATCTCAAAGTAGTTAGTTTTGACATGCGTATATGTATGGTTCATTTAAAATATTAGTTAAGATTATTATTATATATATTATGTTTAGCTTAAACCAAACGTATTTCCTTATAGATTTAACTAAACTTTAGTTGATTAATTTGGACACAGTCATTTGAAAAATAAGAAAAGTACACCAATTAGGTTTGTTTTCAACCAAAAATGTACTATTTTGATTTGTTATTATGTTTAGTGAAACATAGGATGGTAGACAAGAAACAAGAAAAATCAAATATATAATATTTGACGAGTTGAACAAAGTAGTGCTTATTTCAGATGAATCTCTTAAATGCAACTAGTTGTTAAATAGACAAGTTTAAAATCATACTCAAACTTAATTTATTTATCAAACAGACTATTTAAAAAGCTTGAATTGTAATGTTCACTTTATATCAACACACATATTAATTATGATTCCATATATGCAAGGGGGAAAATGTGATTATGTGAAACAATCCGGTCCCACTTTTTTTTTATTTTTGTTTCCTATCAAAATCAAACAAATGCTTAGAAGATGCAACAAGGAAAAACTGAAGCCATTGTAGCTCATAAGTGAGACTTGCAAAACCCGGTACTGATCAGCTTAATTATAATGATGATTGAGAAACAATGCATTGTTTTTTAGTTCAACCAAAGAAACACACAGAAGTCATATCAGTTGAATTGTTGGACAACAAATTGCATATTGATTTTATAAGTGGTTAGGCATAAAACCTGCCAATTAACCTTCTAGAAAAGGAAACATAATAGTAAGTTATCCCCTGCATGGATCCGTTGGAGTATGTAGTAATTTAGTTCATGTTGGATGAATGTTTTCAAGCTTGATTTTATAAAATTAATTTTAGTTAAAAGTGAGTTTAAAGAGAAGTGATTTATGTTTTTATACTTTTATTAAAAATAGTTTGTGTAAAATAATATTATTTAGATAATTTTGTTAGAATTAAATTCATAATTTTCATTAACCAACCGTGAAAGTAAGTGTGGGTAACTTTCATTCGAACTTGATTTTGAAGCATAATATTTGTTGGGTTCAAGATCACAAATCATATAATTAGAGTTGTCAAAATGTATTGTCTAGTCCAATCTAGCAAATTAAGAAGTGAAAAGCAATTCAAGCCAAATTTATATGCATGATAGTCTCTAGTCCAACAATTCATATGTATAACCTAGCCTGTGTCAAATTGACCTAGTTCTTTTTGGACCTTAAATTTGAGAGTTTAGTCTAACCCACTAGGCAGAACCAATTATGAAAACTTTAAACAAAAAATACATTTAATAGGATGTGAACTACATGAAAGGCAGTGGTAGATTCATGTTACGTTCAGGGGTTCATTCGTATCTCCTCAGTTTTTAAAATTACACTTAAATATAGTAAATGTGTATATTTTGTCCTCTAATTTTGTATATTTGAGTTTCTTGTTCTTAATTTTTCACAATAGTAATTATTAATTTTTATTTTTTAAATTGATTGCCCCTAACTTAGGTTTTTAGATTCGGCACTAATAAAAGTAGTTTCAAAGAGTATTTATATTATTTAATAAATAAGAATTCTAGTCTTATTTTGAAAAAAATTTCAAAGCCTAGAAAAATTACTTATTATGAAGATCGTTAATTTTAAAGAACCCATTAAAAAAAAATCTCTTACATAGAAGATAAAATACTAATTTGGTTCGTATGTTAATTTAATTAGTTTAATTTAACATTTTTATCATTAAAAAAAGCTTACTTTGAACCCTTAATTTTTAAAACTGATGTAATGTTATTCGTTCTTAAAATATGATTCTTTATTATATTTTTTTGTTAATGTAAATTATTTTTATTTTTTATGTTATAAAAAATAATTTGATTTTTTAAATATTTAAAATCTAAAAATAAAAATGAGACACCACCTTTGCTCTCTCATTTCATGGCTCATGCCTCATGTAGAGGGGATTATTTTTTTAATATGGGCATATGGCCCGTGAACTGAATCTCCATTCCACATAATTTTCACTCATCCAAATCCTAGAAATTTAATTCATCTTCTTTATTTCTTTCTTTCGTATTTTTTTCCTACCTAAATACATTCAACCAAAGGGTTAATATCAAATGCCATAAGTCGAAAATTAGGCTTGACAATTTAGCTTGAACATGACGATTTGATTCAATATTATGAAAGTGGCTATGATTTTCAAAAGACAATAACAAAGCAACCTTTTATTATTATTATTATTATTATTATGGTTTGCTTTTAAGGCTTCTTTACTATGATACACAAAATTCGAATTTCAAAACTCTGTAATCATGATCATCGCAAATAATAGTGAGAGCGAGCAGGTAATTGCGGTAAAAAAAATTAGTAAAGTGATACGATCAGAAGTAGATTTCTACTTTGATTTATTTTAATTTGCATTAATAAATTATTATCTTCTTTGATTCACACAGAAGTAGATTTCTTTTGAGTTTTGTCCAAAAAAGCTTCACCAGAGAGAAAGAGAGGTTGGTCCTATGCACTTTAGGAAAATATAAACGAAAACGTTTTATATAATAATGTAATGTTAAAAAAGTATAATCACATATTAAATCGTTAAATTACGTGTACGTACGGTGTTTTGTGAAAATGCAAAACAATTAAACTAAATAATACTTGAAAGTTGATTTCATTGAGGAAGAATTATTTTAAAGAAAAAAAACAAACTAAATATAAATTATACTTGAAATTTGTAATTTTAAAAATCTCAAAAATTTATATAATTATATTTTACTGATATTTTTTATATATCATGTAATATTTAAATATTTATTAAATAAAATAAGAAAAAAACATTTAATTGAATAATTAAGTATTAAAAATGAATATTCATTCGATTTAATTTATTAGAAGAATTAATAATTTCTCATAATTGGGAATTTTAACATTTAAATATATCTATGCGTATTGCTTCTTTGATTTATAATGAAATGAGTTAAGTTGCCTTCTGTAAAAATAAAAATAAAACATTTAAATAGATGTAGGTAAAACTATTTTCTGAAAATTGGTTTTAAAAAAAACTAATCAATACAGATTAACTGCTAGATATCGTATTACTGTTAGCTAGAATAATTATCTAAAAAAAAGCTAGAATAACTTGGCCTTGCTCTTTTTTTTTTTTTTTTACTTAACTAGGCCTTGCACTTAATCTCTTAATTAAATTATCAAGTCGTTAAATTTTTGAAAAATAATGTGTAAATGTGTCGTATTATGTTTTGTAAGTTACTACTAAACAATTAATCAGATATAAGTCTGTTTAATAAATTTTAAAATATTTTATAATCTATTGTCTCTATATAAAAATATTTTTTTATTTAATTATTTTAATAAAAAAAACTAAATTAATGAATTTTTTATATTTTAATATATTTGTCAATTCTAAATGATCATTAATATGTTGGCTACATTGGCGCGGATACAAAAATCTTTCTTAGTGGAAAAAAATAGGTTTAATTATTATATTTGTCATCTAATTTATTTTTTAAGTTTAATTTGATTTTTTATTTTTAAAAGGTTTAATTTGATATTTTAATCTATTTATTCAATTTGGTTTCTTTATTTTTTAATTAAGTCCTTCATTTTTTAAAATGAATTCAATTTGATTTCATTTAAAATTAAATTTGGTCTTATTATTTGATTTATTTTCTATTTTGACCCTTTAATTTATTTGTGTGGTTCAATTTAGTTCTCTTATTATTAAAATTTTTTAATTAGGTTCTATAATTTTTAAAAACGATTCAATTAGATTCTTAATTTTACTTTTAAACAATTTAATTAGATACTTTATTTTTAAAATATGTTTAATATGGTTCTATTTTTCTTCTAATTGCTTTATAACAATTTAAAAATAGAACAAATTTGATTATATCGGTACATGAGATTTTCACTTCATATGGCTCCTCGTTCAATTCTTTTGAAGTCATTGGATTTGTTTTCTAGTACAGTTCGGGAATCTCTCCCCTTCTTCTATTCCGTTCCGAGTAACTAGGACTAATTCTGTCACGTTTTCATGTTCCAATTGAACACTTTCCTTTTTTATTATTCTCAAAGAAAAATATTTTTCTTTCTTTTTACCAAACATATGTGGATCCAATCTGTAAAAATAAAAAGACTTAATTGAATTATTTTTAAAAATTACAAGACTTAGTTGAATATTTTAATAATAATAGAGTTAATTATATCCAAAAAATAAATTAGATGATCAAAATTATAAATAAAGTTTTTTTTTAAATAGTCAAAGATGATCAAGGGAAGAAAAATAGAACCAAATTGAATTTATTTTAAAAAGAATAAAGGATCTAATTGAATATTTTAAAATAAAAAAAGTCAAATTAAACCTAATAAACAAATTCATAAGATCAAATTCAATTTTTAAAAAATAAGAGAATCAAATTGAATTTAAATATAAATTAAAGGACCAAATTAAATAAAAAGTAATTAAACCTAAAAATTAAAAGAATAAAGTAGTAAAATTAATATAATGTATTTTTCATTTATTATATATTTTTTTATATATTTTATGAGGATAATACCTATTTTTTTATGGGGAGAAGAATAATAATTTATTATGCAAGTATAACTAAGAAATATATTCTTGTAGGACCAATTGTCCAACACCTCAACATAAGGATCCGCCATTGGTTGGAAAAGTGTGAATCTTTCATCTATATATACATGCATATCAGAGTTGATTCAGATTCACAGTTGGCGATAATAAACTTATTAAGTAAAGGGTGTGGAACTTTGCATTCCTATTGGACAGATCACTTGGAATCATGCATTAACGACATAAGTTAATTATCAAAGTTTATTCCTTTGCTCCTGATTTTATTTTTGCTGAATTGAGAGTGATTTAGCTCAAGTTGGGTTCCCTAGAGGTTTTTAGGCCCCTTTGTGATCATTCTTTCACAAAAAAAAAATAAAAAAATTGTAAATCTTTCATCTTTGAAAATATTAAAATAACATTTTTTAGAGGCAAAATATAAATTGAACATTACTCAATTCGGTTTCCTTTTCTAAAAAAACTGAAAATAAATTGCTTTCTTTTCATAGTGCCCATTCCAAAATGAGTGAACTGATCTATGCAGTGGATAATTGACAATTGAGAGTCAAAAGCAAAAATAGTGGACGACTATTTTACTATAGGATAATTTGGGTAACCATTACATGTAGTAGGACGCATATGTAAATTTAATTTTTGTATATAATAATAAATTAATAAAGAAATCATTAGGAAAAGTTCGATTTTGATCAGAAGAATCCATGATGAACTTCAGTTTCTACCACACATTTATAATTTGTTATTTTTGATGAGGGGGTAAAATTAAAGAATAATACTATGAGTATTGTAATTACACAATAAAAATTGTGTGCATGTGCATTGATCTGGTATATGTGCTTTTATAACATAATAATTATTAGATTTTGTTTGAAATTAAAAATAAATTGCATAAATACATATACGTTATTTCTAAAGAATAAAATATTATATTTTTATTAATCAATTTTATTTATTATACTAAGATTTTTTAATATCTTAAAAGCTTAATTTATAATAAAAAAAATTGTTTCTATATCCTCTCTGCCAAAATTTTAACTATATATTCAAATTTAATAATCTATATTTAAAACTAATAAAAATAATTGGACAATCCAATTCTTACACTACTAAGTATATTTCTAATTGCTAAATCACATTATTAATAAAAATTTGATCAAAATTTCAAAGAAATTAATTAATAACATTATAAGAATGGTCAATCTTTATTAAACGAAATGGTCAATCTATTTTTTTAATTATGAACCCAAAAAAAAGGACAATGTACCCAAAAAAAATCTATTTTTTAATTAGTCAATCTTATTATTCAAAGAGTGAATTTGAAATAATTGACTGCAAAGGGTCAGAAATGTAAATCTTAGATTCTATATTTGGTAACGCAGAAAGATGATAAAAGAAAGTAAAAAAGTTTGAAATTTAAATTAAAAAGAAAATTACAAAAATATAGTTTTTGAATTTTATTTTTGAAAGTCAATTGCATGTATTCATTTTCTTTCTATTTTATTTCCAACTAAATTAAAAAAAAATGCATATTGTTTTCCATATTTTCTTTTCTCTCATTTTTTAAACTTAACATACCATTAGAGTTGAAACTTGGAACCGTTATATCATGTTACACCGTTTCATTCTTATTTTATTTCAATACTATACAAATATAAATATATGAACACATGATATGATATGATTACATGTATCCGTTATTAATCACTTTCCTTGTCACTTGCATAACGCCTAAAAAGCTCACGTTCCTGTTGAAAGTGGCGTACACGTTAATCCCTTGTCTCCTCTCTCTCTCTCTCATTTGCATTTGCATTTTGGTGGGACTTTGATGATGCTGTTTCAACTTTGAAGCACTGTAGCGTTGGAAAATATTTTCCAATACATTAAAATTTAAAGTAAATATTTGTTTTCTCAATATTTTTTTAAGATAAAAACTATTCCCTATTTATTTATTCCTATATTTTAGATGTTATAGTCTCTAGTCTTTTTATCTATTGTATTTAAAATTTGATATTATGTTTGTTACTAATTTGTTAGTTGATACTTGGACTGCATATTTGGTGGGTTTTTTTTACACACCTACAGCAAAATATCATTTGTCTATCTCTCCTTTAATATAAATTTAAAATTATATTACTACAATTATATGTTTTGCAGTATAAATATGATGTTCTTTGGTTCGAAATCTTTTTACCACAGTCAATTGGATTAATGAATTGTAGAAATGAGCACATGTATATTAATTTATTTTAATGGTGCACTTGGGATATTTTTTCTCTAAAGATAATGTATAATGTGCTTAAACCCAATCTTTTTTTAAACCCTCCTTTATTATTATACTTATTTTTGTATTAAGTATTTTTAAAAAAAAAAATTGTATATTGATTATATGTCAAATAATTCTCCAGCTTGGTTTCCTAGTTATTTTTCTAACATATAGAACCAAAGAAGAGAAAATAGACAAAAAAAAAATAACAATTTTTTTCTTCCTTGACATTAACTACAAAAACTGTTGTGTGGACCCCTCTATCTAGCTATTCTCAACTGTCATGTACTATGACTATTCTTCGTGTCGCCCAACAACATTGTAAAAGTGTTACCCTCTCAATCAACTTTCACTTTTCTTCCCACAATCCTAACCTTCACCACCAATTCTCTCTCCTTACTTTCTTTCTTTCACTTTTTCCATGTATTCAATGCCTCCCCATATCAGAATTATGCCTCAACAAATCTTGGGACGGTGTTAGATTAGCATTTTCTTATCTTTGACAGCAAAAAAGAGATGCCCTTGAGCAAGAGTTCTGATTTTTTTTTTGTGGGAAAAATTTGCTACCAAGTGGCATTCCTCTCAAAGAGTGTGTGTGGTGTACGTGTTTGATAATTGATGGACAATTTTGCAATCTGGGTCTTTTGAGGGAATTATTATAAGTTGGTGGTGGAATTGAGAATTGAGAGAGTCATAAGTTTTGATTCTATTTTTATTTTGAATTTTGATGGTGTGACTTTTGTGGAGAGAAATATGTGTAGGTGTTTTATGTTACAGGTGGGTAAGGATTTAATGGAATTTGGATGCACCACATGCTGTTATGTTCAGTAGCTGAATTGTTGGAGGAGATAAATGTGCTATTTATTGCAGGCATGGATTCAGTTGGGCAGAAGTAATGAGTCTTGTTGCGTGAATTGGTGATTTTGAGAGTGCTAAGGATAAGCTTTTCTTGGTGCGGTGTGATTAATTATCAAACTTTTTTCATCACGTTTGATCATTGAATATGTTTTTTATTGGAAGAAGAAGGGGAGAATCAATGAGCTGTGATTCTTTGACTCGTTGTTGTCAATTGTAAAAGCTAAGGCCTTATAGAGTTATCTCAATTGGCCTTTTCTTTTTGGGGAAGAGCAGATAGATAACTGGGATTTTAAGCTTTCTCTGTGGAACTTCAGAATTGATATAGTTAAGGCCAGTGGGAACCAAGCATTGATGCCTTCCCCTCCAAAGGAGATTAAAACCACGTGAGCTTCACTCAATTGGGAAACTTGGAGGACTGAAACAGGAATTCCTAAATGCTTCCTGAGTGGACTCATCAGGCTGCATCTTTGTCTTTTGTTCCTTCGCCATATTGAGTCAAAAAGGCTCAGAATATGAGGTACTTGTTGGAACCAATCTCAATTTTTTGTGTGATTGTTCAGTTCTTGTAACATGACATAAATTGATAACCAATTTAGTTGCATAACATGCCAAATTGTTCGGCTCTTATATTTCCTAGTTATTTTCCTATGACTGTTCAGTTTTGTCTTTTGTGCCCCCAAGGAATTGATAATTTTGATGATCACTGCGTGGTTAAGTTTCATTCCTCTCAGCATACCAACAAGTAGTTGGTCTGAGCGGTATTGGACTCCATCCTCTTAAGCAAGGTGTTGGATTCGAGCTTTGTGGATGAAAAAAATCGTGGTTGGGAAGGGAGACCCCACTAAAGATGATCAACCAAGTTTCTTGGCAGAGATTAGTCATCAACAAAGCTGATGGATACTCTGCATCAATGTCATAAATACCAAAAAAAAACATCCTCTCAATATGTAACTAGGTTGTCTGCGCAAATTGATTTAACAAAATATGTTGGCATGAAGAGATTAGTTTGATGTGCATGTATCTAATGCATCATTTATCCCATTGTTAGTGTGTTGTATGCATGAACTAATAGCATGCTTGTTTTAACCTTGAACCAGTTCAAACGTCTGTTCAACTAAAAGCAATAAGAGACATACTTTTTCCATTGGGGTGCATTGAAAGTTGTGCTAACTCTAAATCAAATCACACACGAAGTGGTTTTGGGGGTATTAGAGTGAGTGAGTAATGATATATTGATACGTGTTTTGTTGACTTTTAATTGCATCTATTTACTTTGTTCATCTGTCAGGTTGGGCAATCTCACCTATGAAATCATTTGAATGATTGTGGCAAAGGAGGCCAAGACTATCTTAGCACCCTTTAAGGGAAAAAAAAGAAGAGGAAACAAGAAGGTCAATTGTACCCAATCATCATGACAAAGAAGTCCCAAAGACGCCCGGTGCAGTATGAGAAAGATAAATCAGGCTGCATGTGGGGTTTTATTAATATGTTTGATTTTCGCCATGGTCACTCTACAAGGAAGATGATTGCAGATAAGAGGCAAAGCAGCAAGCATGCTGTTGGTAAGAACTCTACTTAATATCTAGATTGGTACAGAATTGAGAATCATCCTCATGTGCATAAATGATAAATCTATAAGATATGTCCACCAAACACCTAAGACTTTCTATATGCTAAATGAATAACAAAATCACTATATACTGAATAATTGTGCAGGGGCTGATGTTTGCATGTCAAGCAATTTCCTGTAATGATTTGGATTTTAAATATTTCCTAATCATAAAAAAATATGTTTCTTCTGTCTAATGTATAATGATAATGATTGTGGAATACCTTGTGGTACAACTGCACTGGTTTCACAGAAAAATTAATAAAAATTATTGAATCTCATTTTCTTTTCTCACAGGTGTTGTGCATTCTAAGAACAAGTTTGAGATGTTGGGCAATTTGGATGAAGTTTGTCACGGCAGTTCTGTAAGTCTGTCCATCCATATGCTTATGCCACATTGCCAGTCTTGAATTTGAAACTTAAAACGTTTAATAAATTCTTGGTCATTGGTAAAATTCGGTTATCTGCTAAGAGGATGCCTGTGCATTTATTGATATTGATGTATCATGAATGTTTCAGGGCAATGGAGAGAGTAGAAGACCAACAGTAGCAACTGCTGCTAATAAGCCTAGTGTGAAGAAACTCATAGAAGAAGAGATGTTCATTGACCAGAATACAATGAAGGATACATATAGTGCCCAAATAGAATCAAAGGAATCCAGATTAAGGCGTGAAGTCCTTTTGAAGTTAGATACCAAAAGGAAGAAGAAATCTTACAGGAAAAACCGTGATAAGGAGGACACCAATGATTTAAATTTGGATAGTACCTTGAAATCTAAATTCACACATAATCAGCACTCAAGGAAGCAATTGAAAGATAATCTTGATCTGGATAAGATGATTGAAGACTTTTGTCATCTAAAAGATGCTTATTCCATGATGCATGGCAATGATGGAGAAGTAGAAGTTAATGCACAATCAAACCACAGGCAAGCTATTTCTGAAAATGCAAGAGATGCAATTTGTGAATTTGTGGATCAGATGATATTAAATGGCAAAGATCCAGCCGAAGCGAGAAAATTCCTTTGCTCCCATCAACTTATGGAAGTTCTCCAGCTTATAAGTTCGGATAAGGAATTGTTTCTTTCACTTCTACAAAACCCGAATTCACTTTTGTTGAAATGTGTTCAAGAGTTTAGGAATTCTCAGGGAACAAATGAAAAAGAATATGGTTGTGTCACTGGTTCCAACTTCTCAGAACAAGATCATGGCAACCTGGAACAGAATAGGGAGATAGTCAACCATAAAAAGCATAAGTTTTTCAGAAAAAAGGAGAAGTCTCAATCAAAAACATCAATAAATGAAAATGAGAATACTAATTCGTCAAGTAGAATTGTTATTCTGAAGCCTGGGCAGATAGGCTTGCAAAATTTTGAAACTAGAAACAACCTTGCCTCATACCAAGATACTCATGATTCTGTCAAATATAATGGTCCTTCTGTGAGAGGTAGTTCACATTTTTCTCTTGCAGAGATAAAAAAGAAGTTAAAGCATGCTATGGGAAAGGAGAGACATGCAAACCCTGGACACCCTGCTGCTGAAATTCAAAATAAGTGGCCTATCAGCAAAGCCATTGGTAAAGACAATGTTGGAATGAGATCTCCTAATAAAGACCACTTCTTCATTGAAAAAATTGCAAGACCTACCACTGGTGGTCTGAAAGGAGACAAGACTGGTACAGCTAAAGATTCTGAATTGATTGTGGAACATGAAAATGGTACTTATCCAAAACAAAGGGTTTCTAACTTGTACATTGAGGCTAAGAAACATTTGTCTGAGATTGTAGGTAATGGAGATGAGAAAATAGACTTGTCAAGTAGGAATATTTCCAGAACCCTTGGGAAAATACTATCTCTTCCTGAGTACAACTTTTCCCCCCTTAGCAGTCCTGGAAGGGATTGGGAGCACCATTTTGTGACTGCACAGACAAGATTTTCTTCCTCAGATAAAATTTGGGAGGCTAATAAGGATAATGTGTCTTCCAAACAAGGAACCTTTGTTGGTGATTTGGATCAGGAAATGGACAATTCAGGGAAGCAGTCAAGCATTTGTGATGAAAGATCTGATAATAAAGTACAAGAAATTAAGTCAGAAGACATTAGTCATGTTGATAAAGCAAAAAAATTTAGTCCTGTTAGAGATGAGATAGTTACTGAAGGTATCATGTCTAAAATATATGATTTAAGTAATAGATTCTATGATAGATTATGGTGTATGTTTATTTACATATTCTGTTGCTTATCATTTTCTTGATTTCTGTGCAGGTGATGTAGAATCTGCAAAAGAGGTGAGCGTTTTGGAATCTTCCTCAGAACCAGTTGACCTCAGTGCAAGAAAGGAGGACCAAAACTATGGTATCTCAGAAACTTCTGATTGTGCAAGATGTTCCCAAAGTTCAAAGCAGGTAGTATTTCTATCTGCATTATAATTTCACATAAATCAATGATTTGGGATAAATTGATTATTATGCCAGACATATATGTTAAGGACTAGTTATGATTTGTTTAGCAGTGTACTCTTATGGCTTCTTTGGAAAAGTGACCCCTTAACTAATTCAAAACTATCATTTGTTCTATCTATAGGATGTAACAGAAGTAAACAAACCAACAACATCTCCACTGTCATCCCCCCCACACTCTTCCACCACTAAAAAAATTGAAGAGCTAGAAAGTGTTACAGAGGAACCTGGTCGACCAAGTCCTGTATCTGTTCTTGACACACCGTTCTCAGAGGATGATATCAATCCTGGCTACTCCAGATTTCAACCTGGTAAGAATTCCTGCACTAAAGCCATCAAGGCTATCTAACAGTGTTCCTAAACAGTTAAACTCTCTTTCTAAAAGCTAGATCTTTAAAAACTTGTTTCCAATGGTTTTACTGCCTCTAACTGTTTACTAAACACAGACATAAAGTATAGAGTTCTGCTTGCTGGTTAGTGGGGAGCTCTAAATCATACTTATCCTGAAATTCCTCTAGAAATTAATAGTTTCAACTTATTTGTTCAGTTTCATATTATTATCCTTTTTTTTCCTTGGAGATAATAAATGTTAGAATTATATTGAGGGACCAATCAGCATAAAATGTAGCAATGTAACATACCTTTTTGTTTGCCATATTAATTTTAATTTGACATCGCATTCATTCATGATTTTCAGTTGAAGTACCAGCACGGCTGCTGCTATTTGAAGAACAATATTGTTCTCCTTTGAATCAAATCAATGGAGACAAATATTGTCTGAAAGAAAATGAATGGATATATGATTGCATCAAAGCAGTCCTGCAAGCCTCTGGATTGACTGCAGATCAATTGCTGATGAAATGTCTTTCCTCAGACAAGATACTAGATCCTTCCTTGTTTGATCAGGTAATAGAGTTCTTACCAAACCAGCTTTGCCATGATCTGAAGCTCATCAATGACTGCATCAATGACGTTCTCATGGAGGTTTGTCGGAATTACTTCGGGGTCTCACCTTGTGTGTCATTCAAAAATCCTAGCATAAGGCTTAGTCCAAATATGAAGAAGGTTGTTCTCATGGTCTGGGAAGGAGTGTGCTGGCATTTCCTTCCCTTGCCCCCACCACGTACCTTGGACAAAATTATTAAAAAAGACATGGATAAAAATGGGGCATGGTTGGACCATAGTCTTGAAGCTGAAACAATTGGTTTTGAAATGGGAGAAGCGATCCTCACAGAACTGATGGAAGATACAATACTTAGCTGTGTAAGCAACAGTCCAGAAAGTGAATGTTCTCAGCTTCAATTTGAATATAAGGCCAATGACAACAGCTAAAATGTGTAAAAAGACAACACACTACTTTTTGTTCATTATCACCTCTTAAATTCCTTTATGAGAGGTGGAAGAGAAGTAAATAATACTGGGGACTTGTAGGCTTTTTTTAAAAGCATATATGGTAGCATAACATTTCTCTTTGGTCATGCCTGACTTCTCCAGTGTTAAATAGTTTCATGGTGACTGAGGATACTCAAATAAGGGACCACAAGTCACAATAAGTAAATAAGAAGCCAGTTGCAACTGCTTCTTGCTAAAGTACAAATGATGCTTGTCTTGTTTACAATGACAAAAGTTTAACATTTTTATTTTGTGTGTGCTTCACTTCACCCACTAAGGGCCAATGGTATTTAGTTGTAGATTTTGTAGAGTTTGACATGCTGATCATATATATTAGCAGGTGTGTTTGATATCAATCATATCATTATCATCCTTACTTTGTATACTTGTTTGTTTTTTTTGGCTAAGCTATATATTGTATGTAATAGAAAATAATAGTGTGAACTCAGCATATTGGAGTTTTCAAGGGAAGAAGAAAGAAGAGACATGAAACCGTGACAGTAGCGTCTTAGGAAACTGCAAAGTGCTTTGTTTGAAGCTAAAGAACATGTGAACAAATTTTCATTGCTTGATACATTTTGTAAGCTTTTAATTAGTAGTTCGGTTGGTAATAACTAGTATATCACATTTTAGTTTCTATTTTTCTTATAAAAAGCTGACACTTACACATGAAATCTCATTTCTTTAGAAATATATTATGAGTTATGAATTAATATTCAATGCGGAATTGCTGGTACCTCATACGGATTAGCTGTTAATCCCGTAAATTGCTGGTACCTCATGCGGATTAGCTGTTAATCCGTAAATTTAAAATTAATTATCCAAGTAAGAGTCGAATATGTGGCTTTCAGGTTATTAGCACGACATTCTAATTTTATGTTATAAAATAAATAATGTTGTTATATATAACACTAAAAATTTATAATGTATATTTAATGCACATGTAAATTTAAATAATAAATTTTGTGACAATTAATTTTGATATAACTCATACGAATTATTTAATATGATATTTTTTTATAAATAAAAAAATATTTATTATTAAAATTTTAAAAAAAAAAAACACTTACGGATCACGTAATCCATATGAGTTATATGGATTACGTAATCTGTAAAAACAAAAAACACTTAAGGGTATTTTTGAAATTTTCTTTTAATGTTGGGTGCACAAATAATATTCCTGGTGCACCTAGCAAAGCCCCGATAAAAGAGGAATATTAAGCTTAACAGGCCCAAGCCTAAGCTACAGTGTCCTGTATGATTGGTTAGTGATCAAAGTGCAGAGAGAGCCTATGAGGCTATTCCCATGTAAAATTAGTATGAATGAAGCACAATACAATTATTCAAAAATATTTCTTTTTCTTGTTATGAGGAGTCCTACCTTAAATAAAACCTACACGATTTACACATGAATATGTCCAGGGTATATATGCTTCATATTTTGACTTTTCAAGGTATTCAATTCATTCTTTTTCAATCACTTGCTTATGAAAAGAACTCAAAATAAAAATGTTAATATATTAGAGATCCATTATAACATAATTTTGTTAGGGACTAAAAACAAAAATCAATCATTTATTAATAACTTCAAATATATTTAAGTCTTAAAATTATATTACATTTGAAAGATGTAGGAAGAAAATAATCAAAGATTGAAATTAATACATTTGAAAATTATGCAATCAATCGTATAAGTACCAAACAAGATTACAAATTATAATGTTTTTTATCTTTTTATATTAAATCAAAATTAACTACACATTTATAAATAAATAAATAAAAACAGTTTTAGGTTTAAGATATACATAATTAAGTTTTTGGATACCAATGTTGCAACATTCATAATATTTAATTGAGATGTTCAACAAGTTATGGACCTAATACTTCTAAAATCTAACATTCAAAATAGAAACATACTAAACTATTTCATAACTAATGGAATTACACTTTTATTTTATAAATCAAGCTTACAACAGCCAACTAGAAAGAAAGATTATATACCAAATTATCAAATCAAATATCAAATAGTATATACATTAGCAACCAACAAATAATATGCGGTATGGTCTCAGTCTAAGTGAAAAGTACGTGGCCTAAGTCTGGCCTGCTTCCCTATCAAAGGTTTTTATTAAAGACCTAAGACTGACTTACAAGTCTAATTAAGAGCTTATTTTGTTATAATTTAACATCAAGATAAAGGTAAAAATATATATATTGAGCTTTATAAAAATCAAATTTATTTTGTTTGTACGTTAAACCTTTTTAAGGTTTAAAGGTTTAATATAGCATTCATGATAATTTATATAAAAAAATTCCAAAATAAGACTTTTAAATGAGACACAAATTTATCTTTAATAAAGTTAAATATAAGTTTTGGTTTGACTTTTACATAGATCAACATGTTTAAAAAGATAAAATAATTGTAAGATTTAATAATAATAATAATAAATGTTTATTTATATTTTTAAGGCTTAAATATGTTTGAGATCCTTAATATATATCCGATTTTTGTTGAGTACTTGATACATTTTTTCGTTGTTCCAAATCCCTAATATATTAAAAGTCTTGTTCTGAATCTCTACCTTCAGTTAAGTGATGATATGACATATTCTTAACGATTCTTTTAATATATATCAATCATTGAGATGATATCACGTTATCACTTAATTGATAACAAAAATCCAGAACAAATTTTAAATATATCAAGGACCCATCACGACAAAAACATTTATTAGAAATTCAAAATAAAAATTGGATATTTATCAAGAACCTAAAAATTATGTAAGCTTATTTTTAATATAGGCACACATGTTAGGCCTAAAAGGCTTTTTAAATTGTCTAAGGCTTAGCTTTTTTAAGTAAATAAGCTTTAATAAAAGCTATGGCCTAATTTATATCATGAAAAAATTTGGTATGACCTAAGCCTAATATAGATTAGGTCATAGTCTATGTCAAACATTTTGACCTATTTCCACCTCTATTCAACCAAACCCATCTTCCCTATGTACACTTCCATCCAAAAACCTCTCCTTTCAAAGTTATTCCTTCTTGGATCTATGGCGGTGTGGATCCAGAATTCCAACCACAGGAGTGTCGAAGCTCCACCAAGAGAAAGTGGTGGGTGACCCCACACAACACCACCATGCCTCCAATGTTGAGGGACACCACGCCAACAACGATGATGAGGATGTCAGAGTTGGCATACCCCAACATAGATGCTAACGACAAGCACATGCCAATGACAATCGCCACCATGTGCATGTCATTGTCGTTGAAGTCTCACGACAAATAATATTATGTAATCTCATTCATCTTTCAATTCGTAGCCTCGTCTCATCGAAGAAATGCCACATCCCAATGAATTTTTGGTTACATGAGATCGTCAAAAATCAGTTTCATGGAGAGGCAAAGGAACTCACAAGCATGTGATCTGCAGAGTACAAGCATGTTGACCTTAGAGAACAAGGAATTTGAAATAAAGGATTAAAATATTGAAAAATTCTTAAAATCCTAAAATATCCAATCGGGAAAATTTTACCAAGTAATGAAATGCCTTAAAAAATTACATTCTCTTTGTTAAATGCTTTATCCAAACACATGGTTGATGAATTTTAGAAATAAGCACATTAGAATATGAGATTTAAATTAGAGTTTAATGTCTATGCATTGATGTGTAAAATAATTTACACCATCATCCAATCACAAATCATCGTTTGAATTACTTTAAGATAATTATTTTAAAAGTCAACAACGTTATCATACATGATGAGTTGTGATTAGATGGCCGGAAAACTTTTTACATTCTCAATGCATAACAGTTTTTTCTCTTAAAACAAAGGGCACATTGTGATGCTACTAAAATTCTTGTTGGAATCAAAGAGAAATGAATATAACCGTTCCATTCTGTTCTGTTCATAGTCCACATGCAAACACGACCTAAGAATCCTTCAAAATTGAATCACTCCACCAATAGAAGTAAGATTGTGTACACATTTTAAGTAAGCTAAAGAGAAATGGGAAAACCCCGAAATGATCTTTCGGCCTTGAAGAGAGCATCAAGAATGTCTGTCAACTTCATCTTTCACCCAAATGTAAAGGCAAAACTCCAACTAAGTCTATACTACAGATAGAAAGTGAAATGAACACTCACAAGTACACCATCGATGATAATATATTCAGGCTTAGCTGGGGTATAAGCATGACCATTAAAGATTGAGTGAGCTTAAAAGGAAGCTACTTGGCCTTCTTGAGAAGATTAGAGGTTCGAAACTCTGCATCATCTCTGATGAAACTCCACCAAATGTAAGTTAGAGGAATGGTGGTGACATGCCAAAGAGCATGTGCATCAAAAAGTTCTTCATATGGAGGGAAATCATAGATTTCTAGGAGCATTGCAAGGCCACCAGAAATAACAACGAGCCAGAGCTTCCAACGTGAAGGATGGTTACTAACACCAGCCCAAACTGCCCACATGGAAAGTTGTGCCATGGCCATCACTACGCAAACTATCATATTCCATCCTACACAGTTAGATGGAGTGTTATCAAAATCCGCAAGCACAAGAGGAGAAAGAGGAATGAATAAGAGAAATGACAGACATAATGAAGAAAATTACAAGTTAAAACTTATGTTTCTCTCAGAAGCACATAAAATCCCTCGCATTAGGATACTTGCTGTAAAACCATAACTTCAATTTTGTTAAAGATGGTAGCTATTCAAGCCAAATCCAATCTTTGCACCCCTCATAAGTAAGACTCACTGCCACAGCTTAAGCCGAAAGAGTGGGTTGGAAGAAAAACAATAAGTTAACAATCTTGTGATTGAAGAAGAAGCCACATAGATGAATAGCATACATAATTAATGGACAGCTCAAGGTAAGTTTTTTGTCAAGCAGAGTTGTTCCTACATTGTGATTGAAGAAGAAGCCACATAGATGAATAGCATACATAATTAATGGACAGCTCAAGGTAAGTTTTTTGTCAAGCAGAGTTGTTCCTACAATCAACTCTCAGTCTTGGCAATAATAATATAAAGATTACATGACAGGACATACCATAATCTAGTAAATAGAAGTTGATGTACATTACGTGGGTGGTCACAAAAGCAATCAATGGAGCAGCAACCATGACTCTGGTAGCCTCATCCCTAATACTGAATGTTCGTAAGATGGCTAAAATGAGGGAGTACCCAAGGAGAACGACTGCAGATGAATAGTCTAGTTTCTCTGTTATATCAACATCTCTGCAGTACAAAACAATGAAATTTAAGCTTTAGAAGAAAAGGACAAAGAACTTGAGATAAAAGGAAAGTTTTAAGATACATAAATTGCAATATTCGACAAGTAATTGAAACATGCTTTGTTTCTTTCTCACAGTTTAAGTGGGATTTTAAAACAAGATTGAGGTTGAAAACAATTGGAGAATTAACATAATTCAGAACAATATCAGAATTAGTTTATTAAAACCAATTATATTACGGACTACACAAAATGTATAAAGGCTTTCATTTTCAAGGAAAAATGCCTTCACAGATGTTAATGTGTCTTAGAAAGGGGAAGTATTAGGAATAATCATATACTAAAACTTAACATAAGAAACAGTTTATGGATTAACATGTCATATGCATATATTGTTATTCAATTTGTGTCACATCTTTTGCCAGGGGATTCAGACTTAAATATAAGAACTAATTAGCATCACTACAGTAAGAAATACCAATGACAGCATAACTGACCCCACCTTAAATCAATCATTCTTTAGAATCAGTGCAAAATACTGAAAATACAGGCATAAATAACTTACCGACTGTGGAAAACAGCACTCCAGAACCAGGAGTTCAGTGATAAAAGCCCATACATATGCCACAAACCAGCATACTCATAATATGCCTTCTTTCCATCTTTTAGAGGCAATTTATAGTATATAAGAATGAAAAAGGAGACCCAACCATGAAAATGCATTGCGAGATTGAGAGCTGAGAAAGCCACAGAAGCGGGCTCCTGATTAAAAGGATCCATGATAGTTCATTAAACAAAGGGATTTAAGATCATTGGATGCCAACTCAAAATGAAAAACATAAGGATACAGCTTGTTTGCTATCATACCTGCATCCCATATATACGCCTGAATGGCCATTTTCCATGATATTTGACAGGTCCAAGGTTATGTGACTCCCTTTCTTTCTCTCTATCAAGCATGCAGTAGTACCGGCAGTCACTTTGACAATCCCATTTTTTCCATTGTAAATAGAGTGGTTCTTGTTGCATATACCATGGGCGATCAATAAATTCTCCATCAGAAGAAAATTTACAGTTTGGAAAGCATCTTTGCGCAACGCATCCAGTTTCCTGACACTGTGTTATACAAACCCTGATTTCCAAATCAAACAAGAAATAAAAATAGATTGGAGAAATCCAACAACATAACTTAAATCATAGAGCAAATAGTAACTAAGAAAATTTGGATGCAATGAAGATTTCCTACATACTAAAATTAGCAAAACTGAAAAAAGGAACCAGAGGTAATAAATGATGGGCCAGTAGGATAGGCATCACTTTTAATGGTAGTATAGTATCTAAAGTTTAGTTCTTCATAGAACCCAGTGATGTCAATTAATCCAAGAGGCAAATCCTACCTGGTGATGAGGCCTGGGTGTTTATTGTTGATGTTGTTATATCGGAAACTACTATGTATGGGGATGTTTGGTGTGAGAAAATGCTTTCTGTTTTGGCTTAGGGTCGTATAAGATTTTGTTTTCACTATTTTCAGTACAAACTTGGAAAACAGGTGTTCCAGGATAAATATCAACTTCTACTTGATAAGCCGATGTTGCCTCTCCGAGACAATATCGACTCAAGGACAATTCTACTTGATAAGCCGACGTTGCCTCTCTGAGACAATATCGACTCAAGGACAATTGTTATGGGGTAAATATCAACTCCACATGTCACAAACACGTGGCTCACAGCCTAATACATGACGAACGACTTGAAGATTATAAACAAAAATTAAAGACAGAAAACATTTTCCTCCCAATCCAAACAGCTCCTAACATTCCTTGTAAGACTCCCAAGTCCCAACATTAGCAGTAGTTATGCACTTTCAAAATATATCAAAATAGTAAAGATGGAGCTAAGTAGTAAGCACCTATAGCGCGGATCAGCATCACCAGCACTTGCATCAATTACCTCCACAGAACAATAAAGCACCAAAAGGAAAGCACACACCCAACCATCTAGCATCTACATCAGCAAAATTAAATTATGCAGATGCTACCAAAGTGGAAATGGTAAACAAAAGAAAGAACAAATATTTACAGAAAAAATCTAAGATGTAGAGAGAGAGAGAGAGAGAATAAGATCTTCAAATATCGTCGAAATGAAACCTTCAACATTGTGACAGATCGGAATTTCAAAAAATAAAGAGTAGAAGAAATAGCTCAAGCAGCCAAAATTGCATCTACGCAGAATTTGCAGATACATTTAATAATAATAATAATAATAAATGGTAGCAGATTGAGCTCTAGTGGAAGATGAAAGAGGGTATAAAAGAAAAAGAAAAAAACTTTGTACCGTTTACGGCGTGGCGCGGCGGCGCGAGACCGAGACTCTGTTGGGTCCGTGAGTGAAAACTGAAAACTCCCGAATTCAATTGGCAAAATTTGACCCTTGATATAAATAATCTTTAGAATCTCAATTTAGGAAAGTAACAACCTATTTTATTGGGAACATTGTTTTTCTTCTTATTTTCTTGCCGAATGTTTTTTCTCACAAACAATACATTTATCAAGATTTCATACTTTTCTCTGTACAAGATACAATTGTCCATGCAAACATTTATCTTTTAGTAACATAATCAAATCTAAGATACAATCGTCAATTTAGTAGTGAATTGAATGAAGTATTGTAACATTCATAAAGATAGCTTGGAATATTTTTTACAACCAAGATATACTTTAGGTTCAACATCATTCAATAAATAGTGATAATCAATATATCTATTCAGTAATATGTTAAGTGTCAATTATCGATACTTAAAAACACTTTCTATATTTCTCGATGAGCTTGTGTAAGTATTTGTTATAATCAATATAATTTTTTATAATCAAAATTATCTTTATTTCATAATGTAACTCAAAAAAATTTAATCGATACAAAATAAACTAAGAGTTAGAAACCAATGACATTATGCATGTCTCTAGCGTGTGATGATGATGCCATAAGTCGAATCATTAATATCAATATCATAATAACTAATAAATTATCTAGTAAGCTAACCTAAATTAATGACCTTTATACCAAGTTTTTTTTAAGTATAATCTAATGCGTATATGAAAAAAAAAAATACTCAACAAGTCACACTCGGAGAAATAATTGAGCTTGGGTAAGGATATTTGTTAGTGTCTAAGGATGTATTACAATTCTTCTAACATCTTTATTCATAGAGTACATAAGTAATAATTTTTTATCCATAGACATTTTTTCAATTATCTTGTTTGAATTGTTGCTTTCTTTCTCGGGTATTGCATATTTAAATAAGTATTACATATGTATTTGTTCTCTTAACTTTTAACTAATTTTATTTTGAGTTCTCAAATAAAATTTTGATCAATCTTAGTTCATATATTTTCTTCATTAATAATTATAGTGTCTAACTTCATGTATCTTTTTTTAAGTGATGACGTCACAATTATGCAATTTATCACATGAACTACTAATAATTTAATGTAGTAATTACGTGTAAATTTTTTGGATAAATTATGTTTTTAATCTCATATCTTTCAAGAAATTCACTTTTGACATTTTAACAATTGACTGATTTTTAGTCCCTTAATTATCATTTGTCATTGTTTTTAGTCTTTCCCATAAAATATCACCTTTAAGTGATAATGTGAAAGACATATGACTTGTTGACTTCAAGTATACTGTGTTAATAGCATAATAAATGTTGTTAGTTTAAGATATTTTTCTGGCAAATCTAAGAAGTTACAAATTTTATGGTGGTGTAATACTATGAGAAAATAGTTTACAAAAGAGAGATTGAAAAATTGAAAAAAATGTGAAAGAAACTAGTAAGAAACACAACTTAAGTACCCTTTCCAAACCCCAATCTTCAAACCTTTCTCATCTCAACTACTACTTCCCAAATAAACACTAAATCCTCCAATCTCACTTCCACAAATCCTTCTACTAACATGTTCCACAGATAACATTGTGTGCAAAGGGCGAATACAAGGTGGTGATAATGACAAGAGAGCGAAAACACCACGATGAGTTATCCGATTTTAGTGCTTGAAGTTTTGGTTCATGAGTTTGATGGTTTATGTTTTTTCTTACCATGGATTGTTGATTTTGTGTATTATTTGGGGGTTGTTGATCTTGCTTACTACATCTCGTTTTCTTTTTTGTTTCGAATTTTCAAACTTTTTTTTTTTGGGTGATTTTATATTGCTAAAAGAATCATAGCATATATAATCACTAGAAAATGTCTTTAAACAACAACATTTTCTCTCATCAAATATTATTGTTACATCATAACTTAACAATAATATTTGATGAGAGAAACTAGAAACAATGTTGAATAATAGTTGGAGGACTAGATAGGTAAAGAAAATGTTGAGAGACTAAAAGTGAATTTTATGAAAATATAAGAGACTAAAAAACATAATTTTTTTATGCAATTGTTACATAAGATTAATAGTCCATATGATGTCATGTGATTGATAGCATGGTTGTCTTATCGTTAGTTAATGATGACACTTAATATGTGGATTAAAAATATTAATAAAAAAATTATATAGATTATTATAGATAAAAATCAAGAGACCAAAAACATATTTAACTCATCATAAAATTATAAAATTAATCTCAATGGTCAATTATAAAAAAAAGACAACTTTTTTTTTGGGGTAAGCAAAAAGAGAAGAAAAAAACTTAACCATATTCAAGTCAACTTTTTTATAATAAAAATCTATAAAAATGTTAGGAACACATCCTCACTTAGACACACATTTTTTTTAACACAAATTCTCTTAGATTGAGATTTAGTGAAAGACAACTTTTTGTCTATCTCATGTCTTAGTATGTGTTTGAAGGAGTGTAGAAAGTATGTTTGTGATGCTCTTGGCAAATCTAATAAAGGAATTGATTTATTTTTTTGCTTAAATATATTTTTAATTTCTAATAAATTTTTAATTTTTGTATTTATTATTTAATAAATTTTTATTTTGTATTTAGTCCTTAATAAAACTATAATTTTATGTTTGGTCCTTGACATCTTTTTTATTCCCTAATAAAATTTGTTTCATTTGTAATTAGACGAGACTAAAACAAAATTTGTTAATTATCAATGAACAAACATAAAATTTGCTAATTTATCAAAAATCAAAACAAAAAATAAAATTGATGGTTTAGTAGAGACTTATTCCAAAATAAAATTTATCAATAAACATAATAATAGAATATTTATTAAGAATTAAAAATATATTTAAGTTATTAAAAAATTGACTAATAAGATATGACATACAATTTTAGTATATAAAAAACAATCCAACTACACAAATAAACACAAAATCTACATTATTGAACACTTAATTAATACCTCCTACAAATTTAATGAACATTTTGCCCTAGTAGGTTGTCTCTAATACATCCAACCACTCCTACAATACCATGTATATAAGATCAAAACAGAAGGACATGAAAGGAATACAAAGCACACACAAAATCATAATAAATGATTAAATA
The DNA here is from genome assembly GCF_004193775.1 of Glycine soja. NCBI lineage: Eukaryota > Viridiplantae > Streptophyta > Magnoliopsida > Fabales > Fabaceae > Glycine > Glycine soja. Next base: position 901,482 of record NC_041004.1, read on the forward strand.
TAATAAAGAATAATATTAATATTATTATTGTTAACTAATTAAGAACAAATAATAATAATTATTATTAATTAAGAACAAACATAATTTAATAATAATAATTAGGAGATCCCTTCCTCTTCACCCTTTATTCCTATCAGAGGAAGCAACCAACAGAAGCATCGTCGTCGTCATCACCACCCAAAAACTCAGTCAAAGTTTCACACCCTTTTTCTTCTTCATCTCTGCAATCTCTCTCTCTCTCTCTTCGACCCTTCTGCTCAAAGTTCCAAAATTTGTCTTCCCAGGCACGCCCCCAGTTTTCCCTTTTAACAATCTTCAACCCCGTTTCACCTTATTTTTTTATTATTATAAAAGAAACCCCTCTTTTTCTTAATTACGAATCTGAAACCCTAGCTCCCATGACCCCAATTTTTTCCTCCGCAATTGGCTTCTGAAGTTGAGGGAAAGGCAAAAAAAATTAAAAATTGGGGATTTCGCCCCCACAAACCCTAGTTTTGGATCTTGCTTCGGAGTTCAAATTTTGGCGCTTTTTCTTGCATTAGGTTCGAATTTTAGGTTTTTGCAATTTCGCTTTCAATCCCACGTTTTTTAGACGATTAAGCAATTGGGTTGTCTTCAAGGTTGTGTTTTGCATCCGAAGAAGGTTTCATTTGGTGCTCTAGTTAGTTCAGTAGGTGTTTTGAGTTGGGAGGAAAAAAATTTACAAGTGAAAGGGTATTTATTTTTTTTATTGCCTATGGGGTTTTGAACTATACTTAAGGATCGGGAATGATTTGATCAAGGTTGCTACTTTCTGTGTTCTCTTGTAATTTATTGCTTCAGATATGGGCTGGGGCTACAATTATAGCTACCATAATGATTGATCACAACAAATATATATTCTAGTTCGAAGAGTTGGCACTTAATCATATATAGGTACAATTTCCATATGTATTTTCATTGGAATTTGTCTCTAGGAAGCCTTTAATGGAGATTCCAATTTGAAAGTTGTGCTCTACATTGATAACTAATATTTTATCTGCTTATTTATGACTTTGGTTTTAGCGGTAGTATAGATGAGAAGATGCTGTTGAGGGTGTATGTTTAAAATTTTCTAATTTTCCAACTGCTTGGCCATGTTCTTCTGTTTGCGTTTTAGAAGGAGCTGTGGTTTTATATGGGGGTATCAATGTTCACTTCAGTTTCAGAATATAACGGTCAAGTTCCTCAAAATCTTTAGCAGCTGGGTTGGGTTATATCTTGTGAATACCAGACTCAGTGTGAACTAGACTTTAGTGTTTTGTATTTTGTCGTTTTCCAGATTGTGTTTTATGTTTAGCATTTTAAAAGCAGTCTGCAGAATGGAGTTTGATATTATGATTTATTTGTGGCATTGTTGTTTTTTTCAGTTGTTATCCATTTTGTGTTTGTATGCTTACAAATAAGAATAATAACACTCTGCTTGATGGTGATTAAAATTGGGATATATAATAGTGCATTAGGGATTTCAGTACATATCCTTTAGCAGCTGAAGGAAGTCCAATAATGCTTAGCCGTATGCATCCTTTTTTCTGTTTTATTTTAATGTACTTCTTGTTTGCTTAATTGGCAATGATTGGAAATTAATTGGGTGGCATTGTTGATCATGCAGTTTAGCTAATACTACTTGTGGTATGATGCCGAGGGCAGTATGCTGGTTATAGTTGGGGGAAATGCAAAGGTATCATGCTGGCAGCTGCACTAGTGCAGTTAACAACAGTACAATAGGTGGACCATCTGCTAGGGACCCAGGAAGATCTGATTCACCTTCTTTGCCAGCTAACTTTGCTGTAAGTTCAAGGTAAGGGAGCTTCCTGTCACTTTCCACTTTTGCCACTTTCTTCTTTTCAATGATTGTGACTATAGCATATGTGATAAAGGAACTGCAAATTCCAAATATTTGTGGTTGAGAGAGACAGTGGTCTGCTTTAATATATTTTCTTTTTCTGTTATCTAATAATTTGGGTTAATGATTTTTTCTTTTTTCACTTGATGAACATCATTTTGAAAATTGTGAAACTACACCGGAGTGGGGTTCATTTATTTCTTGAGTGATCCGGATATTCAAGCATTTATTATATCTTTTCATTTTTCATTTCTTATGCATTTAATTGCTTAGAGTGTCCTCTGATTACAACCAATTAAATATTCTTTTTCCGTTTATTTTCTTTACTATTAATCTGTCTACTTTTGATAATCTGCTTTGATGGTAAAACGGCAAGCAATATTAGGTTAGATATTCATGCTCATAACCATAGTGGTGTGAAATAGCTGACTCCAAAACTACTTTAGTAGGATAGTGGGTAGTGGGATGACTGCTAATATCATGCTTTGAGATGCACATTAGTTAATTTACAATACACATGTATAAATACTGAAAAATAAAAATGACCCAAAATTAAAGACATTAATATTCATAGTAAACAATCAAAAGTCAGAATTTGAAGCTAAACACTCTACATATAAAGATGAAACACCTGTTTGACAGTGGAGTCTGCTATCAAACCAAAAGAAAGGAAGGAACAAAGCAGCGGTGCTGAGACAGAACAGAGAACAGAGGATAAAACACCAGGCAAGGGCCATCGAGGTCTACAGGCTTTCTGGAAACTGTCACAACCTGGCCAGAAAAAGCCGGAGATACTGCTGGAGAAGGGAGGTGGTCGTGGTTCATCCAGATTCAGGGTGACTGTCCCATTATGATGCTAAACCAACAACAACCTTGCATACTAAAACTAGGATTTTTTTTTATTAACAGATTAACCACTGAAAAAGTTGAAATTGAAGATTACCCTCCACAAAACCCCCTGATCGCCTTTGTTACAGGGGTTAAAATGAGTTTTTGAACTAACACTTCCAGGAAAACATCAGCCTTAAATGTTCTTGAATCCTGTTAAAATTTGAAGCTAAACACTCTACATATAAAGATGAAACACCTGTTTGACAGTGGAGTCTGCTATCAAACCAAAAGAAAGGAAGGAACAAAGCAGCGGTGCTGAGACAGAACAGAGAACAGAGGATAAAACACCAGGCAAGGGCCATCGAGGTCTACAGGCTTTCTGGAAACTGTCACAACCTGGCCAGAAAAAGCCGGAGATACTGCTGGAGAAGGGAGGTGGTCGTGGTTCATCCAGATTCAGGGTGACTGTCCCATTATGATGCTAAACCAACAACAACCTTGCATACTAAAACTAGGATTTTTTTTTATTAACAGATTAACCACTGAAAAAGTTGAAATTGAAGATTACCCTCCACAAAACCCCCTGATCGCCTTTGTTACAGGGGTTAAAATGAGTTTTTGAACTAACACTTCCAGGAAAACATCAGCCTTAAATGTTCTTGAATCCTGTTGGAGTTGTGCTGCTGTTGTGCTCAAATTTATGACTTCTGCTGCAAGTGTGACTGTGAACCAGAAACTGTGATGTGAGCCTGCTTCTGTAGCTTCCCAGGTCCGCACTGCAATGCTCCACTTCTATAGCACATCCAATGTTGTGAAAATTGAGATTTCACGGGACAGGAAAGGGGATGAAAGATTGTAAATTGAAGGATCTCATGGATTGTAAGATCCTCCCAAAAGATGCAAAATTATATATAGTAAATATACATGTGATAAAAATGACATAGATAAGGAAAATATCTTGTAAATGATAACATTGAGCTAAACCTAAACTGGAAATTAATATTTATAGATTTATAAGTCATAGCTAATAGGTCCGAAAAAACTCATAATAAGTCAAAATAGTAAACATAAGAAATTCATAATCAGTTAGCCTAAATCAAAGTAATAAATAAGTAAGAAATTTTGACTCAACCACAAAAACAGTCCAATAAAAAAAGAAATTTCTTACATAGAACAAGAGAGGCACCACATCACACCAACAAAACAGAGCAAGAACAGAACAGAACCCTGACAGAGACACATGTTATGAACAATATGCAACAACCCAGTGGACGCAAGGCAGAGACAGAGCAGAAAATGTGGTTGCAGTGAAACGGAGAGCAGAGGGAGGAGTAGTGAGGATTGAAGTCATCGTCGCGATAGATGGTTTTGCAAAATGGGTGAAATCAAGAATTTTAGGGCACTTGCAAACAAATCGGCTGGGACAGCAAAGGGGTTTTGTATCAAAACCTGACCTGCGGGAGATTGGCATGGAGTGGATCATGCGATCTTGGATGAGGAAGATCGCAATCCTCTGCAATCTTCACGAAACCTGATCCTTATGTCGATCTTGCGTGGGATTTGGGCCGAAAATTGTTAAAGCGTGTAATGTTGCAATCTTACCCGAGATTTTCACAACCTTGAGCATGTCATTAATTGGTCTGCTCATAAATAGCAAGGACCAAAAATGTTAGTTGTAAGAAAATTAGTAAATTGGTAAATACAGGGTTGAAAAGTTTTCACTGATTTAATTATTTTCTTTCTGTATAGTGGATATGTTTGCAATTTTGCATCCTATTTTGATTTTTTTATTCTTCTAGTAATATCTTCTCGTTTTCATGATATTGTTAAGTAAAATTTATGGTAGCAATTTACATAACTATTTGCCTGGATGTGTTGACTTAATAAATGTAGAAAATGTTAAAAGTGTTAATTCAAGTTTTTTTTTTTGTCCTTTTTAATTTGAATTCTGTTTATATTCTGCAAAGTTAGCAAGTATTTATTGTTGGATTGGTTATATAAAATTAGGAATATATTGAGTTGGACAAAATAATTACAAAGTGAAAGGAGATAAAGAATTCTCCTAAAGGACAAAAAATACAGAAAACATTCAAGAAAAAAGAGAAAATTGATGTAACAAAGCTTCCTTGATCAATAATTAACATATCTGTTAGCAAAACCCCATTAAAAAGGCCATGTGCTCTATGCCAAATAAATGCCAAACGTTTTAATGTGATGAACCAAATAAACCTCTTTAAACATTTGAGAGTTTTTCTCCTGCCAAATGCACCAAATGATAGCAGAAATTTCACATTGGCACAAAATTTAGCCTGTCTCTTTCTACCAAAACCATGAAAGTTAATCGTCAAGAATTGTTCCATGGACCTAGCACACACCCAGCATTCACTAAAAGTGCCAAATAAAGGAGTGCCTCACCAGGATTGCAGCTTAACAATGGAAGAACGAGTGAGGAACAGATTCTGAGATGGCATCACATGTCATAAAGGGGGTGTTTGGTAGGGGAGAAATTTTCACTTTCCTAGGAATCCTTGGGAAACTTTAGTTTCCCTCTTTGGTACGCATTTTTAAGAAACTTATTCCCAGGAATTCCTGGGAATCGTTTTTAACTAACATTCCCACAAAAACATTCCTGTGGAGGCGGGTGGGAATCCTACTTTCCCAAGTTTAATTTTTTTTATTACGGTAGAAATATCATGTTACTCTTATTAAATTATTTAATGTGGTAAATAATTAAAGTTATTGGTAAAAATATTATGTAACTCTTTGATTCCTAGGAAACCAGGATTCATGATTCTTGGGCATGAAAAAATTTCTCTCCTACCAAACACACCCTAGGGGAAAGAACCTTATGTAGTGCAACATGTCATTAGTATTAATTCTATTAATTAAGTACCACAATCCAAATATAAAACCTGACCTTCCCTTGTCCACTAAAACCATATAAAGTAGTAAACATAATTTTCATATAAAATTAGAGAATGGCGGCACTAGTTCGGCAGAAATTGGTATAATCTTTCACTACTTCCCCTTTCTGTTTTTATGTTTATCAAGATAAGATTTCTCTTTTTCTTATCATTTTAATTTTTTTTTTTTAGTGGGAGTGATTCTACCATACCATAGCTAGTTTCAAAATATTCTTAATCATTTGAATGCACAGAGTACCATATGATGGATTGCATTTTTATTTTTTATTTTTCTGAAAAGATGGATGCAGTGTAACTAGGGTTGTGTATATTTTAAATGAAGAACTAAATTGGAAAGCATGGGTTGGGAGTTCTGTTTTTGTTCCATTCATTTGGTTAATAATGACATTTTAAATTCATATTTTCTTGCTTCTGGAATATTGTTTATATTTGTTTGACCTAGTATTGCTAAAGTTTCTTTTCTTATAAAGTTCATATTCAATAATAAAGTGGCATCTTATTTTCTTACTATGCTTAATCTGATGCTGTTAATCAAGTTGAATACAATGGTTTTGTGTTTGCAGGCGACAACTACCATTAAACCCATACAAGTTGAAGTGTGATAAAGAACCCTTGAACTCTAGGTAGTTCCTGTTCATTATAGCATTTTTTTAAAATTGTTGCCTACTTTTACTTCATGATTAACTTACTAGTACCAGGCTCTATTGGGGGGAATATTTTCATATTGCGCTGTTAAAATACAAAAAAAATGCATTTATGATGTTTTCCCCTTCCCCACCTTGTTATCAGCTTATGTTTTTTCTTGGAGGAGAATTCTCCTTTTTTCTGAGATTCAATAAACCTTTATAGAATTGTTCTCTTTCTCTCCAGATTTCTCAGCACTCTTGTGGTTGTGGGTTTGTAATTCTACTCTAAGGCGTTAAGCTTCAAGGTTTTATTATCTTGTATATTAACATGTAAAATGAAATTATTTTTTCTCAGGCTTGGGGCACCAGACTTTCATCCCCAAACGCCAAATTGTCCTGAAGAGACTCTGACCAGAGAATATTTGCAATCTGGATACAGGGATACAGTTGAGGGGCTCGAGGTATGCTGTTGAGTACTTTTTTGGGAAAGCTCAAATTTTGAGAAGCAAATGTTTTTTTTTTTAAATCTCTCAGGAAGCTGACCAAAAAGCCAAAGCTAAGAAAAAGATGCTCTAATTTTACTTTTGTATTTATACCAAATCAGATATTTTAGAGTAGCAACTTTGCTTATGATTGATTGGGTTATACTTCTCCAGTTATCCATTTGTTGTTTTTTCAAGGTTTGAATATTTTATGCTGAACTCTCATATTTCTTTTGTAAATATTTTTGATGGAATATGTCCAGGGTAATTGAAAGTTTTGGAACTGTAATCTGGCATTTTCTTGAACTTGGTGTTTTTTTTATAATCAAATTCTTTCATTCTTTCAAAATGGAAATAGTGATATGGACATGCATATATTCTTTAGAATCATAGATCTCCTTGATGACTCACTGAATTATAGAAATCAAATTGTGCTCTTATTAGAATAGATTATTTTCAACTGTTCAAACCTGCTCTTTTGTCTGGTATCTGCTATTTTTTGACCTTGTCTTGCATCCTGTGTCTGTTAGGAAGCAAGAGAAATTTCACTAACTCAGGTTCCGCATTTTAACAAGAACATTGTTCTTAAATGCAAAGAGGTGACTCTCTTGTCTCTTGTCTCTTTGGAGATATTTATGTCCTCTTTATTTTTGTTTATATGTCTGAGCTCTGAATTTACTGCACATTTTTTTTGGGTATTCATTGGAAGCCTATGTGGATATATAACTTGTAGTTTTTCATCTAATTTCCAGGCTATTAGAAAACGTCTGAGGGCCATCAATGAATCTCGTGCTCAGAAGAGGAAGGTGATGATCTTTAATCTTGTGATCTATTTATCCTTGCTGAACATTCTACTTCTATAGTGTATCCATATTTGTGTGCTTTCTTCCAGTTTATTTTGGATTTAGTGCAGTCTACCTATCTCAGAAGGTGTTTGATCTATATGAGCGTTTGATTTGACAGGCTGGTCAAGTATATGGTGTGGCTCTTTCAGGATCACAACTTGGCAGGTCTGGCATTTTCCCTGAACTAAGACCCTGTGGTGAGGACTTCCAGAAGAAATGGATTGAGGTATACTTGGTGATAGCCTTGCTCCTACTGTTTTTTTCTTTGTGCAACTTCCTGTATACCAGCTTTGACCCCTCACTTTTGTTTCTAATACATTTTTGGTAAATTTATATGTAGAAAGCACAAGGTTTTAAATGGTCACTAACTTAGTAGTAGATGGTTGTAGTCTTGATGTGACTGGCTGCAGGATCTGAATATTGGAAGGATCTGGAATGTTTTTATGCTGAATTGTTCTGGACAGGCTTAGCTATTCACGGATTTACTCAATTAGGAGAACTGTTATATACTTATATAAGTTACTATGACTAATTCCTTAGGTTTTTAGTTGTTGATGACTTGATGCTGACAGGTTGTTATGGCCGTAAAATCCTTAAATACTACTTTTTTGGATATTACTTGGTGGTTCAATGTATCTTTAGTAACTTGGTTAAAATTATATTATAGGGTTTATCTCAGCAGCACAAGCGATTACGCTCTTTGGCTGATCATGTTCCTCATGGTTATAAAAGGGCATCACTTTTAGAGGTTCTTATCAAGAATAATGTTCCATTGCTTAGGGCCACCTGGTTTATCAAGGTTACTTACCTCAATCAGGTAGGGATGCTTCAGCGTTGCTATATTTACCTAATATGATGAATTGCTTAATATCTTTTAATATTGTAGATTATGATTGACCTTTTCAGGTTCGACCTGGTTCTGTTGGTATTTCTTCTGGGGCAGCTGACAAGATTCAGCTGTCTCGCTCTGATGTTTGGACCAAAGATGTTATCAATTACTTACAAACACTTGTGGATGAATTTTTGTCAAAGAATGCTTTGCATTCTGCTTCTCATGGTCGAGAGCGATCACCACAAATCCCTTATACTGGCTCACTGCAGAATAAAAATGATCCATTATTATCTGTTTCTGATGGTGAAGGACCATCCTTACATTTTAGATGGTGGTATATTGTGAGGCTTCTGCAATGGCATCATGCTGAAGGGTTGCTTCATTCTTCTCTTGTCATTGATTGGGTGTTTAATCAACTACAGGTCTTTACCTTCTACATCAATTTGCATTTAACAAGTACAACGTGCTCATGAAACTAAAAGTGTGATGTATATATCTTTCACTGATTTCAACCTTCATGTTTTGATTTCTCACTTCTGTAATTTTCAGGAAAAAGAACTGCTTGAGGTTTGGCAGCTGTTATTGCCTATTATATACGGTTTTTTAGAAACTATTGTCCTGTCTCAATCTTATGTACGCACTCTTGCTGGATTAGCTCTTCGTGTCATTCGTGATCCTGCTCCAGGTGGTTCTGACTTAGTAGATAATTCCAGGAGGGCATATACAGCTTATGCTGTGGTTGAGATGCTCCGGTATTTAATACTTGTGGTGCCAGATACTTTTGCTGCTCTGGATTGCTTTCCTTTACCATCCTCTGTAATTTCACATACAATGAATGATGGGAGTTTTGTACTAAAATCAACTGAAGCTGCAGGGAAGATAAAAAATAGTTCAGATGATTTTGGTCACATTATTTCATGTATTCAGAAACATACAGAAGATTTGGCGAAGTCTGCAAGCCCAGGCTATCCAGGTCATTGTCTAGCTAAAGTTGCAAAAGCTTTGGATAAATCTCTTGTGCTGGGTGATTTGCGTGTAGCATATAAATTTCTTTTTGAAGAACTTTGTGGTGGAACTGTATCTGAAGGCTGGGTTTCCAAAGTCAGCCCTTGCTTAAGGTTATCTCTGAAATGGTTTGGGACTGTAAATACAGCCCTTATATATTCTGTGTTTTTCCTCTGTGAGTGGGCAACTTGTGATTTTAGGGATTTTCGCAGTACTCCTCCTCGTGACATAAAGTTTACAGGTAGGAAAGATCTTTCCCAAGTGCATATAGCAGTTAGACTTTTACTGATGAAGATTAGGGATGTGAAGATTTCACAAAAACAAACAAATGAAAATCACAGAGCCAGTCATCTTGCAAAGAATTCGAGTCAGTGCCAGAATTGGAATTATGTGGGTAATGTATCCAGATCGAAATCTAGTTCAAAGAGTATGGGTTCTTCTGTATTTGAAAGCCCAGGTCCTCTACATGATATTATAGTTTGTTGGATTGATCAGCATGTGGTGCATAAAGGGGAAGGTCCCAAGCGCCTACATCTATTTATGGTTGAACTCATACGTGCAGGCATCTTTTACCCCTTGGCATATGTACGCCAGCTAATAGTGAGCGGGATCATGGATGTGTATGTAAATGTGGTTGACCTGGAGCGATGGAGGAGACACTATCGAATCTTAAAGCAGCTACCTGGATGCTTTATCCATGATGTTCTGGAAGAATCAGGGATTGTTGAAGGGCCGCAGCTCAAAGAAGCCTTGCAAATTTACTTGAATGAACGCCGCCTCATACTTCGGGGTCCTCTGAGCATGTCCCATGATGATGCCAATGGTTCCAATTTATCTGCTCTGAAGAAAAAAAAATATCCAGCTTCTACAAAGGATGAAGTTTCTGCAGTGCCAATTGATCAGAGAAATGTTATTTCTACCACAATATCTTCTAAAAGTGCAAAGGATAATGCTAACATTGAAGAACTAAGAACAGCAATCTCGGTACTGTTACAGCTACCTAATTGTTCATCTAATTTGAGCACTACAGGTGATGAATCTGAGGGCAGTGTTAGAAGACCTATTGGGTCTCCCTACAGCAAGATTGATCCAGTGGAGGGTACACCTGGGTGTGAAGAATGTAGCAGAGCAAAGAGACAAAAGTTAAGTGAGGAAAGAAGCTCATTTGTTCAAGGGCATTCTCCAGTTCAATCTGATGATGACGATGCATGGTGGGTGAAAAAGGGAATGAAATCCCCAGAGCCTCTCAAAGTTGATCAATCTCAGAAGTCAACCAAGCAGGTCACCAAGATTCGGCAAAAGAATGTGCGTAAAACTCAGAGTCTAGCTCAACTGGCAGCTTCTAGAATTGAGAGTAGCCAAGGGGCATCAACTAGTCATGTGTGTGGTAACAAGGTAAGCTGCCCTCACCATAAAACTGCTATGGATGGAGAGGGGCAGAGGTCTGTCGATTGCATCCAAACAAGTCATTTTGGGGATATAGTTTCCATTGGAAAAGCATTAAAGCAGCTACGTTTTGTTGAGAAAAGGGCACTAGCAGTTTGGCTGTTGACTGTTGTTAGGCAGGTAATTGAAGAGGTGGAGAAAAATATTGGTAAAGTTGGTCAGTTCGGCAGGCCTTTTCCTGTTGCGGATGATAGAGGCTCAATACGGTGGAAACTTGGTGAAGACGAACTTTCTGTGATTCTTTATTTGATGGATATCTCTGATGATTTGGTATCAGCTGTCAAGTTCCTCCTTTGGTTGCTGCCAAAGGTTCTTAATAGCCCCAATTCTACAATTCATTCTGGGAGGAATGTGCTGATGCTACCAAGGAATGTGGAAAACCAAGTTTGTGATGTGGGAGAGGCTTTTCTGCTATCATCACTCAGAAGGTTTGCAGCTCTGCAATCTTATATATATATATAGTTTTTGTTTGCTGTCTCTTGGAAAATATTTTTATTTTGACTTTCCCCCATCCAGCATTTCCTTCTAATTATTGTGATGTTTGCTTCTTTTTTATTAGAGTAGTCTACTACTCTAATACTTTTCAATGGCTTAGCACCTTTTACATATGTGATATAAATACTATGCTTTATAGAGTACCTGGTAGTAAGCTGTTATATCTGTTTCTTCTTATGCTCCATTTCTTGTCATCTTTAATCAGGTCAGTATTGATTAAATCTGCATTGCTTGTCTACTCAGGATCCGGATTGCCTAAATAAAATCCTATACTTACAAATTAACAACATAAATACTTGTTCCAGTTTCAAGTTTTAACATAATTATAGTACAAGTTTGCTGAACCTTCAGTGAGGTTTCTACATCTATTATGGGCCATCCTCCCCCTGAAGTATTTATCATTTTTGTTATTCAACCAGTGCTTTACGAGTGGTGTTTTCCTTGTGTTGGACAGTTTCTTTATGGATGTTATGAGATTTTGTCAAACTTGACTTCTGCAATGTATTTGATGTAGGTATGAGAACATTCTTGTTGCAGCAGACCTTATTCCCGAAGCTTTGTCATCTGCAATGCATCGTGCTGCCACTGTTATTGCATCTATTGGAAGGGTTTCAGGGTCAGGGGCCCTAGCTTTTGCTCGGTATTTGTTGAGAAAATACAGCAATGTGGCTAGTGTCATCGAGTGGGAGAAAACTTTTAAGACTACATCTGATGCTAGACTTTCCTCTGAACTTGAGTCTGGTGGGTCAGTGGATGGAGAGTTAGGTTTACCCCTAGGAGTTCCAGCTGGAGTCAAGGACCATGATGATTTTTTCCGTCAGAAGATAAGTGGTGGTCGGTTACCGTCCAGAGTAGGTGCAGGCATGAGGGATATAGTGCAGCGTAATGTTGAAGAAGCGTTCCACTATCTTTTTGGAAAAGATAGAAAGCTATTTGCTGCTGGTACACCAAAAGGTCCTGCTTTAGAAAAATGGGATAATGGATATCAAATTGCTCACCAAATAGTTATGGGTTTGATTGATTGCATAAGGCAGACTGGTGGTGCTGCTCAAGAAGGAGATCCCTCTTTGGTCTCTTCTGCTGTTTCTGCGATTGTTGGCAGTGTTGGTCCAACTTTAGCAAAAATGCCTGATTTTTCATCTGGCAATAATCATTCAAATATAATGTCAGCTACAAATTCATTGAACTATGCCAGATGCATTCTGCGAATGCATATAACCTGTCTATGCCTGCTTAAGGAAGCTCTGGGAGAACGCCAAAGCCGTGTATTTGATATTGCTCTAGCTACTGAAGCTTCTAATGCTCTTGCAGGTGTTTTTACTCCTAGTAAAGCATCTCGTTCTCAGTTTCAAATGTCTCCTGAAGCCCATGATTCTAGTAACACTATTTCAAATGATATGGGAAGCAACTCTATTAAGGTTGTGGCAAAAACAACAAAAATTGCTGCTGCTGTTTCTGCACTTCTTGTTGGTGCAATTGTATATGGTGTTACCAGCCTGGAAAGGATGGTGGCAGTTCTCAGATTAAAGGAGGGGCTGGATGTGGCACAATTTGTAAGAAACGCTAGATCCAATTCAAATGGAAATGCTCGTTCAGTTATGGCTTTTAAGGTGGATAGTTCAATTGAAGGTCATGTCCATTGGTTTAGATTGCTTGTTGGAAACTGCAGAACAATCTGTGAAGGGTTAGTGGTGGAACTCTTGGGTGAACCATCTATTATGGCTCTTTCAAGGATGCAACTTATGCTTCCTCTAAATTTGGTCTTTCCACCTGCCTATTCAATATTTGCCTTTGTTAGGTGGCGACCTTTCATGCTGAATGCTACAGTTCGGGAAGACATGAATCAAATTTATCAGTCTCTTTCAATGGCCATAACTGATGCAATAAAACATTTGCCATTTCGAGATGTATGTTTTAGAGACTGTCAGGGTCTTTATGATCTTATGGCTGCAGATGCAAGTGATTCTGAACTTGCAACCTTGCTAGAGTTTAATGGGTCTGATATGCATTTAAAATCCACAGCATTTGTTCCCCTACGCTCTAGGCTTTTCCTGAACGCCATGATTGATTGTAAGATGCCACCATCTATTTATACAAAGGATGATGGGAGCCGAATGTCTGGACTTGGTGAGTCTAAAATTAAATTCACAGATAGTGAGTCTAAGCTTCAGGATTTGCTTGTGCATGTTTTGGATACCTTGCAACCTGCCAAATTTCACTGGCAGTGGGTTGTACTCAGGTTGCTCTTAAATGAACAAGCCCTCGTTGAAAGACTAGAGAATCGTGATGTGTCCTTGGTTGATGCTATAAAGTTGTCCTCACCTAGTACAGAGAAGGCTTCTGCTGCTTCTGAGAATGAGAACAATTTTATTCAAATACTTCTCACAAGGTTACTGGTTAGACCTGATGCTGCACCCCTTTTTTCGGAGTTGATTCATCTCTTTGGCAGGTCACTAGAGGATTCAATGTTGTTGCAAGGTAAATGGTTCCTTGCAGGCCAGGATGTCCTCTTTGGTCGGAAGACCATTAGGCAAAGGCTACATAACATTGCTATGAAAAAAAATCTTTCTGTTAAGACCCAATTTTGGGAGCCATGGGGTTGGTGTAGCCCGTCTACTGATCCATTAACTATCAAAGGGGATAACAAGAAGTTTGATAGCACATCCCTTGAAGAAGGAGAAGTTGTTGAAGAGGGAATGGATTTGAAAAGGTGCCAGCAGCAAGTGACTGAGAGGGCTCTTATTGAGTTGCTTCTTCCTTGCATAGATCAAAGTTCTGATGAATCCCGCAATTCCTTTGCAAGTGATATGATGAAACAGTTAAGTTATATTGAGCAACAAATAACTGCTGTTACAGGTGGAAGTAAACCAGTAGGAAGTGCTCCTCCTGGAGTTGAAGGTCAGCCGAATAAAGTAAATAACCGCAAAAATATGAGAGGTGGAGGCCCTGCATTAGCTAGACGACAAACAGTTGCAGCAGATTCTTCTCCACCATCTCCTGCAGCTCTACGAGCTTCTATGTCATTACGGTTGCAGTTGCTCCTGAGATTTCTTCCTATTCTTTGCACTGACAGGTAATAAGACTGGATATTGTAATGTGTAATTAGCTTTCTCATTATAGGATTCTTGATGCACTGGTCAAGTGAAAAAAAAATAAAAATCTGCGGTCCTTTTCTCCTTTCTTGAAATGTAGAAAAGATTGGAGCTAACTGCTATATGATTATTTTCAGTTTCGGAAATACAATTCTCTATTATGTATGAATTATCTGGGTCCCAGCTGCTGCTACTGAAAGTGATAGTTTTTCCTTGTAACAAAATGGATTTGAGCTTTAAATTTTGAGAGTTGGAAATCAATTAAATCAGTTAGGGCCTCTCTTTTAGTAGTGGAAATATGGATATTTTTTCCATGAAGGCATTGCCCTTTTTTTATTTTTTGTGTGTGCTTGTGATGGAACTATTACATCCTAGAATGTTAGAAACTATTCTTGAGTTCCATTTATTTCAATTTTGCAGGGAGCCATCTGTGCGGAGCATGAGACAATTTCTTGCCACTGTAATTTTTCGTCTCCTTGGTAGCCGGGTTGTGCATGTGGATGCAGACATTTCGGTGAATGCTGTGCCATTTCTGCCTATAAGGGAGGCAGAGTCATCTTCTGAAGTTGCTTCTGCTGCTTTTGTGGATTCTTCTTCTGGGAGTTTGTTTGATCGTTTGTTGTTGGTTTTGCATGGATTATTAAGTAGTTATCCACCAAGTTGGCTTAGGGCAAAGCCTGTTTCAAAGACAATCAGTGAACCTACGAGGGAATTTTCTGGAATTGACCGAGAATTGTTGGAGGCTTTGCAGGTTTGTTCTTTTAGCCCGTATGTGTATAATTTTTGGTTCTAGTCACTTAGCCCTTAGGTGGCTTTTCAGCATATTTAACACTAATGTAATTTTCCTTGTGAAACTGGTTGTCAAAGATGAAATAGCCAACAAACATAATATTCTTTGAAGTATTGGGAAGGTGTTAATTTAAAATACAATGTCTTAACAATTATTTGTTTGTGCATGTATGATCTGCATGCTTAGAAGTTCTGTAGCTGATTGGAGTCTTAATTCAATTAGTTTTTCTTTTTAAGGATTTATAGATGCTGTATGCAAGTTTTTTTTTTTTTTTTTGTTAATTGGATATGATGGCATCATGGTAATACCAGACATTTCTTCAAGACATCTTGTATTATTAGATTTTCTGTTTTGCTACTTACTAGGAAGGACTGATACTTGAAATTTTTTATACCTTTCCGGTGTGAGATATAAACCGCCATATGGTACGTATGCTATTTCAACATCATTGGAAATTGTTATCTATTGTAATTTTTTTCTTTTTCGTTTTCCATTGAGGTTTTTTGTCATCAAATGTGGGATATAATCAGAATTTGATAAATTCTAGACTTCGGTTGTCTGCAATGAATAATATTGGAACTAAAAACTCTTTATTTTTGTTTACTTTCACCCTTCAATCATGGAATGACCTGACCATTATTTTCTTATGATGGCTTTATGTGTTTCCCAAGGTTTTTCATAAATGATCTCTATAATATGTATGTATATGTTATATGGTGCATCATGCCATGCCCATACCTTTATTTTTCAAGAAATTATGTATCACATGCTGTACTGGTGTCATATCAGATATTGCTAGCCATATCCGTGCTTCATAAATCTCTACTGAAGCTCTACAATTTGGCAATGTTTATGTTACATATTTGGCAATCTAGAAATGTTAATTCAATCTTCCTAGTCACGCTTGTCTAATGATCTGTTATCCGATGCAGAATGACTTGGATCGTATGCAACTGCCAGACACTATTCGGTGGCGTATCCAAGCTGCAATGCCCATGCTCATTCCCTCTATGCGGTGCTCTTTATCCTGCCAGCCACCATCTGTTTCAAATTCTGCTCTTGTTTGCCTTCAACCCAGCATTACAAATCCTGGGTCTAACTCCAGTAGTTCAACTATCCCTCAGAGGAATTCAGTTCTATCAAGGGTTGCATCTAATGCATCAGGGAAGTCAAAATTACAGGACAATGATTTGGAAATAGATCCTTGGACGCTCTTAGAAGATGGCGCTGGATCTTACCCTTCAGCAGGTAATACTGCAAGTATAGTAAGTGGTGACCACGCTAATATTCGTGCCACCAGCTGGCTTAAAGGGGCTGTAAGGGTGAGACGGACGGACCTCACATATGTTGGTGCTGTGGATGACGATAGTTGATTAACAATATTTTTTGTTGGTTTGGACTTTTGGAGTATACAAACCCCTCAGCTGACAGCCGGCGATTGCAGTTTTGTTATTTATATTTGATATTTGATGCATGAATGGCATGAAGATGTCATTTTGTGCTTGCCCTTCTTGTGTTGAAGTTTAAACGAAGCTGAAGGGGCATTGTTTTGAAAAAAAATGGGTGAAGGGAGGGTTCAAGACAGCTCATCCAATGGTTCTGGCCTGTTTGATCACCCCCATCTGGATTGTGTGCACTTGCTCAGTTCAGAGGTTTGTTGTATATATGGGGATATGATTGTTTTACTTTACCAATTGATCTGAGTAATATAGTCTAAAGTGATATTCGTAGCTGTTTCATGCTCATTTTTCTGTCTAGTGAACGCTTGTGTGAGCACTGTCTATAGCTTTTAGGGGCACAAGCCCACTCAGGCGCAATCAACCATTGTTTCTTTTTCTCATATTCATATTATCAAAAGTTATGTGGTTGATCTGGAGCATCACCATGAGCTGCAGCATTCAATTATTTGTTGGCAATTCTAGATAGTTTCATTTCTCCCTAAATATTGTTTTCCTATCTTGATAGGAAAAACTACATTATGTTAGCTTTGTGATAAATGCACACTTGTATATTAGGTAAATGTTATCAAAGCAAAACCAGAATGCCCCTAAATGGAATTGAACGTTTGTTTCGTATGGCATACATTGCAAAATTTGCAGTGTTTTAGAATGTACCTTTTTAGGAGCAGCAAGAAAAATATGATTTATTAACATGATGTGAGTTGTGTTATCGAATGTGATAATTAGTATTGGAAATGTAGGACGTGAGATAGACTAATGCCGGTAATATTTCGATTGGTTGCCTACGTTGGGTACCTAGGCAAGAGTATATAGACGCCATTCAATGAGTTTTAAATCAAATTGTAAAACGTGAATATAACCATGGAAAACAAATTGCATGGAATAACTCAAATAAGCATACAAATTTATGTAGGTTGTCTTGACAATCTTCCTTTTGGTAATCTTTTCAAGGCTTAGAAGTTTTTTTTGATGTGATCCAAACAAATCAGTTTGAATATGATATTTTAAATTCACTTAAAAATTAAATTATTTTCTTAAAATACTCCATCCAAACACAAGATATCTTGCAAACAAGTATACCCTTATGGAGAGGAAATGGGATGTTTTATTAAACAAAGAAAGAAGGAAAAAGGGGCAATTTAACTTAACATTCAGTTTTTATTTTCTATCCTCACAAATAATTAAAATATATAATTATTTTATTTTATTCTTATAAATGATTGGACAGAAAATGATAAAAACCAATGGAAGTATTTAAAATAAAAAAATAAGTGAATAAAATGACATTTTTATAATTATTTGTAATGAAAAAAATGTTTTCTTAAACCAAATATACATTTTTCGATTAACATTTGTCAATAAAAAAAAATATACCTTTTACTTCATTACTTGGGTTGGGAAAAGAAGAAAATTAAATGATAGTAGAATAAAGAGGGAATTCAAAAACCAGTTTATTCAATAATAATGCTCTAGGTAAAATATAAAACAACTCAGGATCTAATCACACAAATATGGCATCTTTTAAGCTGAATTGCAAGACTATCATCATATCTTCAGGATGTTCCCAGTTCCCTGTTCAAGTAGTCAATGAACATTCTTTTTGCACTATCTGCATCAGAAGGAGGTGGTGGACCACTTAAACTTGTTTGCCCTGTCAATTTTAGGAAGGTTCCTCGCATCCTATGATTCTCACTTGATGTTTTGGTTCTGATTCTTTGAGAGCTTCGGCAAGACAGCGTGCAGCTTTGGACTTCCCACTGCATGGCTGCCCACACATTACAACCAATGCCATTTGGAAAGAAAAATTTGTTTTAGAGTCTGGTGATGATGGTCTCTCATTAAGGATACAACCTGCAATTATATATTAATGCAAGACAACATCATGGACACCAGAAGGAGCATTGAGTTCCAAATATACCAATTCATAAATAAATTAGCACAATAAAACATGCCAGCGTTTTCAGATTAGCTTATAGTTTGTGTTCCAAAAAGCTTATGATTAAAAAAAAATCTAAGGAAACTTTTTAATAATAAAAAGGATAAATAGCCAAATTAGTCTATAAAAGATGAAAAATTCAAATTTAGTCCATGAATGTAAAAAAGTACAACAAGTCATGCAAACAATTTAATGATAAATTGGTCCCTAAACTTTACAACTTAATGTCAAATTGGTTGTCGAAAAATATAACTTATTAACTAATAGGTCATTGAACATTACAACTTTAATAATAAAATAATCTTACAAATTTAACAACATGATTAATTTGTTACACTTTTTGTACATTCGAAAATTAAATTTATATTTTACATCTTTCATAGACCAATTTGTCACCCCAACCAATTTGTCACCCCATCACACTTTTGGAGACAAATTTGAGTATTTATTCTAATAAAAAGTTTTCAACAAGAATGAATCTAACTGTTACATGTTTCAACAAACAAGCTGAATATTGACGTACAAGACAGATGATTATTTCATGATTCAACAAAGTATGGGGGAAAAGACATATAAACAACAATTCAGTCAATATGGAAATAAGTCATTAAAAAAAGAGAGACATTCAAACTGTGAAAAGAGTGAAACCCAGCACTGAGCTATGCACACAAACAATGCAATTCCATTCAAATCTCAAGAGAACGAATGAAACCTACCTGAGAGGCGGGGAGGGAATCTTTTTCCTGATTCCTATTACAGAATCACGAATTCAGATCCTAACTTGTAATAAAAAATAAAAAAATCGGTACCTTTGCTTACTGAGAGTGAGAGAGGTTGAAACCCTAGCAAAGTTCAATCAGAACGAACAATGGTTGAAGGAAGAGAGAAGAATGGGGATTTGAAGGAAGGAATGAGTATTTGCTTTGCAGTAGCAAATTGAGACGCGAGGAAGAAAGAAAGAAAAAAAGAGCATCTCCAATTAGGATTTTATCAACTTAATTATTATTATTATTATTTTGTAAATTTTATGATTCAAGGTTGTATTATCTTAGTATATGATAAGATTGTACTCATGCTCAACTTATATATCTATCTATCTGATGAATATTCAACTTTTCAATCCTATGGCATCATAAAAAAATTATTAAGTAAGAAAATGTTTATATCCTAATACGATTTAGATTTTCTAATTATTATGATTTGATATAAATAAATAATGTTAAAAGTTATACTTGGTACATTATCATATTATGTTGTGCTAGTTTGTATATTAAGAATCACACAATAGCAATGGTATTCATCTTGCATAGACATTCTCGGTAGGATATGTTTAAATCTTATGAAGATTTAAGATCTAATGTGATAAGTTCCATTAAAAGAGTGTTTTGTTGTAAATAGATTTGTTTTCACTTATGAAAAAGTGATTTTCTATTGAAGTGAAGAAAGTCAACCATAATAAATTCTAAGTGAAAAATCTACTCATTGTGAGATAGCAAATACTTTAAGATAAAAATTATAAATACAAAAATCTTTGAAGAATAAGATTACGAATCTTGTATAGAAATATTTTTTATTCTTTATGTAAAAAGTTTTTTTTTTTTGCATATTTTTATAAAGTTCAAAAGCTCTCAAAACACTTTAAATATATTGAAAAAAAAAGACTAAGTGTTGATTGTAGATCTGTCTGTAAGATGATCACATAATTAATTAGTATGAAAACTCAAACAACAAATGTTTTTTTTTATTTGTTTAGAATCAAGAATGACTTAGTATTATAAAAAAATAATAGGTTTTAATCAAAGTTGAGGTAGAGCTTGATTTGTAGAGCCAAAAGTAGTTGTGACATAATATTTGTAATTTGTGAGAAACTATTGAAACTTAGTGGTTTGCTAGGAATTGGATGTAGTCTCACTAATTGAGATAAATCAGTATAATTTCATGATTACGATCTTTACTTGATTTCTTTATGCTTTATTTGACCTAAGGTTTGAATTTGCTTTTAGATGTTTGAAAATATCTTATGCTTTGCGGATTTTTTTCATCATTTGACTGTGAGTTCAGACGAAAAGCTTTGTTGATTATGAAAAGACTTTAAAATTTTCTAAATCACAATTCAATCACTCCTCTTGTGATATTTGTCTTTATAGTTTGTTTCTGTTTTCTTATCGCGATGAAGACAAATCTGCGATGACAATGGAGTCGTGATGAAGATGGATCTATGACAACAGTGGAGCTATGTCAGTCATCAGACACTATTGTTGGAGACATAACGAAAGATATGGAGAAGGGGACACTGTGAAAGAAATATTCTAATGAGACAAGATTCATGATAACATTATGCACCTTGATAAATCGAAAGACTAAAAAAATGTGTATCATACACAAATTATCATACTAGACCACAATAGTTTGTACCACAAAACAAAACCCTGTTTAGTTTTCAAACTTCAAAGGATTCAAGGCGAACAAATTATTTTTTTTCGAAAAAAGAGAAAGAAAAGGAGGGGAAGGATATGAAAGGAAAAATAATTAATGCATCATTGTCCTCCAATAATAATCATCTAATCTAGATAATTCTTAGTAGTATAATAATTATCTTAAAAATCCTATTAATTATAAATTCTTTTAGTTGATGGTGTAAATTTTATTTACACTATTAAAATATTACTACAAAGAATTTACATCCATTTTGATTTTACTACATAAATTTTATTTTTTAATTTTACTACCTAGAATTTTTATGTTTAATTTTAATACTTATTGTGAATAAAAAAAATATGTTAAATAATGATGGGACATTCTATTAATTTATCATATCATCACTTAATCTAATTAATGATATGATATTTTGTTAGTTTGTTTACATTATTATTGAATAGATTTTGACAAATGACACATACTATAATTAAACATAAAAAATTAAACGATAAAAAAATAAAATTTAGATAGCAAAATCAAGATGAGTTATATTATATGTATGAAAAATATAAGTAAACCTTCACAAATTTATAGAATAATTTAGCTTGGAGCTGTGATTGTAGGAAAATCATAAAATACACACATTTTATAAAAAAGAAAGATAAAACAACAGTAATCATGGTTTTGATTTTTTTAAATTAATTATCCATCAAAATGATAACCCTAATTCATCTTCTGTATGTCTTTGGAACTTTTCCTATGATAGAAAAACAAGATTTTCCACCATGATATTCTCCAAATGCATCCACAAATAGAATTGCATGATTCTTTCTTCTCATATGCGATGCATTGATCCCGTCTCCCCATCATGTACTGTTCTTTCTGTTAACAAACACTAATTGTGATTAGCATTTATTAGATAATCAATTTCCACCCGCAAGAAAAGATAATCAACCTTACATTTGCAATGAATTTAAATCCAATCTTTATCTGTCCTTTGTAAGTGTCATCTTCAAGGACCACATTATATGCAGCTGGTTTTATTTCTATATATCCCTGATCATTTCCTTCAGAGATTATTCCACCTATGTAAATCCTGCTTTATGAGAAAAGAAATTATGCAAAATATACAAATCAGCCCCTTTGAAGGAAAAGTGTATCTTGAGAAGGGTTATATATAGTCCCAATCAACCAATTTAAATATCATATTATATGGATAATACTAACGATTTTTTTATTTTATTTAATATAAACTTTAAAGTTTAGTATACTATTATCAAATCATAAATTATGATAAAATACTTAATTTTAAAATTATACATAAATACTTTTAAATTGATTAATAACATAAAAAATATTGATGAAATATAAAAATTAAACTCTTTAAATTATTAAAATTTTCTAAAGGGGTACAGTGGCACTTCTAAAGGTCCCTTTCTGTACGTAGACATCAAAATAACTAGGAGGGAGAAAATTTGTGTAGAAAGGAATTACTTGGCTTCACCAACAAATCCACCACTTGTGAAGAGTTCTGTGGCCATGATTCTACACTTAAGATGGGTTGAATTCTTGCAATCAAATGGTGAGAAATCAAATATGAATTTTTCATTCCAGCAAGGTTGCTCATGTTTTCCTGCATCAATCACATATATAAACTCGGTCACTATACTGGTAGAAATGTAGAATCAATGTGAGAAAAAATAAACAGAGAGAGGGAATGTGTGAGTTCAAGCCATACAAATAAATTATTACACTCAGATCATTATGGTTTTATCGATTTTTAGGTGACATATAATTAAGTTTTATTTTTTATTTATAAGCATTAAAAAGATGTATAAAAAATTTATAATAATTCATACACACAACTCAACTAGTTATATTCCATAGACTAACATATAACTAAGTTGCATTAATTTTTTCTCATTTACAAAAATTTAATTATATGCTATTGAAACTATAATTACACGATGCTTTTGAACTATGTAATAATTTCTCTCATATACAAGCATGAGCATGTATTAATTATAACCTGACGAAACTTTGCTTCTTTGAGTCTGAGTCCCGCACTCAATAACCACATAGTAGGAAGGTGTTCCTGTAATGGTTTTGGTTCAAAGAAATTAACAAAAAAGAAATAGTTTTCTAAAAAATAAAAATTAACGTTTTAGATTCATTGAAACATTATATTGAAATCCACATGCTAAAGTGAAAATAAAGGAAAGATACCAACAAGGTTTGTGTGTGCAATGCCTTTAGCATTAACAAGAAGTATTTCGAGAATTCCCGTCTTCATTTGTCAATATCTTTAATTGTGTTTTTTTTTTCAATGAATCTTTGTGTTTGATTGTGGGTTCTAAAGATGAAATTTCACAGAAAATATTTCAGATAATATATTAAGTGGGTAATTAAGAGGAAGGTGACAGTTTCACAAGTTCACTTAACGTACGTATTAATTGAGGTTACCATAGAGTTAGTAAGTATACATGTGATAGCTGTTTCTACACGAAGTATGCATGTTATTAATGGTATCCTTTTTAGTTTTAGTGACTAATAATTTATTCAGAAAGAGTTACACTTTATGTGAGATTGATTATTCATTTAATAATGTTGTGGTTTTGAGTTATTGGTGCCGGTTTTCTTTTATTGAGATTAAGTGAAATTTTGATGTGTCCAAAGGAAATTTGGTTGCTCTTTTTTTTGTGCCCCTTTCCAGGCCATATTTTGTATTTTCAATGCAGCGTTTGAAGCAACATTAATATTTTTTTCATTTTCTCATACGTTCATTGGCGTTGGAAACGAAACAAACAAGGCATTGAATGATATCTATAAACTATCTAAATAATATTTTATGGAAGAGTACAATTACATATAAGTGAGCTTTTACATATTATTCTTTACTCAATTGTAAGAGATGTAATTCACTTCCTCACACATTCACTCCTGTATCACTCAGTGTTTTTAAATACAGAATTGCACACCTACACACTAGCAACGGAAAGATGATAGAATAAAAACAACACACTTTGGAAGATGTATGTATATCCTTTTATACAAACAAAACAGAGCAACAATCCTTCACACTTTGACTAGGCACTTATAACAGAATTTTTAAAATTCTGTTACTCTCTTATATCCAATGTATAATAAAATCTACACCACACATAACAAAATTAAACTCTCACATAATTAAGTAGTTTGTGTAATATTACTCTTTGTATAAATGTAGGTGAATATTTCTATAAAATATCTCAATCGAGTATAGAAGATAGAATATGTGTAAATTATGACATGAATGTTTTTTTTTTTTTTTATATTTGTACAAAGAAAGGATGAAATTGCATCACCCATCATGTCATCAAATATTTTCCCCTTTTGATCTCTAAGTTGATCTTTCTAAAATGATGTTTAATATTTAATAATTAAGTAAAAGCAAAAATACTTCTATTTTTTTCCTTTTTACACAATTTATACTATTTTTATCACTTTTTTAAATACAAACATCAATTGAATTCTATATTTTTTATATATGAAAATCTAATAAAATAATTTTCACGTACTGAATTGGTAAAAAAGAATTTAAAATCATGAAAAAAATAATCAATTTTTAAAAAATCATTTTGACTTATTTTAAAAATAGACTAAATTAAATATTTTAAAACACAAATGATTAAACTGAATATATTCTAAAACATAAAGGATTAAAAGTGTATTTTAACCTAATATATATGTAAAAAAATTAATATATAAATAATATTTCTTATGAGTAAGAAAATGTATATCACTATTGAATATAAAAAACAATGTGTGAAAGAAAGAATAATTAGACGAATAAATAATTTTGTTATATATTTTAAGACAACAAAAAAGAATCACAATATAATTTTATATAATAATTTAAATGAATTTTAAATTTTTTTGAAATGACCACTAGCCGCTAGGTATGCCCCTTCCTATGCCCCTGGGTATGGTGTCTTTGGTTCGTTTATGTCTTAAAGAGTGTGAATTTTTTTTGGAAGCATTATGTTCAAAACAAACACACTTAGAAGAATGAAAACGAAGTTACACATTATCTCGTGTTTATGCAGAATGTGTATCAGTAAGCCCCACTCTTTTAACTTGAATGGACATTTTGGCTTTACTCCATATAAAGACTGTCTTCTGGTAAATAAATAGCTTTTAGTGCTTATTAATACTTTCTATTTTGAACTAAAATTAACTCTTTTCCTAAAAAATAATTCAGCCGTATTTTTTTTATAAAAAAAAATAGAACAATAAATGGGTCAATTAAAATTTATAAGTTGAAAAGTTTAGACTATGTTTGTTTCTCAACACGTTGGTAAAAAAGATAACGCACCAATAAAACAAAGATACACCTAATGATTATACACTTGTATAAAAAGAGAGGTGAATTCTAATATGTAGTCTAAAACTCTTTCCAGCAAAATTACCCACCAAAGGTTGATAACCGGAACAAAATTAATTAAAAAAGAAAAAATACTTTGAATTAAATAAAGTAATTTAAAAAAATGTAATAATAAAAATTAAATTAACACTATTTATATTATATCAACACTTTTTAATAAATATAAATTTAGGAAAAGACAATTATATTTCTTTTTAACAACAAGTTAGATACGTTCTTATTTATTTTGAGTTTTCATTCGGCATTAAGTGAGAAAACCGTGCGAAATTAGGGATGTGTTCTTCCAACACCCAAGAGGCAATTTCTGACACTAGATGTGATATATGGCCGTAGATGTAATATAAAATAAATGCAAATTAATTCAAAATTACATTTTCAAAATAATTACTCAACAGGTAATAAGTCATCAATCTTGATTGTCTATTATTTTAATAATATATCATACAGTCTTAACCATTACTTCATTGGTGTACCTCAAAAACAAACTACTTCATATTAGAATTCGCCAAAAAAGACTTATTTCTTCTTTGATTCTTCATTTTTTTTTGTCTTCTTTCTCTCTTGATCTGATAATTTTTTTTTTTTTTGTATTTTTTTGTTTGGAATAGTTTTTTATTGTTCAAGATTTGGCTGAGAAAATGACTTTGAACTGGATTGTAGAACTTGAACTCTTCATTTACCATCCATGAATTGCATGCATCAGGCAACGTTAAGATCTGATTTGATTAACCTGAAAAAAAAAATCTGATTTGATTTGGGACTCAAATTTGGAATTTGGAATGATTTAAGAATTAAGATTTAGCATTTGTGATGAAATTGACAAAATCTGAAAATTCATATTAGAGTATGCGGGATTTTGCCGCAGAAGAACGATGATGGTAGATTGGTAGGTAGGGAGGAGTTGAAGGAAAAAAAAAGGTCTTCCCATCTTATAATATGGCAAAAAAGACATATGACGGTTAAAAGTCACTTTTAATGACGATTACGAACCGTTTTTATAGTCAACATCGTTGAAAATTGACATCATTATCAGCGATTATAACAAAAATCATCATAGAAAAATCAACCTTTAAGCATACATTCTATCAAGGACCCGTATGATATTGCAATGGAAACAAGAAATTCTGTTCCAAAGAGTATAAGCATGCTTTTGCTATGGTTAGAAGCGATTTCTTGTAATATCATATATTATTCTTCTAATCTCTTTTTAAAAGAATAATGTTTTTTTTATCACTTATCCTTTTGTTGCTTGGGCACTACTTGGGCTTTAGCAATCTTCATTAATAATATTTATTCAAGTAGCCTTAAAAAAATATAAAAGCCAAAGTTTAATTGTTCTGCATATCAATCCGTAGTTGATAATAAAGTTAAAAAATAATGGGAGAACAAACATGTGTGACAGAAATAGCTTGATTTTTTCAATAGAAACAATATTGCAAATGAATTGGGAAAGATGGCTGTGAAATGTGTTTGATAGAGCATGAAATGTTTAGGGATAAAGGGATATGTTGAGACAGTAGTTGAAAAGAAGATAGAATTGGACTCCAGCATAAATACAAATATTTTTTTTTTTAAAAAAAATGTTATACTTGACTATTTATTTAAGTGAATTTTTTATATTTTTATTAATTAATAACATTATAACCATGCTAGTAAAAATGAATTATTTTCCTTAACTTCATTCTCATTTTTAGTCTTTTTTTTTGTTTTCGCTTTATTGCTAAAGTTATATCTAATGTTTTGTGAAAGAAATGTAATTTTTTCTTGATTTAACTTTTGTAATGTAGTTATTCAACATCATATTTATTTATTTGACAGATAATTATAAAATTACTAATACAATTTTATAAATACAGTTATAGATATTTTTATAAATAAAAATCATTTTTATTATATTTTCCAATATTACACCGGATATAAGAATAAACCAAAATAATTTTATTTATATAAAACATTTCTTCATTGTGTTTCCATAAGCATGATAAGAAAATAAAAAATATATATTTTTATCTTAAAAGTAAATTTATTTATTACAATGAGAACACAAAAACTCTTTTCATCAAGCCTTTTTAATTAACTTAAAACATTAAATGAAGTATATTTAATACTTTTTACACTGCAGTGGGCCATAACAGACAGTAGACAATTCAATGGTAATAAAAAAATTTAAAAAAAAAGACAGTAGACAATTCATACTAAAGTGTTAATAACTTCATACTACTAATAAACTCAAAAGAATATTGTAATGTATTCCTCGAATTATATTTTCTTATCACTTTCTATATGTTGTTAGTGTAAAAACGTAACATTTTTTTATCAATTAGAAACTATGATAATACAATTTTTTATGTAATTATTGCAAAAATTAATAAATTTATAATACATGAAAATTTCTAATTAGATAATAATGTAAGAAACTTTTATATTTTTAGTATATAGATTATTTTTTCCTTACTAATACTCTTAATACATTTTTTTTCTTTTTCACTTTCAGAATTTTATTTATCCGTACATTTTAAATTCAAGGCAACATTTAACTATTGTTTTTTTTTTCAAATTTGGACTGGGCCTAGGCCATTAGAATTTATTTATAGACTAAAGTTTCTTGTAAAATAAATATTACTTAAAGAAATAAATTGTAAAACATAATTTTAAAAAACTAATACTATTGATTTAAAAATAAACTATTACTATTATAACATTATTTCTTATATGTTATAAAATAATATGTTTATATAATCAATTAAAATTGTAATGTCTTATTGTTGTTAAGAAAAAGTAAAAACCATATTTTATATGTGATAAAAACAATTCAAATAAAAAATTGTAATTTTTAAATAAAAACACAAAAGAAGAAATTGATCAATTAGAAATTATAATAATACAAATTTATATGTAATTATTGTAAAAATTAATAAATTTATAATATACGATAATTTATAATTATATAGCAATGTAAACAACTTTTATATTTTTAGTACATAAATTATTTTTTCCTTATTAATACTCTTAATACTTCTTTGAGTAGTTTTTATTTGATTAGATCCAAAAATTTGTATTAAATTTTACTCATAATTTTATTTTATAATAATAACATTCAAACATAAATTACATCACTTTAAAATTAGTTTTACAAAATCAATTACATTCGAAATTAATTTTATCAACACTCATCTAAACACGTATTTAATCCCTAAACTTAATCACTTACTTTTAGTCTCAGGACTTGACCCCGTACTATTATTTTGGTATGTTAAATACTTTTAAATTTTAAATTAAGTCTCACAATGTATATAAATTATTAACATAATCATATTCTCTTACTTCCATTTCATATTCCTATTATATTTTTACCTTATCATAGTCTCACATTGCATGTAAATTAAGTTTAGTAATTAAAATAATAAATTATTAAGTTCAAAAATTAAATTAAAAAAATAATTTTTATCCACGTGACAATAGATAACATGTGACAATTGTCCAAATCCTTAGCATAAACATTAATGTTAACGATGAGATCAATTAATTATATTTTTTTTACATTTGAGTACTAAATTTGAATTTTCATCTTTCAAAAAATCAATTTACTAGGGTTACAAACTTTCAAGGACAAATATAAGTATTTATCCTTCCACTTATTTATTCCTTTATTTTATTTGTCTTTTTTTTTTTCAAATTTGGACTGGGCATAGCCCATTAGAATTTATTTTTAGACTAAAATTTGTTGTAAAATACATATTAATTGAAGAAATAAATTGTAAATGCACAAAAAAAGAAAGAAACTGTAAAACGTAATTAAAAAAAAAAAAACTAAGGCTATGTGGGACGAGACATTTCATCAAGTTTTTAGTTTTTTTTTATTAGTTGAAAAATTTGTTTAATTATTTGGTAAACAAGTTTTTTTAGTAGACTATGTTCAGAAAAACATTTAAGTTAACTTTTAGTCTTTTTTACTAGCTGAAAAAAATCATATGATTGTTTAGTAAACAAGCCTTTTATAATAGTTTTTCAAGTGGTTTTTAACATTTTTTGAAACGTTACTTGAAGTAATATTTTTTAAAACGTTAGTTTCTAAATTTTTATATTTTTTCCCTTTTATCCTTAATATATTTATAAAATTTCCTACTTTCTTTTTTTAAATAAATAATAGTTTTATTGTTTTTTATAATTGTATACTTTTGAACTACTTTAACCGCTATTTTCACCGAATGTTTATAATTTAATAAGTTAGTTTTTTATATTTTAACTAGTTTTTCAACTTTCAGCTAACTTTTTAATTTCCAACTAGTTTTGCTGAACATAACTTTAGTAGTTTTTTACGATTTTTTGAAATGTTATTTGAAAGATATGTTTGGTAAGACGTTTTAGTTGGCTTCTAATTTTTTTTACTAGCTCAAAAATTTATTTGATTGTTCGATAAATAAGTTTTTTTTAATAACTTTTAGCATTTCTTGAAACACTAGTTAAAATATTTTTTTTTTAAATGTTGACTTCTAATTTTTATATTTTATTTTATTTTTATCCTTAATATATTTATTCATTTTTCCTATTATATTTTTTAAATAAATCATGATTTATTTGTCTGTCATCTTAACTGCTTCAAACACTAATTTTACCAAATATTTATAATTTAGTAAGTTAAATTTTTAGCTTTCAACTTATTTTTTTTTCAAACATGTCTAATATTATTATTTATTATATGCTAGAAAATATTTTTTTATATAATCAATTATGATTGTATTATCATATTGATGTTAACAGAAAATAAAAAATCATATTTTATATGTGATAAAAACAATTCAATTAAGAAATTATAATTTGTAACTACAAAATAAGGAAACAAAATTTTCTCTAGTGAAATTAAATAATTAAATGTTTACAGCAATATAAGTAATCTAAAGATATTTTTTTAACCTTTATCAAGTATATTCAATTACAAAAATCATTTTTAAATATTTACCAAAGATATAAATTAAATATAGATATAGATTATTATTTAAATAACTTTTATAATCCACAGATTCCACACTCAACACAAAGTTCTGTGATGGCACAGATAAAGAAACTAGTGTACAGTTCAAAATAATTTAATGTCAGAATCAGAATCAGAATCCTGACATAAATGGCTATAAACAGAAAGAGGCTGTAGCCACGTTCTCAAAAGCATGCATTTCGTTTCGTTAAGCAAAGCATTGGGTCGGTGGGTAGTGTTTGGGGTTTGATGGATTGAGAAGAGAGAGATAATATTTATAAATGATTCATGATTTTAATTTTTAAGTGATATGAGATTTTGTAATAATCAAGAAGGAAGAATGATTTAGACCTCAAGTTTATAAATATGGTTAAGATCCCAAATTGAATCATTCGCATAGTCCATTAGAATTTATTTTTAGACTAAAATTTGTTGTAAAATACATATTAGTTGAAGAAATAATTTGTAAATGCAAAAATAAAAAGAAATAAATTGTAAAACATAATTTTTTAAAAGTTCAATTTTCATTAAAAAAAATTCTGAACCAAACATAAAAAAATAAATATAGTTTCATTTAGTTTAATTTTAATTTAAAATAAAATTTAAATCAAATCAAGCCAATATTCAGTAGATCCGTTAAATTCAGTTTTTATAGTTTATGTCACTATTAAATTGTTAAACATTTGATAATGTAAAATTTCCAAATAAAAACTCCACATTGTTATAAATATTCTTGTATAATTCTTGCCATACTAAATTTCAAGTTGTTGTCGTATTTATAAATATAATAATCTCACAATAAATTAAACATCTCTTTGCTTTTCCATTAACCTGAATCAAAGAAAGAACCTCAGTTTATAATTTCGTTGAAAACACAGCATAGCATTATTTGTTATTTAACATATATTTAAGTTAAAAATTATTTGTTTTACTTTTATTTATTATTATTAAAAATTGATAGAGAAAAACAGTTATGTAGTGATATTGTAAAATTTTTTATTTAATTATAATTTATTATACATGATAAATTTATTAATTTTTAAAATAATTTAAACGATAATTTATGATTAGAGAATAATGTTAAATTGTTAAACTCAAATTAATATTACTAACTCTTTTTGTAATATAATAATAATAATTTATACTGTTTAACATTATTTTTTTAACAATATTGATATATTTTTAAATATATAAAAATAAAATATGCATTTTAATTATTTTTATTTTTTTAACATATCCATCTTAATTATAAAGTAAAGGAAATGCCGTATATTATTTAATATTTATTATTAATTATCACAACAAAGATCACATATAAAAAAACTTATTATAAAAAAAAGTACATTATAAATCATATACAATAATCATTATAAAATTTAAACAACACTAGTTACATAATGCTAAAAATTTATTATATAATATAATATAATTATAACATCTGGTTCGTTGGATTTGGTTCATTTTTTTACAAGATACCAAAATCAAAATAAATCATAAAAAACATGCGATTTTTTATATTTGTAATTCTTGGTTTAGTTAGTTTTCATTTTTTTATTGGTTTGATAGTGTTGAGTCTTACACATGAAACAAATATGATCGAAAAGGAAAAAATATTATTAAAAATAATTGATTGGGTTTTTTTTTATGAAGATTAATCTTACATAAATATAAAACAAAAATCTTCCACTTGAGCATTTTTTGTTAGTAGACCCAACTGAACCAGAATTCCGAACCGAATTGAAACTAATAAGAATTCCTGTCAGTGATGATTCCCACAGCGAATAGTCTATTGCAGTCTTCATTGTTTTTCTTGTTGCAGCCTTGCAGCTTTACTTCAATCCAACAGCTACATTTCCTTAGTATCATTAATTTATTATTGTTTTAAAATATTCAATAAACTCTTTTTTTCCATCTTATACGTCCCATAGTAGTAGTGTGTAAATTAACTACAGTTCATTTTTTAATCAAATGTTTTTTTTAAAAAATTTACAATTTTTATATTTTCAACAGTATGTAAATAGTTATACACGGATTTGATTTTAAAAAAAATTATACGCTCAGTATAAAATAATTTTATATTATCATTTAATTATAAATTATTATATATAATAAATTTTTTAATTTTTATAATAATTATCTTAAAAATTATATCAATAAATATCAATCCTTTTTAATTGGTTGATAATGTGTTTTTTTAAGAACTTTTTTTATAATTTTTTTTTCAACAAGTTCTTTTGATAAAACTTGTTAAATTGTTTTTAATTATTTCAGTAAAACTTATAATCGATCTTTTAAGATAAACTTTTGTATGATAAGACATGGTTTTGCAAACACTAATGGTGTCACTTACCATCATCATCATTTAACTTTCTATTAATTATAAACACATAATTAATCAATAAAGTGTCGCATATTAAGGACAATAAATAATGATTTCATATTTTAGAGAGATGAAAACCAAAGATTTAATTCTAAAAAAATTACAAATATCAAAATAAAAATTCATTCATTTTATTGTCAACCTAATTTGAAGTTAAAGATAAAAAATGTAGTTTAAAGTCTCCCGGTCACTAATTTTTGGATTTATTATGTTGTTGGTATCTAAACATTTTCATATTTATACTTTGAATCTCTAATCTAAAATTTTACCTGTTGAAGTTTTTGAATTTTGTTTTTGTTATCATTTTTAATTTTTGTTGTTGAATAACAACAATTGATGATATAATAATGATATTGATAATTTAATGACTTATCATGCTATTATCAAAGAGTTTGACAAGAATAATTATATGTAATTTTTTTTTATAAATTATATGTATTTAATCACTTATTTTTTCAGAAAAATTGATGATATTAAACTAATTGAGAGATTGAAAATAAAATTTACATAAAAAATAATACACATTGTTATCCTGTTAGACTCCTTATTTTAACTATTGCACAAATATAGTAGTATGGTAATTTTGTACCTTATATCTTCTCATTTCTTTACTTTATTGAAAGGGATGAAAGTAAATTGAAGGCAATGATGACGAATATTACATGCTGATGTTGCTCTGTGTACTTGTCCCCAAGTCGTGCGTTCTATCTTAATTCTCCAGTTTTTTTTTTTGAGGAGATAAATCTCCAGTTATTTGAGTCAGAAAATGGACAAACGAAATATATATGAATGTTATTAGGGTTTGATGAGATTGGGTCTATATGAAGAAAATTGTTTTTGATGAGACGGTGAATCAAGATATGAACTTCTAAGGAGAGTAATCACATATAGTATTTGATGGTATTTAATTTTGAATATATATGATTATATTTTAAGGATGATAGCTGTAAAAAACAAAAATGAAATATGAATATTATTTTTACACCATTTCTCTCGTTAATTTATATATAACTTAAAAGGTAATTCAAATTTATCAATCTTTTTTACTTATTAAAAAATGATCTTGACTATTTTTATAAAGTATAGAATGATATTCATTTTTTACAAAAGAAAGAGATATTCTAAGAAAAATAATATAATATTATTTTGGTACAGAAACACACGAAAAAAAGTTAAGAAAATGTTTATTAAGATTAAATTAAAACTTAGTATAAGAAAGAAGTAATAGTATATCTTCTTAATATCTCGTAAAGTATATTAAATGAAAAATAAATATATTTAATATTTCAAAATATAAAATATGTAATAAATAAAAATATTTATACGAAGGCATCATAAGACAATTTAAAATTATTCTATGAAAAATGTTATGTTGAAAGATAATGCACCTACTTTGATAATTTATTTGTCTAGTAAGAAATCAATGACCAAGCTAGCGATTTTTTATTTTTATTTTTTTTAAGCAAAGAAGGCAAGCTAGTGCATAAGAATAGTGCAGAAAATCTCAGCTAGGGCTGATACCTTACGAGCTACTCAACAAAGATAGCAGGTCAAGAAATATCAGTAAATTCAGAAAAAAATAACAATAAAAAGGCATGAGGGGACCAAACCAAACTCATGCAACAACCTATATATACTTTGTGTAACCATATCTATAACTGTTGAAATTGAAAGCTAGGAAATGAAATATATTTCTGAATCACACAACTTAAGTTTTTTTTATCCCCATTAATTATTGAAACCCTTTTTTACTTCAAATAATTAAATATGTCCTTTCATATCTTTTAACTTTTAACTAGTTTATAAGCTAGTTTTACTAAATATATTTTATAACTTTTTAAAGGGAGAATTTAGCACTTATAGTAATCCTACTCACCTTAAATAGAATTATTTTTAGTGATCTTTATAAGGAAAACTAAGTCATAAAATTGAAAATTACGTGTAAAACAAATAATATTGTAAAAGCTTTTATATATATATATATATATATATATTAACTCCCTATACTTGTTTCCTGTAAAAAAAATTCTGTCATTTTCA
This sequence comes from Glycine soja, assembly GCF_004193775.1. NCBI lineage: Eukaryota > Viridiplantae > Streptophyta > Magnoliopsida > Fabales > Fabaceae > Glycine > Glycine soja. Next base: position 936,343 of record NC_041004.1, read on the forward strand.
TCCTTCTAAAATCTGAAATCACTATTTTTGTCCAAAATTTCATTTTACGATAGATAAATAACATTAATTTTAAGAATCTAGAACAAATTGTAGAAGTGTTACATGCTAACATGCAGATCGCTGGTGGTTAATACCGCTTGAGATGATCATTTGACTGATCTTCTAGTAAACACATGCAATTAACAAGTGACACAAATGATAATAAGGGACAAAAACAATGATTTCTTATATTTTGGGAATGGAATCCAATAATTATTTTTTATAAGAATCAAAATTAAAACTCTCATCTTTTAAAGAGGAAAAACATATTTAGAACCTAATATAAATAAGGATTTGATTTTCATGCATTATCAATGTAATAACTTTTAAATTGTCAACTAATTAGAAATTATTTTAGATATAATTTTTATAATAATTATAATCATAATGATTTCTGATTAAATAATAATATAAATATTCTAATGAAATTTTATAAACATAAAATTTGTTATGTAAAATGTTATCCATTAACATTATTTTTATTATTATTAATATAGGACAATTAATGAAAGTAACTTTGACCACTTTAAATATACTTTAAAACCAATGAAATCTAAATTTAAAAATATAATTTATTTTTTTGATATATGGGGAGGATGGGTGATAACTGATGAACACCCCATCTCTCTCCGAATCTAACCAAAGTAAATTAGATTTTGTTGTGTGAAGAGCCATTCACTGTGTGTGGACGTTTGAAATCAAACAACAAACAAAACGTGTCTTCTTTTCTTTTGTGACCAAATGAAAGTTATCTGAGTGACAGTCCTATGCACTTTTGATATATGACATTTCAAAGCTACTAGAAATGGCTAACAACGGGAGTCCAAAGCATGAGAAGATGCAAAAGAACCTATGCACACAGCTAGCTGTTGCAGTGAGAAGCATTCAATGGAGCTATGGTATTTTCTGGTCACCTTCAACCACTGAAGAAAGGTACAAATTAAAGACACACACTAACAAATCTTGGTGTTTTGTTTTGTTTTCCAAGAAATTGCTACCAACATATCTCTTTTCTCTAAGCTTCACTTCTTCTTGGTTAACTCTTGACTGCCAAGTTTGGATAATTGAAAAATTAAAATGGAGCTAAGCAAGAGAAAGATGTGAATGGTATGAAGGTTTTATGTCAATATGTGGATGAGGAACAAGTGTCAAGCACATGTATGTCACATTGTTCCAGCTTAATTAGTAGTCTCAAACACGAGTCGAGTATATATAACTACATTAAGTCCTTGAAGAAAGGAGTTTTATCATCTGTAATAATCCTACCTGATTCAAGTAGAATCTATCTACCTGACTCGAACAAAATTGTCTCTAAAAGATTCTATACTCTCCAAAACATAGGGCATTGCTACTTAAGATACCATATGTTATGTTTATGTGTGACAGGGTATTGGAATGGAGGGAAGGCTACTACAATGGAGACATTAAAACAAGAAAGACAGTGCAAGCCACGGAATTGGAAATAAAGGCTGATAAAATAGGCCTGCAGAGGAGTGAGCAACTGAAGGAACTGTACAAGTTTCTTCTTGCAGGTGAAGCTGATCATCCACAAACTAAAAGGCCTTCTGTTGCATTAGCTCCAGAGGACCTCTCAGATTTGGAGTGGTATTACTTGGTTTGCATGTCCTTTGTTTTCAATCACAACCAAAGGTACCATATAGTTATATACCACACTCTCAAGTCTCATCTGGTTAATTTCTTTTAAGGGAGTTCTTTGTTAAAGTTTTTTTATAGGCAAATGATAATTGTTAGTTTTTTTTTTTAAAAAAAAAGTTAATACTTTTTGTGGCTTTTTTTTTTTTCTTTTTAGATTTTGTTTTGTTTGTTTCACCATGGAAGATTTTTCTATGTAGTTTGCCTGGAAGAGCACTAGAAATTGGTGACACAGTCTGGTTATGCAATGCTCAACATGCGGATAGTAAAGTTTTCTCTCGTTCTTTGCTAGCAAAGGTTAGATTTTACCCATAAACATTAGTAATGTGTCCCACCTGTATCTGAAAATGGATCTCACAACAGCTGTATTTTTGGTGTATCTGTATAATTATTTTAGGCAAAATTTCACTTATATTCCCTTAGGTCTTTCTAGATGACACTCATGCTCCTCTAGGTTTTTTAAAAAATACTCACCTCCTCTATATCATATAAAAAAGTGTCACTTTATTAAATACATAAGAGCAGAGAGTATTTGGTTTAAAAATTAGGGGTGACAGATTTTCATCAATTAATTAGTTCACTCAAAACATACTATTTTTGGATAAACATGCAAATTTAATATTATAAATTAATTTAATTGAAATTGAATTTAAAGTAAAATGATTTTTATTTGTTTATTTTAACTCGAAATAAATTTAATAAAACTTACTATTAAATTTCTAACTCCATTTAAAAGTCATATTTTTTTTTTTCACATTTAGGACCATTTTACTTAAGATTAAAAAAGAAGTGATTCTGGTATAAAATAATTTAATTAGTGGTTGTTTTTAGAGATTCTAAAAACAGCATAAGTTAATTCATGTTTATTTACAATTGGAAAAACCACTTTTTTTAAGAAATAATTAATTGATTTTATGAGAAATTACTTTAAATAGATTCTTATTAAATTAGATTTATAATTCTTTTTAACTTCTATTTATTTTAAAAAACTGCGATGACAAGCACATAACAAACCAAAAAAAGTTATTATTTTTTAAGAAGAATTTATTCTTTGATGAAAAAAAACTTAATCAAATGGACCATTAACCAAACGTACATTAAAAACAAAATTAATTTTAATTTGTTGCAATAAAAAATGTTTTCTTTTCTTTCTTTTGTAAAATCACATTTATGACTTTCCGACGTGGATTTAATCTCACTCTTAATTACCATACCGGGCATTTATGACTTTCGTAAAATCTCACTCTTTTGTTTTATTTAATTTATATTACTACATCCTTGCTATTTTTTTTTGAAAAAAATATATTTTATCTATGCTTGGTATGATAATAATAATCAGCCCATATCGATTACCCATGCATCATATATATAACATGATGTAGTTGCATGATTTTGTTAAGAGCTACTTACGGAAAACTATTTTTTTTTTTTTTTTATATATCTTTGACTTTAACAACTTTTTCATCTGGACATGGACGTCAATTGCTGTACCCAGAGTGCGACAATTCAGGTATGGCATTCTCCGTAGAGATTAAAAATTTGTTGTACAACCCTTTTGTATGTTAAGGCTATACTTTATTGATCCCTAGATATAATATGCAAACCATGGTTTTAATTGTAAAATGAAACCTTACATTACTATTTTCTAAAATGAAAATACGCTAAAATAATAAACTAATGAGTTACACATAGACCATCACTATCGGTGTAAATTTTTTACATAATCAATTAATTTAAAATCATCTTTAATATGTCTTGCAACATAATTATTATAAAACTCAATCAACCTATTATATATAATTGCTTATGATTGAATAATAATGTGAAAGACGCTTATGAATATATTATTTATTTCAAATTAGTTATTTGTAAAAATAAATTCTCAAAACTAAGTTCTTGAATGCAAGGACTATGTAATGTCAACACCAAATTAATTATAATGCTACTTCGTTAGAATCTCATGTGACTCCAACATAGATATTAACATTGATATTGTGTGTCAAACCTGTTTTCCAGACCGTGGTGTGTTTTCCCTATCAGAAAGGCGTTATTGAGATAGGCACAACTGAACTGGTAAAATTTATGTTCTTCTTCCAAAAGCTATAGTTTCATTATCATTTCAATGTTCAATCTATATGAAGCTACGCAACACTTACTTTGTGATAATAGGAGATATAAGGTTGACTTAATGATTGAAAAAACATGAATTGAGAAAGGAGGGAAAGAAGTCATGGAATGAAGTTTCCTCCCAGTGATATTCTTAACAAAACTAATAAACTAAGATTGACCATTAAAAAAAACTGTAATATTAGTAAACATCAATACTCATTGTTATTCATAGGTTGCTGAGGATCCTAGTCTCATTCAACATGTCAAGGCTTGCTTCTTAGAAATCTCAAAGCCTACATGCTCTGATAAATCTTCCTCTATCCTTGATAAGCCACATGATGACAAATATCCAACATGCACCAAGGGTGACCAAAGGGTGTTAGATACAATGGCTTTAGAGAACCCATGTTCTCTTGAAGAAAAAATCAAATTTGATCATGAACCCATCAATGAATTACAAGATGATAACAATGAAGGTTCTAATGGTTGTGAGCACCATTTCCCCATGGATGGATCCATGATTGAAGGTATCAATGGTGTGCCATCTCAAGTGCATTTTGTGAATGATGATGCCTTGGTCATTGGTGCTCCTGATTCCCTTAGTTCTTGTGATTGTATGTCTGAAGCTTCTGAGAATCAAGGCAAGGATTCCAAGAATGTAGGCCAAACTCAACTTATGGAACTTCAAGATTGCCATAAACCAAAGAGAAGCTCCTTGGATGTGGGAGCTGATGAGGACTTGTGCTACATAAGAACACTTTGTGCTATTTTGGGGAACTCATCAACTTTTAAGCCAAACCCTTATGCTGGTAACTCAAATTGCAAATCTAGTTTTGCAAAATGGAAGAAAGGGAGAGTTTCTGAAAGGAAGAGGCCAAAATTGCACCAAAGCATGTTAAAGAAGACTTTGTTTAAGGTCCCCTTTATGCACAGAAGTTACTCTTCTCTCAAGTCACAAAAAGGGAATGACAGAATGGAGTGGACTAGTAAATTGGAAAATGATGATCATGGTTTAATAGGGAAAGCATTCTCTGATAAGAAAAGAGAAATTAAAAACTTTCAAGTTGTCAAATCGATGGTTCCATCTTCTATAAGTGAGGTATTTACTTGTCATGTGCTAAAACTGATGTTATCATTAGATAGTGAATATTATTTCAATGAGTTCACTTTGGTGAGTTGGTTTAAACTTATTTTTTCAAAAAAAAATATTTATTTTAATAAAAAAATCAGTTTTATGTTTTTCTGATGTATTTATTTAAATTACTTCTGCTTAAAAAAATGATTTTCTGATTATTTTAAAAAGTAAATCCTATTTGTTTATTAAATAAGTGTTTTTTTAAAAGACGTTTACTTTAAAATTACATACTTTAAGTTTAAAGAAACTGACACTTTATAAATGTTGCCATGCAGGTGGAGAAGATTTCAATTCTTGGGGACACAATTAAGTACTTGAAAAAGCTTGAGACAAGAGTGGAAGAGCTAGAATCATACATGGAAGTTACAGGTCCTGAAGCAAGAAAGAGGAGTAAATGCCCTGATGTTCTAGAGCAGATGTCAGATAACTATGGCACCAGAAAGATTTGCATGGGAATGAAGCCTTGGATGAACAAGAGGAAGGCTTGTGGTATTGATGAGATAGACACAGAGCTAGAAAGAATTACTTCTGAAGAAGCAAAAGCTTTGGATGTGAAAGTCAATGTGAAGGATCAGGAGGTTCTGATTGAGATGAAATGTCCTTACAGGAAATACATACTGTATGATATCATGGATACCATTAACAACCTACATTTAGATGCTCAGACAGTTGAATCTTCAACAAGTGATGGTGTTCTCACATTGACACTTAAATCTAAGGTTTGTCATTCTAATTTTTCATCATTGTAATGATGTTTTTGATTTATGACCTTCTATATATCATAGACAAACCAGTTTTGATGGGGGCATTGAAATCATTTGTTACATAAGCCTAGCTGATGAGAAGAGAAAGTTAATTTTGGGCTAGAACATTATTCAAATATTAGATTATTTCTTAGGCATCTACAGTATAAAAAAAATTTATACTCTCAATCAATCAAGAATTATGTTAGGGATGATTTTTGAAGTAATTATAATAAAAATCAATAAAATTCTTTCCATTATCGATGTATGTACTATTTAATTTTAAAATATTCTAGCCCATAGCAGTGAGCTATTTGGAGTAATTATAGAGAGTCTTACTTGGAAGTCACTTTTTATAATACTAATCGATTTCTTTTAATCATTAGAAAAGTTTGAACTCTAAAAGAACTTTTTTCTTTTTCTCAGTTTCGAGGAGCAGCAACAGCACCAATGAGGATGATCAAAGAAGCGCTGTGGAAAGTATCTGGAAATATTTGACATGGCTATATGGATTTCACAGGATAGTAGTAGTAATAGTAAATACTTATGATTAAACAACTTTAACAAAATATGTATGTCTTATTGTATGAACCTAGATTTTGGCTATTGTGCTTAAGTATTGACTTGTTAGAGTTACCAGAGCTCCATTCTGTAATTTAATTTCGTGCTATTGTAAATCACTTCAATCAATATGTTAGCATGCATTTGCATGATTCTGTTTGTTGTTACTGCCAGCGGTATTGAACCCTGTTTCTACCAGAATTTTGAAAATAGATGCAAATCACACCTAATTGATGAGGTCAAATGTGGTAGAGTTCAAAGAATGAGAACTACAACGGAAATGTTCCATATTAAAATGATGGAAGATAATTTTTCCATCTCAAATATAATTTTTTTAATTATTTTTATTTTATTTAATGTTATTATCTCAAAAATATTTTTTAATTTAAATTGATACAATTAAATATGATTAATTAACATTTTTAATTAGCGTGAATATTTTTTTTCCTTATATTTGAGATTCTCTCTCTCAACAGCTTATTTGAGGGAAAACAATAACATGTAAATGCTCTCTCTGAACAACTTATTTGAGATTAATAAATAAAAAAAACTACTCTTAACACGTTGCATTTAAGAAAGTGAAGTGTCAATGTAAGGTTTCCATGTGATCAAGATGGTGATTGAAAATCTTTCTATAGATTTTAATTACATCCTTGTGATGTTTTTAGGAAAAAAAGAAGAAAGTTTAGATTTCCAATTTGGAACACTTTCCTAGTTTGCCCGAGGAATGTGTCTGTCTACCGTATAAATATTTGTTTATAATATTAATAAAAAAAATACTATACAAACATCTTAGTAGAGAGATGCACATTAATTTAAAGAAGATAAACAAAATTATCGTTTATTTGATCCATTTGGTGCGGGTTTGCTTTCTCATTGTGAATTATTACTTAATAATTCTTTATAGTGGCACCAATTTGTTTATTTATAAGATATTGCTCTATTCCTGGGATGCAATCTTTAAGTATTATTTAACGTGCAAATTATGTTTATATATTTTTTTTGAAACTTCCTAATCAATGAAGATAAAAGCCTTGCTCAACCAATTTAATTTGCGTGCCACCTCTACTTTTAATGCTATAGTTTTTTTTTTTAAAAAATGTTTGTATCTAAACCATTGATTATATACTTATACTTTGGTCTACTCTTTGGTCTCATCCTATGCATACTTTCTGGATCCTTTTATAACCATATATATATTTTTCTATTTTTTCAACCACAAAAAATGTAGGTAGCGAAGGCATATCTCAACGAGGGCCAACCTTTTGGGAATTGAAGTGGATTGGCTAATCATAAATTCACAACTAAGATTTCTGTTTATGATAAAATTATTGATTATCAATTATGTATTTGTTTTATTTGCACAGTTGACTATATCATAAATAAACAAGTATTTTTTCCCTAAAAAAAATCTGAAATTATTTATTTAGAATAGCGTAATGTGACCAACTGCCAAAATAATGAATTAATCATTGTGATGACACTTCCCGTGAAGACACAAACTAATGGAGAAAATTTTAAAAAGAACAATTGTTGAAAAGAAGCAAATAAATTAAACACTGTAGGTTCCATCATAATATTGTGTGATGCTCAAGGGAAGAGACTGAGATAATTATATCAAATGTATGATTAATCAGGGAGGTGAAGCATGTGATATGACTAGCTAGCAGGTAATGCCCATACAAATCAAAATTAATGTAATCCTAGTCTTGTAAGCATCCCATCACGAGAAAAAAAAAATTATCAGGAAAAGGACAAGTTATCTAAGCATATCAAAAGTTAATATTTTTATTTAAGATTTTGTTAAAAGAAATTAGTTTACTGTTTATTAAAAACAGATATTTTGTTTGACTTGGTCATTTAAATTAGGTCTCTTCTTATCATTTAACTTAGTCTTAAAAGATCTATAAAGCATGACTTGTTAAATTATTTATTTATTTTAATTTTATGAGTCTTATACTCTCATAAATTTAAATATTTTATATAAAAATTCATTCTGATGTTAAGATTATTAAAATATGTGTTTAATTTAATTTTGTATATATACACACTCATTCCACATTAAGATTTTATGTAGAAATTTCGACATAATATTAAAATTCAAAAGAAGGTAACAACCCATATTGATAAAAAAACAAAAAAGATAAATATAAAAAAATACATCTAAAAATAGTGATTATTTTCGTCATTTATCCTTCATTAAAAAAATTAATTTATTAATTTATTTTTTAAATTTGATTCAATTTGATCTTTTTAAAACCGTGATCATTTTTTTTTATTGTTTTTGAGATATGAATTTGAATCATTTTTATTAATTTAATATATAAAACTTGACCCATTAAATATAATTACATGAAAACTATGAAATTCATTAATGTTTGAACAAAAAATGATCATAAATATGGTGAAAAAAAGGTCTAATGAACAATTAAAAAATCTTATATTGAATTTTCAATTTTTTTGTTGCTCATTAAATTTGTCTTTCATGCAATTTTATCATACTAATTTTCTTTTTTGGTTCAAACATATCTTGAGTTCCATCCTTTTCATATAGGTGAATCTATGAGATGAATTTCAACATTTCGAATCAATAAAAAAAAGATTCCAAATCGTGTTTCAAAATATTAAAATAAAATTTCATAAGGAACAAATTGATTCAAATTTAAACGATATAAGGCATTTTTTTGAAAGATAAATGTCATTTTTTTTTTGAAGAAAAGATAAAATTTATTTTAGAAACAAGATAAAGAAACAAAAGTACAATTTATCTGAACTAAATAGATAAAGTGAAGGATAAAAAGGGATTATGTGACTTCATTGTATACTAAAATCCATTAAGATCTAATAGGGAGACTTTGAAATATTTTCATTGCATATTTAAGGCTATTGTAAAATGAAAAATTAAATACATTAAAATTTATATTAAATCATAAGTGTTTTCAATATGGAATTAGCATGGATTAAACTAAATTTGTATTTAAAAAAATAGAATTATACTATCTAAAAAAAATCAAATGAATCAAACTCAATCACTCTATATTCACGTACACTTTGATTTGTCTTTATTTGTCCAATATGAGACGTTATAATTATCTGATAAGATTCAATTATAAGGTAGAGACTTGAGTCTCATATTGAAAATATGAAATTTGAATGAGATTTATAAAATTTTGAACTCTTCAAATACTAATTAGTTTTTATAGTGTGATTCTTCTAATATTCTTGGAGCTTCATTGGACATTGGTGAAACTCAAGAAAAATTATCTATGCATGCAAAGGAAGGGTATTTTGTTCATTTCATGCGTCTAAAAACTAACACTAGTAGACGTACTATTTGCTAGTGGAAACTAACTTAAAATTAAAATCTAGATAGACAGGTAAATAGGGTCCCTTATTTCTAATTAGTACCAGTTTTCTATAAAATCGAGGCGATTTTAAAATCCTACCAAGTACCAACCATTCTTATTGTTTGCTCAATAAATGCTATGCACAACAAACAAAAGAACAATAAGAATTAAGAACAGAACACATTATTTGAAAACCAGCAAAGTCTTTCTGTCTGTTTATTTTATATACCAGTTTCAAGAGCACCATAAATATTGTTAGGTCACAGGAACCATAAATTATTATGTAATGATTTTATTTTCAGTTTTTCACTTTTGTAACCATTTACAGATTAGACTTAATCCCAGCAAAATCCTTAACTGTGTACCCCACTTTTTCAAACCTTCCTCTTTGATTGTTCTCTCTGAATTTCAAGTATTCTGAGCACACAAATGGATTGTACAGCCTCTTGTTTCCATCTCCAACAACTTCATCAGGTGCCAACACCACCTTCTCATCCTCAAAGCACCAAAAGAAAGCCAAGGAGAACCTGCTCACAGACTGCTTCAAAACAACTCTATGTTCAGAAGACCTTAATTTATCATTGCTCCAAGCTTGCATCATGTCCCCTATGTTCACCACTAGGGTACCCTCAGAAGGGCTTATGTCTATCCACTTTCCTTCATGTGATCTCACTTGAAGCCCTCCTATTTCATCTTGATATAAGATAGTGATACAACTCATGTCAGTGTGCATTCCAAGCCCCTCAACTTGGTCCTCAAAACTTTCTGGAGCAGAATAGTTGTTTATCCTCAAGTAACCATGGCACTTGTTGAATTCAGAATCATAGAACAGCTTCTCAAATCCATCCTCTAAGCTCATCAATACAAGCTTTAGAATCCTCTCTGACAAATCAACCATCTTACTACAATATTCTTGCAGTGTCTCACTATTCAAAACATAGAAAGAACTAAGATTATTCTTGCAGAAGGATATAATAGGCATCATAGAATAACATAGCAATGTGATCATTATCTACGAAGCACGGACTCTGAAATACGAACACTTCGATATAGTTAATGTCTAAAATATAGGACACAGAGACACTGCATACACACACAAATAGAGAGATCCTAATTAAATGAAATATAAATAACATATAACAAAATATCTAAATTGATGGTATATTAATCTTTTTAAACCAACCTTCTATGGTTTTTAAGTGTATTAATTGTGTAAAGGTGTCGGCTTAAGTGTTCAAGCCAACAAAATAATAATTTTTGGATCAAATACCTAATAAGAAGTGTTGGAAATGTGTCCAACACGGCGGCACTTCGAACAAGAGAGGTGTATGTGCTCCATAGATTATTATACACTACCTGAATTTGGAAGTCTGTTTGTCAAAGAGGATGTCTTCAGAACTCTTAGCAGAAGCATAGAAGTTTGGTCCATTAATTCTGAGGCTCTCAAAGAATGGAGAAGCAATGAAGTGAGGGGTGTAAGACTTTATAGAGGAGAAAGGACCAAGTTTAAGTTTAGCCTCAGAAGGGAGGCTGAAAAGGTATTTGGATAAGTAGTGGATCTGGCTGCAAAGATCTTTGGAGATTCCATGATTGATTATGTGGAAAAATCCCCAATCTTTGCAGGCTTTAGAGAGAGAGGTTAGAGAAGATGGCTGTAATGGCTGAGAAATGTCCAAAATAGGAAGCTCAACAACATATTCAGACATAGACATTATGTCTAAGATGTGAAGAAGAGATATGGTTATGGTATGCTGCTACCAAAGTCTTGGGATATTTAATATACAAAAAGTTTGGTAAGAAGCTTTAAATCAGAAGACAGGTATAAGACAGAGTATAGATAAGACAAGTCTATTATTTTTTATCAATCAAGTGGAGAAGTGCCAACAAAGATATGGAGGATAAAGCTAAAGCAAAACTAACTTGTTGGTGCTTTGCGTAGAGTCATTAAGAATTAGGATATAGAAAATAGTAAATAGTTTATGCAGAGTGATAGTACAAGGCTTTTATATTATTATTTAATTACAAATTGTGACGTATGTTAAATTTATTAATTTTTTTTAATAACCACGTTAAAAGTTGTATTTTATTATAATTTCTGATTAGTCAACTGTGTAAAAGTTTTTACACCCACAATACATAGAAATTAAATCTTATAAAAAAAAATGATTGTGGGAAATTAATGATTGGCCTAAACTGAATTGTAATCGGCTAACATGTGTCTATGACCATGACTTATTGAAAAGGCTATCAATAAAAGGCTATGTACAAAGCTACCAATTCTGTCGCTAAAAGTGGATACACTTTTTCTCACCCTCTTATGAAAGAGTTACTTCATTAGTTAACACAAGATGGGTATAATTCTGATATAAATAAGAGGGAGAAAGTGATGAGAGAGTTTTTTTTTTATCAGATATTTGTGTGAAATATTCATTGTAAAAAACAATTATTAATCTACATCCAAATTATAAATACTCACTAAAAATAAGTATTTTTTTAATATGATTTATTTCGTATTTTAGGTCAAAATTTAAATCTTGAATCATTTGACAAAAAATACAAACTATTATTATTTATGTCAACCAATGTTGGTAGTAAACACTAACATAAAATGAAGATGTTGAAAATACTTTTTCAATATTTTTTTGTTCCCACTTCCTAATTATAATATGCTTCCAGAGTCAGAAAGACAGGCTGGTAAGCAAGCATCTGAACCACGATGAGTTTGTATATTCCGTTATGCATGGATGGAACACTCTTTTTCTTCCGTGAAAAGATTTGACTTAATACTTGGTCAAAATATGCATCTAGATGCTTTGAGCAAAAGAAAAACATATTAACAAAGGACAAACCATATAGACACTTTTAGCGGCTCCCCATTTGTCAAATTCAGATATATGAATACAAAATAATGTGTTCACAAGATCATCATGCACATGTCATGGCCTGAGGGACTATTAATTAACAATTATTTTGGTATTGTGCAAAATGAAAAATATTTGTGCCAAAACATCCGTGAAGTGTGTACTGAGGGAATTAATGTATCAAAATATTCATGCATTGCATGAGGTTTTAATTAATGTTTAATTCATTGATTCCAAGCCCATATTCTATATACATGGAAGCATAGACACTAATAAAATGATGCATAAGTTTTGAAGTTTTTTTCACTTTTTTTAAAGAATCAACTATAGTTTTATGTGTCCAGAGATGACTTTTTTGTTGTTTTAATACTTGTGCTTCCAAAATTGTCGATTGAAAGCATAGACACTAACAAAATGATGCACGATATTTACAATTACATATATGTTGTGACATAATAAAGTATGAAGTGCTCATACATTTTTTTTGAAGAATCATATTATACTTATAGCTTGTCTGAATGTCTGTAGATGGATTTTTTTTTCTTTCAACATTAATTTGTGCTTCCAAAATGTAGATGATCACAACCAGCTTTTGGTTACCCCAAGATTGGTGCAAAAAGACATTGTATGACTTCTAAAACCAGCAAACAATGAGACCATGATTTTGAATAGCAGTTAATTTTAAATAGTGATATGTAATTATAATTGTGACTGTAACTTTAAAATATTTTAACTCTTGGCAACAACTCACAGTATAAAAATTTTGTGACTCACAGCAATGCAATAGCAATCAAAAGTTAAAAATTCTGAATGAGACAGTGATTTATAGGACTTGATAGGATTGACTTAGGAAGAAACATAGGTCGTTGAATTATTATGGTATTCAAACAAGGTGTAAGATAGACAGAATCTTGGCATTAGATTGCAGTGGATTTATTTTGATTTCACCGCATCATTCATATCCAAAAAGGTACTTTTTGATTTGTTCTTATCACTAACGTGTTTCCTTTCTATTAGTCACTTTTGGCTCCAATTAAATGCTTCCAGCAGCCGCTCGTGGCTAAAACAATTTCCATTGGGACAAAGGATTGTGTCTATTAATTAATGTTATAACAACAAAGTGGGAAATCATTCCGGTGGAAAAAAAGTTCACAAAACTTTTAATGAAGATTTAATTTTAATTTGTTCACAGTTAATGTTAAGAAGCATACACCATCAATAAAATATTACTATGTTATCAATTTCTTCTTAAAAAAATAATAATAAAAATCTTTAGTCATTAAGATTTTTTTCTTCTTAATTATAATAAACATAATATCACTTTCAGTGTACTATTAATTACTAATTTTCTTTTATACCCTTAATTTGTTTTAATTTTATTCGTATTTATCTTCGTACCCTAAATGTTTTCTCCAATTTCAAATATAAGAAATAAAATGTCATGAGTTTATGTATTATTGACCGTAAATATAATCAAGGTTTAAGTATATTTTTGTTTGTTGAAATTTAATTTGTTTTTTATTTTTATTCTTGTAAAATATTTTTTATTTGTTTTTTATTCTTAAAATATTTTAGATAACATTTTTGAATAATAAAAAAAATGTTTTTTTAACAAGTGTGATATTTTTGTTTTGTTTGTATACTAGACCGGATGGAGTAGGAAGGAAGAAAAGTTTCTGAAGGTTATACCATTACACGTCATGGTGAGAAAGCATTAAAACGATGGAACACCAGAGCCCACTCACTCCACAGAAATTAAATTAGAATGTTCGGTTGTTCTCAACATCAAATGGTGACTAAGCAGAACCTACATTAAAAGTTAGAATCATAGCAGAACATCATAATAAACTTCCTTTTATGAGAAATGCTAGTAATGCAGTCTTTATTGTTAATTTACATTTATTAATAATCTAAAAAATTACAAGTCTCACTCTCACTTCTTTTCTCACTCATGATTTTAAGTTTTCAATGAATATTACTCCTTGTAGTCTCAAATATAAAGGGAAAAAAATGACACATTAACTAAGAAAATTAATTAACCACATTTAATTACATCAGTTTTTATTAAAAAATAATTTATTTTTTAACTTATTTTTTATTGAAACTTATTACCAAAAATAAGAAAGAATCATTGAAACTAACACCTTACATTTGACATATAAGAGATTAACTAATAAAAGAAACACTCTTCTTTTTTGAAAGATGGGAGCATCATCATCATCAAATGGGCTATTACTATAGACAAAAGGCTTTTTCTTCCTACACCCAGCATTAAGGGTAAAAACCAAAAACGCCCTTATGTATAACCTATACGAATTGCCAATCTGTAAGACTATTATGGATTCGCAATCCGTAAGACTATTACGAAATCGTAAGGCCATCGACCTCCGCAGCAAGGTTGGCGACGACAAAGTATGCGGGCAACATGAGGGGGAGGTGCTCCACGTCAAGGTTGGAGCAGAGGGAGGCACTCCGTGGTAAGGTTGGTGCGAAGGGAGGCGCTCTGCGGCGAGGTTGGAGCGAAGGGTGATGGTGAGGAGCTAGTGATGACCTCACACATGCCACATCCACTCCCTCCCCCTCCTTGGCCAACACTGTCACGAGGATCGCATCGTAGCACTACCACCTCCTTCATGGTTATCGTCCTCCTTTTGATCTCAACAACCTCGCGCGACTCCGACACGACAATGCCGCTAGGCAAAACCAAAAGGAGGGCGATAGCCATGAAGGAAGTGACAGTGTTGCGGTGTGGCAAAGGTGGTGTAATGGAGTTGGTGAGGAGGAGGTGGGAAAGGTAATGGCCTTATGGATTCGTCATTACGGATTTCCAATTCTTGTGAATCCTTCATATGGATTTGTAATCTATATGTTTTTAAAAAGGGATAATTTTGGAAAAAAGAAAAATTGTTGGGTGTACAAGAAAAACATGGGTGCGCAAAGTAATTCCCTAGACAAAAAATTCTTAGATTTAGGCTTTTGGGTTTTGGCACAAATAAATAGAACCATAAAAGGAAGAGAGAAAGAATAAAGCAATTAGTAAGGAGCAAAGAAGAAGAAGAAGAACAAGCAAATATTGCTTTACTAAGCTTTGCTAAAAAGAAATATTTCATGGAGATGTCTTTTTGAACACCATATGACCAGCGTCATCCACATCAAACAGGCGTCCAATAAATTCATTCCAACTTTGTGTTCGTTTCTTGTGAAACAAGGAGGAACCAAGGGCACTTGATCTTCCAGAATCCTCCCCAACATCAATTTGATGAAATGTTCCATATGATGAAGGTGAGTATGCTTGAGGAATATCCAAAGCAACTGCTCTCTGAAGGGCTGCATGGTACTCTTCACTGTGTTCTCGAGCGATAGATTCATGCCTCTCCATCCTTTGCTCTGCTGGAATCTCCATATGCTCATCGTTATCTCGCATTATCTGATGCAAAAAATATAATGGTTTAAATGACAGGCGTTACTGTGTCAATGTAGATACATGAGTATGCACAGGAATACACACAAAATACCATGCATCAAATAACAACAACAAAAGGTTTGGTTCATGTTTGGTTGGGATTAATTCTAGGAACATAATCACTAATTCTTCAAAAATCCTCTTAGAGAACTGACAAAATAAATGATTATTTCTCCTAAATAAGATGAACTAAACATACACTTAGTCAGGGATGGATCCAAGGGGGCAAGCAGCCCTTAGGGCCCTTTATGTATACATAAAAAAAAATTAAAATTAATAAATACTAACAAAGGAAAATGTATAAAAAAAAGAATTTAATATTTATACGCTGAACGCTTTATATATACTGTTTTGGTAAACAGCTCTGCTAATACTGAAAAAAAATCTTATTGCTTACATCGAGAGCCCGTCGGGATTCTCTCTCTATCCAAATGATGGCATGGTCAGAAGTTGCATTGCAAGAAAGAACTAAATGCTCAAACCTCCCATCAACAGGTACTGCTGTTCTAACGACAGGTGGAAGCCTTCCTATCCTACAATCAGAAGAGACTATAATCCAAATTATTGCTACATACAGATAATATTCCGCTCATCTAATTTGATAACTTCATAATTTAAGCATACATAATTGTGGATTAAAGGAACACTTTTTCAACATAAATGCATGAATCAAACCATAAGTTATAGTAAGGAAGACTTAAAAGTAATTCTAAATAATTCATATTCCAGAAACGTGTTAGATATTAGTGTCAACGGGTACACATTTGCACACAGAATAACTGTATTGACTATTGACAGGGTATTTACAACATTCTATTGAAAAACTATCTCTTGATGCAAACTATGCAACTGTTGTTGTCTTCCACAATTAGCTAACTCACTACTATGTTGGACCATTTCTAAATGAGAGTATGTGATATATTTTTGTTAAAACGCATGATTTTGCTTTACATAGTTACTACAATAAGGACAGTGAGAAGTCTTCCTTTAATTAGAGGAAGTTCAATAAGATTCATAGCTATGAACTATGAGATCAATAAATGTTCAGTGAAATTTAATTATCATACTTTACCTAAAGGGCTTTCGTTCCACAATGTGATAGAGCCGACCAGGTGCATACAGTCGCCTTGGATCTCTAAGCTTCTTCTCCTCCAGTGTGCAAGTATCCTTTAAGCACATTATACACAATAAACAGGGCCAACTGCCAAGAAAGGATAACATCCAGTGTAGCTCATTATAATGCCAAAAACTGAATTGCACTAATCCAATGCATATGCATGAAAAATTGAAAAACTTATATTGCTGTGGTCAGAGTTATGAATTTATTAAATCATGCTTCACTCAACAAGTCTCAAAAGCTCCGAATAAATACTTTACAGGAGCAGAGAATTCACCAAGAAGATAAATATCCTAACTGGTTGGTATCAGACACAAATCAGGAACAAAAAACTGATTTTTCTGCAAGAGATGTGTTCAGCTGATGATTAGTAGGTAACTAAAAAAATAGTCAACAAGTGAAAATGTTGAAAAAGCAGGTAACTAGTAGAGGTTGAGACATGTTAAGGACTAGCTTCCGAAGAGCTTAAAGCAGCCCAAGAATGACTTCTATCTCTATCTCTAACATGCCCCCTTATACACAGTACACACATGCCCTTTCAGCTTGAACCAGAGACGAAGCATAGGGCCATTATATCTTCTGCTGAAATTCAGTTTAATTATGCATTCTTGGCTTTGATACCACCTCAACTTTTCCCAAGAGTTTAAGCTTTTAGGTGTAGGTCTATGAATGGTTTCATATCTCTTACAAAAGGCATTGCTCTAACTCATCCTATGGAAACATTTTTCCTCTATCAAACTTTTAAATAACGGAAACCCAAAGGTGTAGAAGTGATCAAGTGTTCAATTCTCTTATTTGAATTAATAGTTTTAACTTTTAATTATTACACAACAATGCAAGAGCATTTGAATCTCTTCACACTGTTAGCCCTACCAGCTTTGTAAAATTAGTCTTTGATTACTTAAACATCATGACAATCTAAGAACCCCAAGGGGGAGGGGGATGAGGAAAATAGGCAAATTTTGTTACCATAAAAGTGATTTGAAGACGTCTTCTAGAGCAGCAGTTGTTCGAGGTAAAAAATCATCCTGTTTTGTCAGAATAAAGTATAGAAAATCAGTGCACAAAACTAGTAAATTGATAAATAATAATAATAATAATAATAAATATCCCTAGAGAATGCATTCATCTTATTGTTGAAATTTCTCAAAGCATTCCTTTCATCAAACATTCGTCATATTCTGATATATTCTGGATGCATGTCAATTTTCTTTTCATTTCTCACAAACAAGTTCTGCATAACACATTGTATCAGTCTTCATTCTCAAACCTTTCAACAGTGTAAGTTATTACTGCTTTGATCGTTCAGAATCAGCATATCAAATTGACAGAGTATATTCATCCTGACATTTAATACAAGTTCCAGGATCTAGTTACATAAATATAGCTTCCAAATGTGAAACAAATTCTCAACGGCAATTCAAGACAAGACATTTGCTAGATATACAAATATAAAATCCATCAACACTTCAAACCAGCAATCCAAGTTCTTACATAGACCTTCATGTTCTTACATCACCAAGAGAAGCATTCTAGCTTCAACCACTATTAGAGTTGTCAAATCACCTTTTTTTTTCTTCTAGTGGGTCCTACCTTCTATATATTATGTACAAATAAGAATTTTTCAGCACCTAAATGAAGGCATAGATCAATAGAAGAATAAAGATTTTGCGCACATCTTGATAAAATTTGACAAACAATCTTGTCTTTTAAACATGATTATGATAAATAAATCAGTCAAGTAAAATACAGTACTAAGTTCATAGAAAAAGGAGATTATTCAACCTGTAGTACAACAGAATTGATCACATCTGCATATCTTACAGCCAAGTTGAGAGACGCACACCGAGGAGAAGCTATCGCAAAGCACCTTATCTTGTTTCTCGATATCCCCAATTTGTCTCGATTATGGACTGCTAGCATTGTCAACAATGCCACCACCCCAGCCCCTAGAGAATGCCCAGTAAATATTAACATATAAGTTGGATTTTCTGCAGCTAGCTCCCTGAGAACCTCATATTCTGCATCAAAAACCCATCCCGCTGCCTTCAACAACCCGTTATGAACATAACCACCGTGAAATTCTGCCTGTCCCAGCTTGTTATCAAGCAAAACTATATAATCACTTTCCTTCCCCAAATTGAGTCCACTAACAGCCAGTATGATTTCAGCATGATCATGATCAAGGTATATCATGTATGGAGTAACGCGACCTTGGTTATCGTTGTAGTCTTTACGCAAGATAACCCAATCTGGATTAATGCCATAACCTCCTTGGGGAGCCCATTGAGGGTTACGAATATCATCTTCGTAGACGGCTAAGATTAGCCGACAGATCCGAGGCACAGGCTCAAATTCTTGTGCAGTAGCCAGGCCCCAATTTTCACTCTCATAGCCTGCAGTGTACAAACACTTCTTCCAAACCCAACGAGCACAGGCCAGACAATAAACACACTCAAGGATAGGAAGCCCACAGATAGCTGACATCAATGCCTATGTTTTGTGCATGTTCACAAATCTTACATAGCAAAATAATAGTTCATATAAAGGACATCAATACCTATGTTTTAACCATATTCACAAATCTTACAGAGAAAAATAATAGTTCATATAAATGACATCAATGCCTATGTTTTAAGCATATTCACAAATCTTACATAGCAAAATAACAGTTCATAATTTCATGTAAATAAATAACATTTAAAACAAACCAAAAACTAGAACCCATATCCTCTGACAATGTCTTCGATTCCCACGGATAAAAAAAAAAACTAGAACTTATGCCACTAGGGATTGATCAAGTAATAATCAACAGAATCAACTGTATGTATCATTCTTAAAATTTATATATACTGAAAGCTTAAAAGAGACTATTTCTTACTGTACCCAAATAAATGAACAAAGAGGGAACTTGTATACAAATCCAAGTTGAATTGAAGACACATATAATAAATGAACGAAAAATTAAAACTTTATGCTGAATCAGGAGCCCTGAACTGTTTTCAAGTGTACCCAGTTGGTGAAAGTTTGGAAAATCCAACTGATTCAGGGTAAACTGAAACTTTGTTTCTAAAAGTGAAATAAAGCATTGGATGGAATTGGTTGAGGTGGGAATTGAAGGAGTGAGTGGAGGAGAATAGAGAAAGGGAAGAAAGAAAAAAGAGAGAATGTATTTAGGTGAGACAAACATACTTGCCAGTCAGTCAAAACGTTGATGGGGGGTTGGCTTTGAGAATCTACTCACTGGAATCATTTTTATTCCGTGAATTAATAATTTACTTAAATAACTGACTTAGATCAGTTTGATTAATTAATTATCTCCTAAAAATATTAGATTTTAATGGCTATATATTTTTAAAAATAATCATACAGTTAAGTAATCAAAATTTATAACTATGATTGAATTGAATAATCGTGTATAACTGTTTTATATTTTATACACAATCTATTTTTTCAATAAATTATATAAATCATCTCTTAATAAAAATTATGTCAAAAGAGAAAAATGAGTTATTTACTCTTGTTATCTGTGAAAGCAAACACTTTCATTTAGAATTACAGATTTAGGAATTAATCAAATCTTTTCAAGTAGGATTTATAATGCATAATTAGAAACTAGTTTTCTGTGCCATGTACAGAATAAATTACAATTAGGGAGTGATATTTTTATTATTTTAATAAATAAATTATATTTAAAACATAAAATAGATTACAAAGTAAAAAAGTTAACAACTTAATATTAAAATATTTAGAGATTATATTAAATAATGAGTTTAATAATTATATATTATTAGTGTACAAAATTTTCAACCAATCAAAAGTAACTATTGGTATAAACATTATGGATTGCAACTCAATCACAACGTAAAACTTAAAAAAAATATACGAACAATACATGGATTATTTATTCTTGAAATTAGTAAAATAAATTAATATAAAAACTAAATTAAAAAAATGCTTTATATTTTAAAAATTACTTATATAATTTTATTACCTTAAAACTGTTTTTTATACCGTACAAAAGAAATTTAAAGACTACTTAAAGAGAGAGTAATATTTGAAATGGTTTTTTCTTATTTCCCTATAAATACTCTCTTCCTTCCTGCTTTTTACATTAATTATTTTTAAACTATAGATGTATCTGTATTGAAAACAAAATTAGAAGAGCGATTAAAAACAGGGGTTAATGTAATTAATATGAATATATTTGTCTTAAATTTATAATATTTTCTAAAACTATCCTTATCATTAATATTTTTTTCTCTCTAATTACATCTCAACATATTCTCTCTCTTCTTAGGGATATTTTTACCCTAAAAATAATTAATATATAAAGAACACTATAAATTAGATTTTATAAAAAAAATAACCAATACCACCAATATATGTAAGGAATATGATGAGCCTTATAAATAGAAATGGATGTAGTATATAGGAATCGAGGGAGTACGAATAGTAAACATAATTTAATGTATATGCGGTTCAAATATCCGATTAAAAATAATCATATGGTCATATCATTTTATTAATTGATATGATGTTACATTAATATAATTTTCTATTAAATATTTATTTAAAATACATATAAATTAAAGTCTACTAAAAAAGTAATATTATAATGCTCCATGCAGCACCCGTGTGATAATGTCACCAAAGAACTTAATAGATGACATAAAAACAACAGATTTGTTATTGCTGTATCTTTGAAATTTTAATTTAAATTAAAAATGTTGGAAAAATGATAACACGTGAAATTTTAGGACCAACTTGATACTTTACTCAAAACCTGTTGCAGTATTATCATGTTAGGCGGCTAGTTAAGATTTATTCAAGTTCCCCTTTACCATGATAATGAATTATAGTAATTTTCATGACACATGCATATATTGATATTTTCATATCACACAATAGACATTGTCCTTACATTTGTTTTTGATAAATCTACTTCACATGTAGATTTATATAGTCATTTTTACATCATCAGCAAAAAAAAAAGAGTCATTTTTACATGATATTTACATTTTTGCTCATAAGAAATTTATGAGAAAAATGACTTAATAATATGAATTTTCATGTAATTCATGTCTCGAGGCTTGTATCGAAAAGTTACATGATTTTTACTTAATTGTTTGGAATTTTATGTGTAGAGAAAATGAGCATGAGAATGAGACAACATTCGAGTTATACAAAAAATGAGCAGATAATCGACAGAGAAGAAATCAAGAGGAGTTGATACCATTGAACATCAAAATAAATTAGTTAAAATCAACAATTGTCTAGGACTAAGCCCCAGTCTTACAATAGAAATTACTACTCACACATAGTCATTGTTGGACTAAGAAACAAGAAAAGAGATCAAACCTGCTTGATTTTTGAAGAATCATCATGGACTATTAGATTTTGAGGAGTAAAGGTTTGATTCACCGGGTTTGTTGGATTTGTTAAAAAACATGGTACTAGATAATAAAATTATAATTATTTCATGTATGATTTGAAAAAATATCATTGGACAATGCAAATAAAATGAAGATGGACAAGACAAAACTTAATTTTTTTTAATAAAACAATTATGAAACAACTTTCTGGTACAAAAACTTAAAAGAGAAAGAGTATTTATTACTCTCACTTAATAATTATACTTTTTCTTGTCTCTCCTCTTACCATCTTTGTGATTACCATTGTTGTATTTATCATACCGACCATTGTTGCTGTTATTATCATCCATAAAAAAATTAAAATCAACATTCATTATCATTATTATTGTCATTATCACCATCGTTATTTATCACCACCATTGTTACCATTACCATAATTATTGTCATTACATTGCAAGGGTCGAATCCAACCCTATAAATTAGGGGGAGCTAAATATAATTTAGATGATTTTGTAATAATAAAAAAACATTAATTATTTATTTTATAAGAAACCCTAAAATCTATTAAAGTAATTTTGATAAATGTTTGGTACAACTTAATATTTAATGTTTTTTCAAATTTATATAATGATGTTTAACTTGGTAAATTCAAAACTAGATGCATACATTGTAATGTGAATCAATGAAAGATATATTTGATTCAGACCCAAAAAATCATACATTGTAGTAAAAAACCAAAATTAGATTGGAGCTAACAATGACAAGAAGAACAAATATGAGATAAGAGAAATAAAAAAATATGAATAATAGTGATAAAAAAGGAGAATAGTTATTAATATGTCTCAAAATTAAGTTATCAATTTTTTATATAATGTAACTTTATCTCATAGACAAAGATTAATTATAAACAACATTTAATTCTTCAAATCAATTATAACCAAAAGAAAGAATAATGAAGTCATTTGGTTACAAATATAAATATTTACCACATTAAAAATAACAATAATACATTTTATAAAAGAAAAAAGATATTAACAAAGGAAATAAGTAACATCAAATATTGTGTTTTAAAAAATAAAAAAATTTAATTATTTAAATGATGAAGACCATAAAAATAATATTTATAAAAAAAATGATATATTTGTGTAAAAAGAGAAAAAATATCATTATTTTTGTATTAAATACTATTAAAAGGGAATAAAATATTTTTTCAAGAAATAGAATAAAATAAATAACTAATACTTAAATACTATTATTTCTATAGTCAAATTTTTTAAATAGAAATGATTGGTTCATTATTAAATATTATATTGCATATATTAAAAAATAAAATTTTCATAAATCGGGAGAATGAGATTTCTTGATTTTTGTTGTCTCTCCTCCCACCATGTAGTTATCAGTGTTGTACATCGCCAAAATAATAAACAAGATAAAATAGAATTTTCATAAATCGGGGGAGGAGGGAGGGTCTCTTCTCCCACTATTTCCTTACCAATGTTGTACATCACCATTGCCTATGCTACTCTCACTACCATCGTCATTATTAGTTAATAACTATATTTTCTCTTTCTTGTCTCTCCTCCCACCATGTTGTTATCACTGTTGTAGTATTTATCACACTTAGCATTATTTTTGTTGCTATCACCACCCATCAAATTTTTAACACTCATTCTCATTATTGTTGTTGCTATCACTATCGTCATTCATCACCATGATCGTCACTATTACTACCACTATTATCATTACATCACCATCGCCTATGCCACTTCCACTACCACCACATCACCATTTTTGTTGCCATGTTAGCATTGTCATTATTAACACCATCACCACTATCCTTGTATTTAAGATAATTAATATGAATTAAGATAATATTAAAAAGAGTATTGTAATAAATTAACTTGTATTTTTCATTGTTTGTCAAACAGTATATAAAATAAAAAGTTACGTTGTTACTTAAGTATTTGTCCTATCACCTATGTTATTTTTCTCTTTCTACACTCTGTGTTTATCAAACACACCCTTAAATATTCACGACTACTTGTCCATCTTCTTCTTTTCTTTGTTTTGTGTTTACTAACTCCATGAATTTATGTCCTTTTGGGTAGGTTACTTCTCAACATTTCACTTGACCACACCTACCTTAGGCCACGGTGGCAAGCACTGATCGGATCACTTCTTAAAGGTGGATTCCTAATCTTGCATCATGTGATTAATTCTATGCAAAAGATTTAGCACACTACTCCATTTGAGGGATTAAACCAGATTTTCCTTGGAAATGGGCAAGGTCTTTCAATTTCTTCTCTTGGTCCCACACAATTTTACTCACTTTATAGATAAGAAGAATCAAAGAAAGTGTTTTTGTTATTAATGGTAATATGAGTAGTTACATTAGTTGTTGAGTGTTAGGATGGACTTTAAGAGGCCCAAATATGCTTTCAAAATTAAAATGGCTAAAAGACTATATAGGATATAGTTGATAGTTGTATTATTGTTTTTATTATAAATAATGTGATGTTGACACATGGATAGATAGTGTCCACTAATTAGCATCAATTAGGGTATATAAATGTATTATTTTATGAGGAAATCAATCAATGAAGACATTAATGAATTTTATATTATTTTCCTTTTTATCTTCTTTATTGTCTAGATTAGGTAAATTAGAGCAACCTTAGTTTTAGTTATGCATTATTGAAGCTCTAAATTACAAACCTAATTATACTAGTCAAAACTCAGAGTTAGTTGCAACTATCTGGTAACGACAGTTACAACAACTAACTTACAACTAGACAACTAAAAGAAATACAAGGAGATACTCAAGAAATGTATTCTAATTTATTGTCTTTAAAGCTAAATTGAATTGAAGCAGCGTATATTTAAGACACTTAAACCAAGCACAAAGGGCTTGTTTAAGTTGATAGATTACCTTGTGCAATTAGCAAACTAAGGAAGTATTAGATGATTCAAATCCTGGTGATTGAGTCATATAAACCTCTTACTCAAGTAAACTATTAAAAAACACATTATTAACATCAAACTAAAGAAATGACCATTCGTAGGTGAAAGTTAATGTCAAAATGACATGAACAATGATATATTTTATCACTAGAGAAACATCCCATTAAAAAAAAAAAAACCATGTTGTTGGTTAAAGCCTTTTGCAACTACCCACGCCTTATATTTGTTAATGGAGTCATTAACATTTTATTTTATCCTAAACATCCACTTACATCCAAATGGGAACTTTGTTAGGTGGAAGAGGGACAAAGCACCAAATATGATTCCTATGTTGAGCATAAACTTCTTCATTCATTGTAGAAAACATTTGGGATCTTGGAGGGCTTGCTTAGTACTTTTTGGTTCCACATGAGCTAAAAGAGGGCTTGCTTAGTCCAACTTGTCCATGAAGCAAGACTTCATAGGAACCTTGAGATTTCACAAAATAGTGGTTAGGATGAAACTCAAAAAACATATGATTACCTCTTGCAAATTGGCTAACACTAAGAACTAAGAAGATTAAAGGTAATGGAAGGCGTGTAACTGCTTGTTTAAAACAAGAATAATGTTATAAGGTGAAGGTTGACATCTACTAATATATTATATCTCAACACTATCTTTAACCAATGTGATATTTGAACTTTTCCTCATAAACCTCTTCAAGCTTAGTACTATGGACTTGATGTGTAAATAATATGTGAATGACCCTTTAATATATTTAGGATAAACTTTGATAGCGTATATATTAGATCAATAAGAATCATAGAAAATATTTCTCTTATTGATTGTAAAATGAGTAGTTACATTAGGTGTTGAGACATTGATTTACAAGCCTAATTATTCTGGTTAGTATTCATAATTAGTTGTAATTGTCTATAAATTACGACTAACAACTTGACAAAGTTAAAAGAAATACAAAAAGATACTAAAAAATTGTATTATCTTCCAATATAAAAAATATTATACACATATTTTTCTTATATATTATATTTGTTCTTATTTATAAAAAGATAAGTTATAGTATAAAATATACTATAATTTTTTTTATAAAAAAGAAACAGAGGTGACGAAGTATTATACTAATTTTTTAATTATTTTAAAAATATTACATTATGTACTCAAATGAGGTTATGTAAATAGTATTAAAAATGTAAGTCATGTCTAATCTCAACAAATCACAGTTTAAGTTAATATAATTTACTCTTATTCTAAATGTTCCTTATAGGTAAAAACTAAAAAGAAACTTCCATCCGCTCGGGAAAAGAAAACCGGAAGTAGGGACCAAAGAGCCAAGGCGAGCCTACTCAAAGAAAATAACTAATATAATTTTTTTTTTCCGATGCTGACTAAATACTAATATCAAATTATAATATTTTTTCATTATTACCTTTTTGACCAACTATATATAGCCCATGTTAATCAAATGGTCCATATTAGTAAATATGGAGAATTGGAGATGGTGTGAATGATTGAAAAAAATAAAATAAAATCCTAGACATGAGAGATTGGAAAAGATAAGATCTCACGCACAAAAAACATATTCTGCCGCCGAGTTTATGCACTTATGACATTTATTTAAAATGTGATAAATATTAGTACATAATACTTTATTTAAATAATTAAAAAAATAAACAAATAAATAGATTTTCAAGTGATAATTAATGACGTTTATGTGTAGTCGTACGATTCAAAAATAAAGTAAATCGATTTCGTTCTTCAAGTATTATTTTCATTTATTTTTTGACAATGCATAGATCATATCTTCTCATTCATGATCAAAAGAGAAAATACACTTTGGAATATGAGAATGATAGGGAGGATCATTTATTAATTCTTTTTGGTATTTTTTATGTTTTAACTTTCTATTTTTTTTAAATAATTAATGTTTTAGGATTTTAAAATCTAATTAATGTGTATGTTTTTTTAAATATTTTCTTATTTAACACTCACTATTAGTGGTATAAATATAAAAAATTGAGATATTAAATAAAAATATTTTAATTCAAATATAACAATTTTATAATTACATTAAATATTTATTAATTTATGTGAAATGAATTGAGCGTAGTAGTTATATTTGTACAAGTAGTAGTAGTAGCACAAATAGTGTTTAAAGTAATAAATTTGTACAAGTGGTAGTTATCAAAGCAACATTCAGAAAAAAAAACATTTAATATACATTAATTTATCCTAATGGTAATATATTTCACTTACATCTAAGGACTAATTTGAAAAAAATGACTAAATTTTTGTTAAGAATGTTTTAATACTTGAACGACTATTTAACATGATTTCTAATACTTAAAAAAATACTTATAATATTTTAGAAATATAATTGATGGTTTATTCAATTCAATTTATGATAGTATTATTTCTCACAATAACCATGAATTATCACTTGAAATGTTCAATTGAAACAACAATTCATAATAATCCCAGGAATTAGTAAGACAAAATTTAGTATACAATATAACCTTCCACTAGAGGTGATCGGGAGGTTGTATTTCATCTGGATTGGTATATAAAAAAATATTTTATATTTTGAAATTAAATATAAGTAAATATAACATTTTACTCTTATTTAATAATATTATTTTTCATTTAATTGTAACTTTATTTCGGTGACTATATTTTATTTATGATATTAACTTTTAATGAAGGATATTTTAAAAATAATCTTATTTTATCAATAAAATTAAATAATTTTATTTAACTTTTCTTAATCCGTACAAAAAGTAGTTATTTTTGTTAATATATAATTTTAAAGGGAGTAACTTATAAGAGCTTTTTAGTTTTGAGTCTTTCTTTATTTTGGATTAGGACATTAAACTCATTCCTAAATTTTGGTAGGATATTGTAAAACAGTATTTTTTTTAAATAAAAAATATTTATTATATAAATCATAAAAAATTTTTAAAAAATCATAGATAGCTCTATTTGAGAAATTTTTATCTCCAAATAAAAATATTTATATTTCAAATTTTTTAACCAATGTTCTTGTAAACATAAGTTTGATTTCACATTTTGGTAAATCAAGAAAAAAGAAACTAATCTACGCTTGGTTGAGGGCAGATCTGGTGTGGACCACCACCTCGTAAAGTCATGCAGCTACCGACCACCTTTAATCCACGTGGACGCCGAATCTTCAACACTCGTTGCCATCGGTGCATCGCTATTGGTCGAAATCGCACGCGTCCACGTTTAGCCGCACACCGCCGCACACTGGATTCCACACCGTCCTCCACACTATACATACCGTACATAGCTATATCTATTGAGCGTGCCGAGCGCTAAAACCGAAGAAGAAACAAAAAATTGAATTGCATTGCATTGCTTTTGCTGCGTTGAAAATCCGAAGAAATCGAATTGCATTGCTCCGTGAAAAAAATGGAAAGCGAGAAAGGTGAGAGTTCCAATGAGCGCGAAACTAGAAATCATGAAATGACAAAGAGTTTCGTTTTTTTTAAAGCAATCAAAACATGATAGTGGAGATTTTTGAAGCTGAGATTTTTTTTTTTGGTTCGTTTTTGGTTTGATGTTTTTGGATTTTGGTATTTGCAGCGTTTGAGTTTCTCGGATGCGTTCCTCTCCTGCAGAGGCTTCCGAGCTCGTCTCTGAGGAAGATAGCTCAACTTGTGGATGTCAAACATTGTGGTAAATATTGTTGGAATTTTGTAATTCAATAATTAATGTGGAATAATATTTGAAGACAACTATAATATTTATTTATCATACTTTATTTTATGTGATGAAATTAAGTTAACTGGTTAGACTATTATTAAATAAGATGATATATGCTTAAATGAATAGATGTCTCCGATCTATTAAGAGATAATGAGAACTAAACCTATTAGGTTTCCCAAGATACCGAACCATCATATATAATTTCTTTCTCTATATGAAGAGTTATGAAGGTTTGAGGAATAAAGAAACTCTGATTATTCTTTTTTTCGGATTGAAATGTAAATTGCTGTTGCAGTTGTGATCACATTGTAATAATTAATACGCATTGTGCGCTGTTACTTGAAATTGAAAATGCAGTAACGTGGCTAGGTAATTGGTAGTGTTAGTGGTTGTGGAAATCCACGAAACTGCAATGCAATATAATTGCAAATGTGGACAGTGATTTAAAAGTTGTGAAATTGGAATTTTTGCCATGAATTGTCTGAAAGTATGTTTGGACCTCAGAGAATCGTTTCTTGAATTTTTCATTAAGATGTTATTCCATTCATTGTATCCTAGTGCAGCTAGTTAGTGGAATCTTTACTTAATATTTAGGATTGAAATAATTTAATTGGAAGATTCATATGAATTAATCTTTTTCAGTTTTTGTTTTTGATGGATTCTTGTGTAGAGCCCGGAGAGTATGTTGTTCGCGAGGGTGAACCCGGAGATGGTGTGTACTTCATATTGGATGGAGAGGTATGCTTAAATATTCATGTCGTAGACCTTAGAGAAACAAAAACAGACAGCCAGGTTTCAATTTTCACTATTTCCTATGCAAATCTTCAAAAACAGATGACAAAATGAAAACAAGGTGGCAATTTTGTAATTACTAGTAAAAACAGTAAATTGTAAACTTAAAAGTTTTGTCAAATAAATAATGCCCTTAACTTTTTATTAAAATAATGGGAAACAAAGATCAAATTCTTGATCACTTGGGTCATAGAGGCTTAGATACTATGTCATGAACTAACTATCCCAATAGCTTAAACTTATGGGTGAAACCATATGAATGGTTTTATATTTACCTGTAGCATTTCAATTGACAAATTTACGCTGAAAATCCAGTTTCGTTGCTTGTAGGCTGAGGTTCTTGGATCTGTTAGTGCCAATGATGAAAATCGACCAGAGTTCCAATTGAAACAATATGACTACTTTGGTTATGGTAGTAAACTTCATTCTTATTTCCTTTCATCCCATAGGTTACATACTTGTCTGGTAGTTTATGCCATCTTGAGTTATTTTCTGTTATCGGAGACATGAGAATGTTGTGAACTTGCAAATTGCAGGTTTGTCAAACACAGTTCACCAGGCAGATGTTGTTGCTTTGTCTAAGGTGCCCTTTTAGTTTCTTGTCCTGCTGCTTTCCAATGTCAAAACCTCAGGTTGAGTGTACAAGCAATCACCTGAGATGCACTTAAACAAAATGAATTATTTACTCCTGTGCTGACATGTGGCAGCTGACATGCTTAGTGCTTCCTCATGAGCACTCAACACTGCTGCAGCCAAAGTCTATCTGGAGAGCAGAAAATTCTCTCGAGACATGCTCACCTGTGGAGAATATATTGCATTTGGAGCCGCTCGAGGTTCTCTCAATATATATCATTAATTTGATTATTGATTTAAGGCATTTATGGAGTGATTAACTGGGAGAGAAAAATAATTGTATGTTTTACTGCCTGTGTACATCACTATACTAATTCTGTCCTTCATAAATCTTTTCACAACTTGTTTGTGCATGACTCTCAGAAAAGACATGCTAACATGCATATGGTGAAGATAAGAAATTAAAAGAAAATTGGAAAAAGGAAAGATGATACAGCAATTTAAATATTTTTTAAGATAGATCATAGATGTATGACTGCTATTAGAAAAGGGTAAGTAGAACTAGACTGATGTGGTTGTCCTGGTTCTCTTTGATAGTAAAATTTTGGTATTTCTGTTGAAACATATGGTGCATCTTTGATGGTATGTAGTAATACCCTGGAATTCTGCCTTAAATTAAAGCATTTTCTTATTCTCTTTGGAAGGTAGATATCTTCCAAGGAATTACCCTTCCAGATGCTCCAAGATTTGGAAAGGTGTTTGGGGGGCAGATGATTGGACAGGTATGATCATACTGCTTTATCTTCCATATTAAAGCACACTACCCATGTCAGTGGCATCTTTTATAGATATATTGATTACTGAAAATTTAATGTGCAGGCTCTGGCTGCAGCTTCAAAATCTGTTGGCTCTCTTAAGGTTGTTCATAGTTTGCATGCCTATTTTATTCTTGCAGGGGATTTAAACAGTAAGCATGCTTAATCACTTGACTTTGCTGACAATGCTCTGAATGTGACTTCCCTTTCTACTTCTTTTTACTCATTTTCCTGAGATGAGATGTGTGTCCTATAATACCTTTATAAACTATGACGCTTGAAAGGTTTATTTTCCTTTTCTGGGTGTGGAACATTCTGCTACCATATTTGGTGACTGTTGTCATCATACCTGGCCAGTACAGATTTGCTTCCAGTCTTCTACATGTGCAGTAAACCCCTGAATGGCCACTAAAAGGTGTGGCATGGAATTTCTGACATAAAACTGGAATCCAGGTAGAAGTGGATGATATCACATATGGACTTGTAAAATTTCTTACCCTGTTCCGGAGCATAACTAGGAAGAAATGATTTTTTGGAGAAAGGAATCTGCAATCTCTTGTTGAATTTTTTCTGCATCCATCCAAATTGGTCTAATAAGAATCACAATTCCCCTTCCTCCTTTTGTAATAAATCATCATCCCCATTATTATCCTTTCCCATCTTATGCACTTGTCAAAATCATATCTCAATATCTTAACAAACCAGTCCTGCTGGTTTTGAGTTGTGATTCATTGTTCCAACAGATGGTGAAGACTTTTTGGTCGTAAAGACTGAATTTTCTGCCCAAAAGATAGGACACCAATATTGTATGGGCATAACTAAAGCCAGGAGTTCCTGCATTACAATATTGTATGGACATATCTAAAAGAGCCTTGCTATAATAAGCTATGGGTCTGGACTCCTGCATTACAATAGCTCCTATGCCTGACCCCAAAGCATCAGCTTCAACGATGAATGGTTTTGAGAAATTAGGTGTCACTAAAACAGGTCCCATGATCTATCTTTGCTGCAATGCCTCAAAGGATCACTGTGCATCTAACATCCAGTGAAATTTCCCCTTTTTTATTTAAAAAAAAAAAACTCGGTATTTTCAAGCTCTTTATGGGTCATTACCTAAACTCCATGCTTTAATATAAGCTAGATCTTGTTATCATGAATTACATATGCTGGGGCTCTGTTGGAGAATAAGCTAGTTTTCATGTTGTCTTTCTGTAAGTTTCTGCCAGAGAGTAGATCCTATAGTTGGTCTTTTATGATAATTAACTTTTGAGTAAAAATTGTTGTGCAAAAACAAAACTTTTGAATAAATCATGTCATATATTCTGTATGATTGATTTTATAAAATCTGATGTGTGAATTCCAGTATTATCATACTTATACCATGTTTTTTTCACTACAAATTTATTTGTGTGCTTTAGCTTATAATTAATAAAAAAATTATACATAGTATGGACATTTCTTTTCCAGTGCCAATTACATACCAAGTTCACCGTCTCCGAGATGGAAAGAGCTTTGCTTCAAGGAAAGTGGATGGAATTCAAAAGGGAAATGTCATATTCACTCTGATGGCTTCATTTCAAGTAATCTATATTCTTCTTAACTTAGAAAAATTTAAATTTTTAGTAATTATTTTGTTTTCTGTAGTTGTGAACCTAGCCTTGTTGTGCCCTCCCTCCCTCTCTCTCTCTCTCTCTCTCTCTCTCTCTCTCTCTCTCTCTCTATATCTATCTATCTATTTAATGGAATGTAGTCTATAACACCAAGTTTTAGTACTACACTTCTATTTTAACCTGTGCAATGCACATAAGTTTCTTTTTGTCTTTTTAATTTTTTTTCATAACTGCAAAACACAATATGGCTAATATATCTTCATTTAGGCTGCTGTCAGCATGACTGTGACATGTTCTTTTAACATATATGCTCTTGCTCCAGTCAAGGAATTTCGTTCTGAATTTGAAATAAATTTCAGTTATTTTCTTAATCTACAGAAAGAAGAATCAGGGATGGTCCACCAAGAAGTAGCTATACCATCTGTCCCTGCTCCAGATAAGGCAAGATACAAGCTTATGTCTGTTAAGATTTTTTGGTATGGTGGTTTTCTGATTATTAATATTTTTCAATTTGTTGCTTATAGCTTCTGCCAATGGAAGAGCTACGGGAGAGACGTCTTACTGACCCTCGTTTACCAATGTAAGATTTATTTCGAAGAAAAACTTGGTTGAGGCAATATTATTGTTCTATATGACTATATTTGTTTTCATTTATCTTTCTTTGTATGTTGTGTTTGCTTTTGTGGGACGTTCATGGGATCTCCTCTATTTATCATAATGTATCTGTCAGGACTATATAAAGGCTACACATGAAACTAAATTATGTTTTTTGATCTATTGGGATTTGGGTCATACAACAGGGAAACCCATATCCTTCCCATCAATCCATCCTTGTTTCAAATTTGAATCTGGAATCTCCAAGTTGGGGTGCCTGGTCCTTAATCATCGAAATGTCTGATTGGTTGAAAAACTCCTCAAGAACAAATTTGCCTTTGGGATATTATCAAAATGACGTTTCTTTATGAATTTTAATATGATGAAAAATAAAATTGATGGAAACTTTGGATTTGTTTGGTTTGAGAAAAACTATTTTTTATTTCTTGTTTTCAATCATAATTACAAAAATTTCATCTTGTATAGGAAACACTAAAAAAATGAAATGTTTTAATCATTTCTTATACAAATCTTTGAACACAAGAAACAAAGTCACATTTTTCTAATTATTTGTGAAAACCCTTACGTAAATACATAAAATGTTTTTCCAAACCAAACAATCGTTTAAACATTTTCCTGTGAAGTTTGTTTTTGCATTATTTGATTAAAAAAATGCAAGAAAACTGGCACATGACTTTCAGGTTTCAGTGTCAGTATTAAAAAACTAAAGAATTCTGGTTGAGTGACCCACTGTTACATAGTCATCCATGGAATGCTCTGAGGATATTGTCATAGACGTAAGAATTTTCACAGTATATTACTATAAGCTTTTGAATACTTGTGCACCATCAACAATAATTTTTTTTACTTTGTTTTTATTTGGGGCTCTTTAATATTACATAAAAGTAAAATGTAAAGACTTCTTATTTGGCCAAAGGATGGTATGATCATGAACTATGTTGATAAGTCTGCATGCTGATTTTCTGCACTGTAATGACAAAATTCTTTGCCTCAGAACCTATCGGAACAAAGTAGCTACATCTCAATTCATCCCATGGCCCATAGAGATACGGTTATGTGAATATGAAACTGCAACAAATATGACAAAATCTCCTCCCAGGTTAGTCAGATGTTGTGTCTGCAATTTTTCACTTACTTTTATTATCAGCATTTATGCAATGTACTGATCAGAAAGATTTGGAAGGGAGCATCGCCCTCCTTTCTCACCAAATCATTTTTCCAAATGTAACCTTAATGCCTGATTTTTTAAATGCTAGATATTAATTTGAACTTGTGTAAATACTGTTTGCAGTTTGAGATACTGGTTTAGAGCAAAGGGAAAACTTTCAGATGATGAAGCCTTGCATAGGTACATACATATCTTCTATTTACTTTCTCTGTGTCTGGATCTCCAAGTGTTTTAGCAGAATTGGTAACTCAATTAAAACTTGGCTTAAATGTAATTTTAGCCCCTGTGTAGTTTTGATTCCTCTATTCTAAAATAAAAACATTTAGTCCTCCGGTATTTTAAATTCCACAATTTAATCCACCTATTTTAAAATAAATATATTTAGACCTCTATTTTTGTAAAATCCGTAATTTTGGTCATTTCATCAAATTCAAAAAACATTAATAATAATAAATTAACTTGATGTGACTCAAATTTAGTGATCTTACACAAGATAATTTGTTAAATCTATGTTATAATCAATGTTAATATCTTAATAATTAATATTTTTAGTTTGAAAAAATGATCAAAATTATAAATTTTACAATAGTGGGGACTAAATGTCTCTATTTTAAAGTTTTGAAAAATTTACAAACTAAAACTGATTTATGTTTTCAATTCATACTTTTCAGTTTTCTTTGTTTCCAGTTTTAAAAAATTGTTACCAATTTTATCATTTTTCTTTTAATTTGTTAGAAATGGCACTTCTATAACCTCCCTCTTGTCCGTGTCACAACTCACAAGACAACACTAGTACTGAATTTGCCTTTACCACCACGCGCAACCTTAGCGCCAGAACATTCATCATGCTCTGTCTGTCATCCACAACAACCTCAAGCCACCCCACAATCTGTAGAGACTGCGACGTTCGTAACCTGCTTCCCTTCATCTTCATTCTTCACCCTCGTCATTTCTGCTTACCACGCCTCCCTTCAAAACTTCACAAATTTCATATTAAAGACAGACACGTAAATAAATCAAACCTAGAAATGTTTTGTTTCTTTTCCCTTTTCCGAGAAAGGGACAAAGAAAGGGAAAAGGAAAAAGTTCCTTTTAATGTTATTGTTTATTTGTTTCTTCTGGAAATTTGATTCATCAGCTTGGTGTGAAAAAAAATAATAAAAATAAAACATTTTGAGGTGGGAATCAGATATCCAATTGGAATTTTGATGAAATGTGCAAAAGGAGGTGTGGGGAATTTGTGTTTAGATTTGAAGCTGGTGAATGTGATTAAAATTGCAGGAAAGGGGAAGAAGGATGGTTCGGGAAAAGGAGCATCGGGTTTAGATTAAGGCACTGCTGCAACAAGAGCCAAATCTCATTGAGCAGTTCGGCGCCGTCAATATTGAAGGTAGAGAGGAAGGTGGGGGTCAACAACGATGATGTTGTTCTGCTCAACGTCGGAAATGTCAGTGGCTTTTTCGAATGAGGGAGGGGCGAAGCATTCACGAATGAGGGGAGCTATTACAATAGTTATAAAAAACTTACAACTTTGGATAGGAAACCCCTTTTTTTGGTTTTCAAAATTAGCCTATTTAAGTGTTTTAAAATTTGGTTAAAAACCATTTTAACACCAATTTTGCCAAACAACTTTTATTTCCAAAATTTCATTTCAAAACTAAAAACTACAAACTGACAATACAAAATTAAATGTTTTTATTTTGAAGAATAGAGGAACTAAAATTCCATTTAAACCTTACTTACAACTTTAACTGATGTGCGAAACCAATGCTTGCATCCATTAGAGCCCTGTGACTGTGAGACTGCCTGAATCTGGTTGTCTTGGAGTAGCAATGCGATACTCTCTTTAGTATTCTTAAACAATACGTTGATTTCTTGCATTTTGTAACTTTTTCATACAATGTATTGCAGGTGCGTGGTGGCATACGCTTCCGATCTAATATTTCTTCAAGTAAGTTTGAATCCCCACCGTGAGAAGGGTTTCAGGACACGTTCTGTTAGTCTGGATCACTCGTAAGTATCTGAATCCTACAGGTTTCTTGATAAGTTGTTTATTTGTTAACATTAGAAAATGTGGGGGCATGTGCAACAAGTTTTTCAAGGTATGAATTTGCTTTCTTGCTTTTTGTTAAATACTTTTTTGATTTTTCATTTCAGTATGTGGTTTCATCGATCCGTAAAAGCTGATGACTGGGTGCTATTCGCGGTGAGTTTCATACTAGTTTCATTCTTGTTTCTCATGTTTCATTTTGGGGAAATAACAGCAAAAGATTTTTTCATAATAATATTTCCAGTTAATGATCAATGAGCCAAATCAATATTCAATTGTTACTCATTCATCACTTAGGTCCTATTTGGTTTACTACCAAAATCAATTTTACACATGTTTCAAGATAAAACTTATGGTTGAGATTTAGGCACACATATTAACCATGTTTATCATTTTAAAATCAATTCTACTAAATCTAAATGAAAGAGGAATCCTATGGTTTACTGTCATTCTGTTAACTCTTTTGTATTTGAATTTAATGATTATGCACTAATCTTGTAAAAAGTTTTACCCTATCAATCAATCAGTAATCATTATTATATAACTTTTAAAGTAATTATTCAAAAATTCAAAAAATTTAACATACATGATAATTTATTCCATTAATTTGTTGTTATTTTGATTGCAAATTCATTTTTCTATGTAGATCTTTACTCCAAGTGCCTATAGTGCACGTGTCTTTGTCACCGGCCAAATGTTCAATCAGAAGGGAGAGGTAAAGCATGATCAGATTATCCAATCATTTTCGCTCTTTCTATGTATAGCTTTGTCTTACAGTGTGCCACTCTGTTAATCTTGCAGCTTCTTGTATCATTGGTTCAAGAAGGACTAGCCAGGAAAATTAATCCCGGAAATTCAGCCATTAAATCTAAGTTATGAACTGCTGAAAAATGCACAGATTAGCATGTATCCATTTTATAGTTATTTTAGAAAATTCCACGTATCCATAACATCTTAAAATCTAAATTTATATGTTAATTTTTGTATTGTTCTAAAAATGCTTCTTTCGTATATACTATACAATAAATTTGATAATGCTCCAAACAGATTATAAAAATGAATAACCTAACTCATCAAAAGGTTACTCTGAAACAAAGTCCAAATTATAATATTCATAAAATTGATAGTATAATTAATAATATACTCAATAATTTCATTGGTAAATAATGATTTAAACAATATTTCAAATCATCAATTAATATTAACCCACGTAATTTAATTAAATTCAACAACTTTGTCTAATTACCGTCAAAGCATGATACAGAATAAAATGGAAGTAAAAGCTTAATCTTTAAATGGAATAGATGGAAAATAACCTTGGTATTCTTTTGTTTGAATATTTTAAGTGTGGTAAATATCTTGATACTGTAAGAAACTATATCTAGTAAAAGAGTGATATGTTCTTGTACCATAGAAGCAAAGACACTAAGATGAAGCAATGTAAAAGCCAGATTTGAGTAATTTACATATAAGTCACAAGTTCAAATTTCAGTACTATCATTGTAATAAGAAAAGAAAAAAAGTATCATGCAACATTGATACATGTATCTTAATATAATGCTTCAGATTGACAAACATTTAACACTTATCACACATTGACATCAAATAATAATCCGGGTAGAGCAGAACCCACAATCATTTGATCCTCATTCCCCAAATCACCAACATCAACAACCACAGTGCTAAGCACTCTCCCAACAATAAAAATGCTTTTACCAACTGCAACAAGTTGAAAGGGTGGTCTAGCATTCAAAGGTAATAGCCTTCCAACGGGTATCCACTCGCGTCTCTCTTTAAGCGACATCATTAACCTAGTTCTTCCCAAACTCTGATCCAAGACATAAAGGGTACCATCAACAACTACAGGACCTCTCCATCCTGAAACCATGTCATCATCTGCATACTGCCATGTCCCACTAGATGGCTTATATACAACAGCAGATACATGAGGAGTTACAGGATATTTGCTGGTACATCGGACGTATATATTCCCATCAAGAACCACTGAATGTTTAATTTCAGAAACAATTTTAGGATCTGTCTGAGATGTCCAACAATTTGTCAAAGGGTCAAAAGTCTCCCAAGAATGATCACTTGAATTTGAACCTCCTCCCCCGATAACATACAGTTTTTCATCTGAAACTTCACAAGCAAAGTTGTACCTGAAATCTTATGTAGAAGAAAATAGTGATCTCTACAGTGCAGTAGGGGCTAAAATTAAGACTGAGTAGGACAACATGCAGTTTTGTTTTTGATAGCAAAATATAGACAGCTAAAATTGACAGAGATTTTCTTTGACCATATTATGAAAGCATGATGCCATATTAGTTCTTGATACA
This sequence comes from Glycine soja, assembly GCF_004193775.1. Lineage (NCBI taxonomy): Eukaryota > Viridiplantae > Streptophyta > Magnoliopsida > Fabales > Fabaceae > Glycine > Glycine soja. Next base: position 975,392 of record NC_041004.1, read on the forward strand.
TCCATCAGTTTCCTTCCTCCTTAATCCCACTTCCCATTTTTATTCATAAAAGAACACAAGACAGATAGATATAAAACTTTTTAATTCTGAAAATAATACTATGTTTGTGGCTTAGTTTCTAGTTTGCTGGTATCGTCGATTCGATCTCAAAGGTTCATGTAACTGCAATAACTACCTAAAATCTATGAATAGAAATAAGGATACTTACCTAGCAGTTGACAAGGAAGTAGCTTGAGCCCAACATTTTGAGGAGGCATCATATGAATAAACCTCGTCAGTAGAATCTAGAAACTCACTACAACCACCCAATAAGAATAGCTTATTTCCCAAAGCTTCAAAACCCATGCCTTTTCTTTTCGATAGTTGAGGCAGAAGACCACCAACTAGCTAGTAGTTTCCTATATCTTCTGGAGTCGGTTGGATCCAAAACATAACACAAAATCTCCTTTGATTTGTCGTTCCACAAAGCATAAATCCAGGTTTCATCGAGTTTGTGCTTTCGGCGATAACATAACCACTCTTCACTGCAAATTAAGTCCCTCCATCTCTTAGAGACACACTTGAGGACAGAATGATATTTTCTAGGAATTCTTGCCAGGCACATAAGAGAAATATCATCTTGAAGGCCACAAATAATTTGATAATTTGTGGCTTCTACTTCATTGTCACTATTTGATGATTCTTTTCCTTATCTGCATGCTCCATTTGATAGTACAGAGGACCTGAAAAGGAAAAGAAAAATGTTGCTAAAACCATCAAAATTTCACTTGCTCTTTCAACTCATTTGTGTGTACATTGTACAACAAACATCTAGATGTTGTGATCCCAATCTGAAAGTAATGTCATGGCAGACCCAAACCTTAAAGGGTTTGTGTTAAGGCACAAACAAGATCAAGTTTTGTGTGACCAGCTCTGTAGAATTTTTAAGGCTTAACATTAAGACAGTGAGTGCACAAATCATGTGATTTGACCTTTTTTTTTATTCACTTCAATCAACTTACAAGTCTCACTAAAAAGCCTGCAGACTGAAATCATGTGCAAGCTCACAAGCATTTAGTTAACATGTTGAAGAATGAAATATCAGACTCCAAAAATGTTTAGAAGTTTCTAGCTATTGAAAAACAATTTCCTTCTCCTTCAACCTACATTGTCCTTAATTTTTTCACTATACCCCTCTACAGAACATGATTAAGTGCGACTTAAGCATGATGTGAAGTGTGGTCACTTTCTTGACAAAACACAATTTACAAAAATACGTCCATTCCATTTTTCAGGCATTAATTTTCAAAACATACAATACAACCAGACAGTGCAAACATGCACAAATATATGATAGGTATCCGATATGACAATACAATTATTCTAAAAATATATAGGATTCAATATGTAACAAAAATAATTAAGAACTTTCTTGGACATTACTTAAAATAAAATAAAAATATGAATCATTATCATCATAAATTACTTTATATTATTTACAAATACAAATAAAAATAGTATTATCAATCTTATTCCTTTCTTGAAATCATCCATAAATAGGGTAATTTCTATTTTTGATTTGTCAATGGACAATGTTTCCATGTTTCTATATTTGGATTTTCATAAATTTTATCATAGATTTGGATATTACTGGTAAAGTATCCAAGAGTGTCGGTATCGGATACAAATCTATGAAGCAAATTGAAGTGCTTCATGAGGAGAAACAAACTTCTTTTATCAAGTTATACCAAACACAATACTCTTTTAACTTCAAGCATAACATTTTCATCCTATTTAAGGGGCAAAGGAGATATATGCACAAGTTGCATCAAATCACATAAGTATAACAGAAACAAGGTTCCCAACTTCTTTACACACACCTTCCATGCTCTCACAATTTCACATAAATAGAAAACTCACTAACCGAAAGCAATCACTGCAACTCCAGATCTAAAAGCAAAGAGGAACACAATTTTCTCATTGATTGCCAAAGTTTTGATCATGCAAGTAAATGCTGAATAATCTATGAGACCTAAATGGAAGATCGAGTGAGAGAAAGGGAAAATTCTAATTATTTATTTATTTTTGTGTTAGGGGTAATGGAAAAAGAGAAAGTCACCTTGTAACGAAACTAGGGATTCATCTGAGAAGTGCACAAACCAAGAAAAACAACTTCATCTCAGTCCTGGAGATATTTTTAGTATCTTACGAATTTCCTATTTATTTTATTAATAAAAATGCAGGAGGAAAGGTTAGGGCCGCAGTATAGGGCAGAAAAAAGGCCAGGACTTTAAGAATATTTATAAAATAAATTGAACCTTTGACATGTAACACACAAAAATCACAGAACTTTAACAATATTTATAAAGATATTTATAAAATAAGTTGATTTTTTGACATGCAACATACAAAACTGTCTAATAATATATAACGTGTTTGGTTTGGTGAGAAATTCTCTCACCATGTGTCTCATAGCATGTTTGCATGATTCAATGGAGAATCCTCTCACTGTGTGTCTCATGTCACAGTCTATCTTTTTTTTTTTTTTTCTATTTTTGTTTGTTTGTTTGCATCCGAACTCCTCATGTCTACAAGGATCGAGCACTTTGAATCCATCCCTTTTTTCTTGTTTTTTTTTTTACTCACTTTTGCTATTTTCTTTTCGGAAGAACTAAATTAAATTGCACTTAAGTTCAGTCATAAATGTATGTGGATAGCAAATACATACATAGGAATGCATAAAACAAGCTTAAAGCAACCAAAATAGAGGCTTAACAAATTAAAGATTGGTAAATTAAAGATATACCCCACAGTGACTTTCCAAAGTTCAAGTAATTGAAAGTTCCATAAATAAGGAGTCAGCGTGTTGAAGAAAAAGCTATAGCTCAACTAAAATTCTGAAATAATGGAAGATTAAGAATAGAAAGGTCCATCTCTTCCCTAAATTCTAAAATCGTGGTTAGCATTATACACTGTCATATAAACCTTGGCTTTCAAAATGTAGTCTCGGATATAACTCTGTATAACAAGGTTGTAGGGCCATTCGCGTTGGAAGACTCGGATATAAGTGGAGAGTTACGCAGAATCTTCAACTCACGCTCACTCCATATCTGGTTCAGTTGAAGCAGTTCAAGGGCAGGAGATCGATAGACGAAGTGCACAGTTGCAGTTGAAAACTCTTGAGATTAGGGAGACAAACATCGCAATCACAAGGAATAAGGAGGCACTCGAGCTTCAAGGTGACAATTGTGGATAAACCAGCAGAAAGTGATGACTTTGAATTTCAATCTTGTAACCCTACGTGGATTAGGTCTAAAAATTTGTAAGTGATATGTAATGATCATAAATTTACAACTCTATTCATTGATATACCCTTTTTTTAAGCAATAATTGGTATACCAAAAAATTTAAAATTATCATTTTTTTATTGGCTTAAATCTTTTATTTAGTCCATAAAATTTAGTATTTTTTTTTTCATGCTTGTACATTTTTTTTATTTTTAGTTCTTATAAATTATATAGTGCTTTAAATAATTTTTTTACTATTCAAACACTAATTAAAATGTTTTAAAGACTAAAAAAAATAAACATAATTTGGAAGGATTAAAAATAAAATAAAAAATTATAATGACTAAAAATATATTTAAAATTTCGTTATTTTATTTAAGTTTAAATTTTATTTCAAAGAAAAAATGATTTCAATTTAAATTATAAAAAAATGATTTTGAATCAATGATACAATTAAGTATTGAGTATTCTAAGGTCATTGTACTCTCTTTTCCTAGCCAATATTCTCATCACTCAAGGCAAGTACTGTTTCACAAGCCTCTCTAGAGGTAATTAAATGATTTCAATTTAAATTATAAAAAAATGATTTTGAATCAATGATACAATTAAGTATTGAGTATTCTAAGGTCATTGTACTCCCTCTTCCTAGCCAATATTCTCATCACTCAAGGCAAGTACTGTTTCACAAGCCTCTCTAGAGGTAATTAATGCTTCATAATATAAGAAAGGACATAATTAAAAATTGACCGAATACAGGGGTTGTTTGAAGAGTATTACAAAGAACATAGGAAAACAAGCTTGAGAAGACAATTCCATTGACATCGAGTTATAATGGAATTGTAGAGAGAATGAATCGTAACAATGTACCATCAATGATAAAAATCAGGTGTATGATCTTTCATGCAAAACTATCCAAATCCTTTAAGCAATGACAACTACAGCGAGTTTGATTTTTTTTTTTCTCCTTTTGTGCCACTGTTTCTTAATTATAGTCATTTGAGAGTATTTGGCTGCAGTACTTTAGTTCACATTCCAAGATATGAGAGGTCCTAGTCCTAGCTTGATGAGAGATCCAAATAATGTGTCTTCCTAGGTTAAGTTCATGAAGAGTTTGATTGGATCCAATTGGTAAGAAAATTAGCAAAAGAAAAGATGTGATATTTCTTGAAGACCAAACCATTGAAGATTTTGAAAAAGTTGAGAAACAGATCACATCAGTTGACACAAGAAGTTACATTAATGTTGCACCTTAACCTTAAAAAAAATATATTTTGAATCTCTGTGATCAATTGTTAAATGATAACGTGTCAGTTAAAAATTTCAAAATTAATTTTTTATTGTTTAAAAACAGTCGGTATTCATTTAGATAATTAAACTACAATTTCTGGCTGTTTAAAATTGGGTATTACGAATCATGGATCTGTTGATTTTTTGTCAATACGGGCATGTGTCCCAAAGTTAGGAAAATGAAGAATGTGTTTCTGGTCATTTTTGTATTGATTTGTTAAAAGGAGTTTCCGAAAGTTTAGAAATTTAGCTCAATAACAATCTGGGTGGCTCTTGTGTTCTTAATTGCCGTGAAAAAAAATTGAGTGGATATTCTGTTGATATTTGATGATGGAAAGAAGTCAAGATTTGATTTTTTTTTGTTTTTGCTTGAATTAATTCTGGCAATTTTTAAACCATATTTTTTCCAATCAAGCCTTCCCTTAAATTTTCAGTTACGTATTTCTATTAACCCATTACAATTTTGAAAAAAAAAATTAAAAGTTTTAGTTATGAAAATACTTTATATAACTTTATCAATAGTGTTTAAGTCTTTATCAATAACATTCTTAATCAACCTTTATATACCTTTCCCCAGAAAACAAAATTTTACATCTTTATAGTATTTTCTGAACGTGATCATTGATAAGCATATATATGCAGGAATTGTTTGTTTTAATTTATTTTTAAAAAAACTAAATAGGCATTTAAAGAGTGAGATAAAAAAAATTGAAAATTATATCCATATTTCTGTTATTGATTACAAAGAATAGCATGCTAAAATTTATAATTCAATAAAAGGTTAAATTAATAATAGTTGGTAGTATAAATTAACAATTTAGTAGTCAATTATGAACTTAGAAAATCAAGAAAAAGCATAGTCTAATATGTACGGTATTATTAAAACTGCAGAAATAATTTAATACTAATGATTCACCTTAAATTCTTAATTAAACCCGCAGCCCACATAGGTTGAACCTAAGGTAAAACCTATGGAAAGCCAAGTGACAAAATAGAGGCCTTTAGCTTAAACTTTGAAATATCAAAACTTGCTAGCTAATCCTTTAAGGACGAGTGATATGATCCATGTCATAGCTAGAAGCTTAGAACTCGATAAATTAGATTTTGATGTCAAACTTGGACCAAATAAATTGTTGCATGAAAGCAATGAAATTTACTTTCGACGGCACGTACAGGGACTCCCATTAATACAAATAAATTTACTAATTTTAATATATATGTAATTTTCGTTACAACAATTCAATATAGTATTGAGGCGTGGAAGCTTGAATTGGATGCTATAGTACTATTGTGGTCCTTTTCTAGCAAAATCCATCAGTGACGAAACTCCTAGTTCTAAAATAAACAAAAGACAAAGATTGAGAAAAAAAAAATTACACATTTACAACTATAAATTACCATCTAAATGTCACCCTTTTCAGCAAGCACACAGCAAAAAACAACGTAGAAAAGAGAGAACATATACAAAATGAAGGTTTCTAACTCAATAGCATCCTTTGTTCTGTTGCTGATTCTCATTTCAAAAAATTGTTTGTGTTCTGAAGCACAGCAGTGTCGTCCAAGTGGGAGAATCATGGGAAAGAAGCCTCCTCCTGGAGAATGCAACAAAGAGAATGATTCAGATTGTTGTGTGCAAGGCAAGGCGTACACAACATACAAATGTTCGCCAGCAGTTTCAAGGCACACAAAGGCTGAACTCACTCTGAATAGTTTTGAAAAGGGTGGAGATGGAGGTGGCCCTTCAGAATGTGACAACCAGTACCATTCCGATGACACACCGGTAGTCGCACTCTCCACCGGATGGTTCAACGACAGGAGTAGGTGCCTCCACAACATCACCATCAGTGGAAATGGCAAAAGCGTGGTGGCTATGGTGGTCGACGAGTGTGACTCGACCATGGGATGTGATGAAGACCATGATTATCAACCACCTTGTTCCAACAACATTGTTGATGCCTCCAAGGCTGTCTGGAAAGCCTTAGGTGTGCCTCACAATCAGTGGGGTGGATTAGAAATTACATGGTCTGATGCTTAATCTAATTAATGCTACTCTACTAGTACATGCCTGCCTTCTATCTAGCTATTCTCCATGTGTTGTGTTGGTTAATTAATTTGTCTAGTGTGTCATGTAAAAATTGTTGTATGTATTGTCATATATATATATATATATATATGATATTGTTATACATTTTCAACTATATTGTTATAAATTAGGGCTGCCAATTAATCAAAAAGGAACTCGATCGGAGGATAATTGTTCAAGTGGATTAGGGTACAAAAAATTAAACAAACATTTTAGTCCCAAAATATAGGTAAAACCAAATTTTTAGTATTCTAAGAAAATCTGATTAAAAATCTGAAACTAGGATAGCCAAGAACATGGAGTTACTATCAGTGTTTTCTTCTCTTTTTTTCAGCAGAATACTAGATTAAAAATCTGACACTAAACATTCATGCAAATTATTCCCAGCACTACAACGAAAAGCCGTGAACCACTCAGGAAATTAACATCATCATATGCTTGCTGCAATGTGATAGCAATACTACACAAGCATATAGTAGGCTCAAGAGAACAAGTGCCATATGAACCTACCAGAATCTGTTATAACAGAATTCTATCCCACTACCCCACCCATTTGGTTATTCTATTTTACCTACCGTGCAACAGCACTTGGACCTAGTCTCATATTATAAATAATGTACTCCACCAGAAGTAAAGAAGAAGAGAAGAATTATGAAATACCAGCTTAGTGTAGCTTAGCATAGAGTAGCTTAATTTCAGTTCGTATCAATTGGTCCGACCTGCCCTTCTCTGCCGCTCTTCAATGGCAGATGCCGAACCTTTTGACGCCAGCCTGGACCGGCTCGAGGCAGCCATGGCCAACCTCACTGCAGTGGATTCTGATCTCCATGCATCTCACCTTCATTTAGACACGCTCCACGCTTCCATGCTCTTCAAATTAGATCTCATTAGCCTGAAACTGGATACCCTGATCTCCCGCCAACGCTCCCCGTCATGACGAAAAGTGTAAGAAAAATCTCCTTTATTAATGATCCATCTTCAGGACAGTACCTTTACCATATCCTCCATCTCCGTCAGTCCCTGTTTCTTTCATGTGTCTTTGTAATTAATCAATCATGGTATTGATAACTTCATAAAGTATTGCCATTTGACTAAGTGCATGTGTGAGGTAATAAGAAATGTGGGTATAAGTAATCAAACAAGTTTAATTGTTTAAGAGGTGTGCAAAATAACCGGTTCGAACCAAACTATTTTAGGACTGAACCAAACCGAACCAGTTTAGGACCAAACTGGTTCTAAAAAAAGAACTGAACTGTTTTTAAAAACTGGTTCAGTTCAAATCAAACTGTTTTTATAAAGTGTGGTTCACTTATAACTGAACCTTTTTTTTCTCATTAACGAAGTTCTGGTTGCGTGACTGTCACCTGACACTTGCTTCCTTTTTTTACTGAACCTGATACTTGTTTTAATGCTGTTGATTGGAAAGGAATGGCTTATACATTTTTAACCCTGGATCCTGGATATTTACAAATGATGGCTTTGTGTTGATCATGGAAGTTTTATTTTATATTGTGGACGAGCTTTCGGCTTTGGTTTTCTTACCAGCAGTTATTTGATTTGAGTTTCTCTGCCTAGGATGAAGTGAAATTTTACAAAAACTTGAGTGTTGAGTTTACAACGAGTGTTTATCTGTCACACGAAGCGGTCAATGTTGTTGCTGCTCGACTTAGTAGGGTGGAACCCTCGCTTAGAAAGGAGGTAGTTGAATACATGTGTGACACAGATTCTCATCTCTGGAGTATGAGGCGAACTTCTACAGTCCGATGACAGTGTTTTCTGGAATTCTCTCAGTTGTAAGATGGTTAGGGGAAGTTTCCACATGGAAGCATCCTATAACAACAGTGCTGGTGCACATTCTTTTTCTGATGCTTGTGTGTTTCCCTGAACTTATACTGCCAACCGTGTTTCTATACATGTTTGTCATCGGCATGTGGAATTGGAGGTTCCGGCCAAGGTGGCCTCCTCACATGAACATCAGACTCTCCTATGCAGAAAGGGTGACCCCGGATGAGCTTGATGAGGAATTTGACACATTCCCCACCTCAAAGAGCCCCGACATTCTACGTTGGAGGTACGATCGGTTAAGAAGTGTGGCTGGGAGGATCCAGAGTGTTGTTGGAGATTTAGCTACTCAAGGAGAGAGGATCCAAGCTCTTGTGAACTGGCGTGATCCTCGTGCCACTGCCATGTTCATGGTATTTTGCTTCGTGGCTGCTATTGCGTTGTATGTCACACCCTTCCAGCTGCCTATTCTTCTGACTGGATTCTACTTGATGAGGCACCCCATGCTTCGAAGCAAGGTGCCGCCTGCTCCGGTTAATTTCTTCCGCAGGTTGCCTTCTCTCACAGACAGCATGCTGTAAATGGACACTCTTGGTGTGTTCTTGAATCTTGAAAACTTATCTGCTGCTGCCAGTGTTTGAATCTGGCATTAGTTTTTGGCAGTGGTTGTAGAATCATTGGAGCTATCTCACTTTGTGTTGGTTTATTGAGTGTTGACTGTTGATGCAACTGTATACTTAGTGTGGTAAAACTCCAATGTAGTTTTCATGTTAATCAGCGTTTGTGAACTTATGTTCTATGCTTGAATGGCTCGTGACTATGTTAAATGATCTGTCTAAGCTCTTAAGTGACTAAGAAAATTGTATTTCTAAGAGGAGTATTGAAATGATCTTTGGGCTCAATTTGTCACTCCTTAAAAAATGAGGGTATAATATTTAGAGATGAGTATTGTAATTATATGAAAATTTCTTTCTAAATATTTTTACTAATCAATCTTAAAAGAAATACCAAAGTGTGTGAGTATTTTCTTGTTAACATGAGGATGCTATAGAATTACATTGCGATTTCATATCTCCCTGATTTCAATTAATTTACAAACTAGCAGGTGGGTTTTGAATCTTTTGATCAATTCTTTAACAAACTTAACATGTACATGTGTGTTCACAAAGTGTAAAGGAAGTGTACACATGCATGTGTACAATAAAATATGAAATTATTAAAATTGTAACCGTTGGGAAATCCTATGGGTAAAATGGGGGGATTTGAAGTGTTGTAGAGTCAAAGTTATCAAAAAATGGATAATCAGAGGCGTTACAAGCGGGGGAATCAAACCCCTAACCTTTCTGTTCTTTTTTCTCCTTTTATTATCCAATTAATCATATAACTTATATGTTATTCAACCTTTTTATTTTTACTCAATGACCCTCTCACTTAAATTCAACATTAATCTTTTCCCTTTTTCGGACTTAACACATTAATGTGAATCCGGCCACTATCAATTTGAACAACCCTTAATCTATTATTTGACGTTTTAAAATTTCATTTTTTTATTTTCGTATCAACACAATTTTTCTCTTATTATCAATATTTTTCTTTTCATTTTTTTATTTACAAAAATTACAACTACATTTGCATGTTTTACTTAAGAACTCAACATAAAACATTTCGATAAAATCAATTTTTCTTATCAACCAAGTTTTTTAAAATCATTTAGGGAAGAGTAAAACAACAAGGACAAATTTATTAATGTAAACTCGAAACACATAAGATTGAATCAACACAAGATTCAACACTTTTTTTTTATGTCTGGGTTTGAGGTCCCCCCTTATTATTGTACAAGTAGTCTTCTCTTGCGTGACAGAGATGTATGATCACATCCTTATTAAGTTATTAAGCTTTACTTTACATCTAATTGTGTATCATGCATCGGACCAGTGTATGTCTGATTCACCCCAGTCACGTTTTGGCACACCCAAAGCCTTCCAAACAGCCTTAGAGGCATCAACAACATTGTTGGGGCATGGAGGCAGAAAATCATGCTCAGCATCACACCCTCTTTTGGAATCACACTCATCAACCACCATGGCATGGACCCTTCTTCCCTTTCCAAAGATTGTGATATTGTTATGACACCTCTTTTTGTCATTGAACCATCCAGTTGATAATGCCACTACTGGAGTGTTGTCTGAGTAAAACTTGTTGTCACACTCTGAAGGGCCACCTCCATCTCCACCTTTCTCAAAGCTATTTAGTGTTAGAATTGCTTTTGTGTGATGAGAGATAGGTGGGGAACACTTGAATGTGTGGTAAACTTTTCCCTTTTTGCAACACTCAGACTCATTCTCTCTGTTGCATTTTCCTGAAGGAGGCTTTTTTCCCCTTAGCCTTCCACTTGGCCTGCAGTTAGCACCTGCAATGCTTATTAGCCAGAAACTGGCTACAAGAATTAGAAGAAAGAGAATGGTTTGAAAAGAAGTTGTACAAATTTTGAACTTCATCGTTCTCTTCTAATTTTATCTCTCAATGATGTTGTGTAATTAGAGAGTATAATCAGCATGGGTATTTATAGAGATACCAAGCTCAAATGACATAATCTCCTTGTCAAATAAGACATTCTATAACAAGTTCATTTTTCATTTACAATCCAATGAACATTGTTAAAATGTCACCACGTATTCAACGCTCATGATTATGTCTTATATCAAATGAAATTTAGTTTTTCCCCCATATATTCTCTCGGTTCCTAATTATGACACCCTTTTCAAAAATTTAATTTTTTTCCTTTTATAAGATTATTTTTTAATATATATTAATTATTTTTTCTCCTAAGCACTCTTAATTATTCTCTCAAAACATTAATGAGAATCAATTAAGTGAATAGATTTTTTTTTTATAAAAAAAATAATAGTATAAATAATTAACACATTTAATGTAATTTATTAAATTAATCATTTTTAAGAGACGCGAATCAGATTAAAAAAAATCTTATAATTAAGGGCGAAAAGAGAAGATTACATTCTTAATTCTATCTCCTGGTGCTAATCTTAATTTTAATTTGTAGTATTTCTCTATGGAGGGCCCCATTTGGCACATTAAGATTCAAAGATTTTTTCTGTAATATTTAATGGAAGTAATTAATAAATCAATTAAGTGTTCGCTTGACCTTGAACACATGTTCCGATCCGACAAATTATTTGGCAAAATGATAATATGATGCATAGTCATCAGCATAATATAATAGAACCATCCTGACTTATGATCTATTTATTGATCCTCATATTCTTCACAAATATTGTGTTCAGATTAGAATTAGTAGATCAGAAGTCGATTTTTTTTGTTCCCAACGTTAATAACACAGCCACCCATGTTCCTATATAGTAAATATTTTATGTTACTTCTCCAAATTGAATACAGATATTAGGAACTTAGGATTCGGATCCATACGGTTGAAACTTGAAATGCAGTAATTGGCATTTTGTAATAGAAGACGGCAACATCAAATTCACCACTTTTTTGTTGGATGGAAAGGCCCCAAAAGATTAACTACAAAGTGTTGTTTGGCTAAACACCTATGGGTAGAAGTAACTGCTTGACCAAATGGTTTACCAGACAGCACCATCGATCAAAATTGATATCATTAATATTAAATATTGGGGGAATGATCAATTTAGTCTAAGAGAGATACTATAAAAAATTAAAGTAAAACTTTTAAAAATTAATTAAGTCATCAGACTAAAACCTAAAATATACACAAGGATTCAAATTCTGTTTTACTAGCCTTCCAATATTTAATGAAACTAATAATTTAAGCAATATTCCTGTACGCATGTTGGGGCAATGCAAATTTACAAATTGGATAATTTACTCGAACCATCTCAAGCCTCGAATGAGATTCGATGATTCTGTGGGCAGAATTTGTCTACAAGAGAATCTAGCTTATATATGATACATGCAAATGCAGGCCAATGGTTGTTTCCCTAGCAAGAAACTGGCTTCGCTATTTTTCCAAATTAAGGAAACAATCACCACACTTACGTTTGTCATTGTCTTTTATATGCTCATTGTTTTTCTTTTCACATGGATTATAAACCATGGAGACAATGTCATGCGCAGCGTAGATGACCTTAATTAATAGTGAATTATGTGTCTACGAGCATTCAATAATCGGTTTTCTATTCCAAAAAATAATAGCAAGATCACAGCAATATTCCTATATATTATTCGTATGGTGTGTGAAAATTAGTGTTAATGGCATCTTCCATATGGAAGTTAATGAAACAGGATTTGGCACTAGCTATGCGAACAATACAAGGCAAAGCCGTACTTAGGTCATCCTTATTATTCCAAACCATATAATAAAATTTAACAATAACAGGTTGGTTTGTTTTTTCTTTGTCTAAATCACAAATATGTTTTATTGTAGAAGTTTTGAATTAGATAAGACTATATAGACAATAAATTAAATTAAAATAATCTCGCATCAATTAATTCATACACTCAATTGAAATCAAAATTTCACTAATCTAACATGTAAGTAGGATACATGTAAGGTACCAGTACTAGGTAGGAGTACTATCTACTATGGGCACAAAATGCTAGATTTTTATAAAATCTAAGGTACAATTACTCTATTAAAATTTTTAAAAAATAAATGCATATATAAAAATATAATTTAATATAATCATGAATAAAATTTATAAATAATATATAAAAAACACAAAACAACATAATTTTTAAAATAAAAGAAAATTAAATTCTTCAATATGACAAAAAAAATCTCATAATAAAAAACTATAATAAATATTCACCCACAACACTTGAGCATGACTATGATATGTCACTTTAAGCAATGTTGATTTGTATCCTTATATGATCTGAAATTTTGATAGAATCATTTACTTGAATTTTTTATTAAGACTCAACAATACATAGGACAAGATCGAGTTAACTCGATTTGTTGTTATAATATATCTTTTAGCTTTGCATAGTTAAATCTCTGTAAAAAAAAATCATTGCATAGTTAAATAGTAGAATGAATGAATTTTAAACAACTAAAATTAAAGTATATATTTCAAGATGAATAATATCAATACAAATATAAAACTATACGTACTCTTCCACACACATAATTAAGAAACATTTATAGAACAGGAAGAAGACATATATACATACACACTAATAGTATTAATGAATTGAATTAAGCATCAGACCAAGGCTTCCCACACAGCCTTTGATGCATCAACAATGTTGTTAGCACAAGGAGGTTGATAGTCATGATCTGCATCACAACCCTTGGTTGAGTCACACTGATCAACCACCATGGTGATCTTCTTGTGGCTCCTGCTCTAGTGGTTGAACCATCCAGTGGAGAGTGCAACTACCGGCATGTTGTCGGAATGGTACTGGTTGTCGCAGTCTGAAGGGCCACCTCCATCTCCATTCTTCTCGAAGCTGTTTAGGGTTAGGTAAGCCTTTGTGTGACTAGTCTCTGTTTTGTACATCCTGCCTTGTTCACAGCAATCAGAATCATTTAATTTCTTTGTTGCATTGTCCTGGAGGGGCCTCTTTCCCTTTGATTCTTCCACTTGGATGGCATTGTTGTGCTTTGGAATACATGCAATTTGATAGTAGGAGAAAAACTAGTACACAAGAACATGCTTTTGGGGAAAGACTAGTGCTCTTCATTCTGTTTATGCTCCTTAATTTGTTTGTGCCTCTTGTTGTTCTTGTACTTGTGAGTGCTTAATTTGTTTGTCCTTAAAGGGTATATATAGAAATTTCCGCATCAAGTAAATCAATGGCTATGAGATAACAAACATATCCACCACAATACTATAGGACAATTAGTTGGTCAAAGAAAAAGTTTAACACACGACCGTGCATGTAAAGCCAAAATGACAAATACAGCATCTAGAAATTGATAACTACATATGAATATTAGTTCTCTCTCTCTCTCTCTTAGTTTATATATAAATATTTTTCTTAATTATCATTCATTTTGTACAGGGTACGTACTATTGAAACGATAGAAACGATCAATAGGTCAATGTCCTTAAATGGTAACAGATTACAATTCCAAAATGGCAAGTCTATGTTTGATTTTGAACACAAACTAGTACTTATACAATTATGAGATTATTGATTTGAAGTTTTTAATTGATAGTTAATCACAAACTAGTACTTTTACGCCACGACTTTGCGCCTATGCGTAATCACATGCCTCTCCACCACCAATATCAGCAAGCTTGTGCAGGAACGGTACATGTATCATTTCAACGAGTTGTGCGTAGCATTAACTCTCGAGACATCAAAGTCTTCCACTGCAACTGGCTCACTATACAAAGTGATGATCATCGTGGATATGATTTTATCTCGGATTACTTGGAAACTCATCGTTGGCCAAACATTGTGAGAGTCAAGGCTTATATGACACTGTATTTTGAAGTGAAACAGATTCTTTCCGCCATTCTTCAAGGGCTACGTAACGTCGAATTTCTGTCTTTGAATTATATTAGGGATGAGATGGACGCTGCTTCCACTCCTGATCTTCCACTGTTTAAGAATTTAGTTCAGCTAAGGATTTTTCTTAAAAGGGATGATTCCTTACTTTTTGAACTTCCTTCAAAGTGTCCCAAGTTTGAGGTTCTTCAAGTTAATATCATGCATAACCTATCAATTCTTCCTCTTTGGAAAATGCCTAGTAAGAAGAAAAAAATGAATTGAGTTTCTTCATAAATTAAAATAAGTTCTCCATTAGTTAATTATTAGTTAATTTGTAGATGTCTTCTTATTTTTTAGAAAAATTATATAAAAGAGCTTTACAAATTAATTAATGGAAAACTCATTTTATCTTATAGAGAAGTTCATCTCATTATTTTTTTTTTCTCTTAAAAATGTTTCTGAAGAAGTTTACCCAGACCATAAGTATAAGCTTTCTTCTTATTTCCCTCGTTCTAATATTGTTAGACTCAAGTGTAGGTAGCGGCTTTGAGCTTTCACTCCATAAATTCCATTGTGTTATTTATGTTTGAATTGGATTGGATTTTACATGTAATAAGAATTTATCTATAAAATATATAAAATCTGTTAAAAAAAAGCATGTGGTCCATTCTATGTAAGTATGTAATAAACTGGTTGCTGTTGCTTTTGAGAAACTGCAGTACCATGTTCATGGCAGCATAATTGGAAGGTTTTCAAATACACAGGTCCATGCAGCACGAATCATCTTAGTGTTAATATCTGTTGTTTCACAAATTAATCATCTTCTCACACTACAGAACATTGATCGAAGCTTAAGTCTTATGAGGAGTTGTCAATTAATTGGATTACTATGATTGATTCAGCAAAAAGATTCCTTAGTTTTTTTGGACGAAAGGCTTAGCTTTAGAATTATAATAATATTCACACGGAAGTTGAAGTGAACAATGTTTCTCAAAATTAAGACTCTGTTTTGGTTGGTTTAAGCTTGCTTTTTGTCACCAGAACATAGCATGTAAGTAGCTCTTTAAAATGTCAGAGGCGCAGACTATGGAAACCTTAAGTTTGACAGAGAAAATATTAAGGGAAATGCTAACGAAACTATTTTACTAACACTTTCTCTGTAATTAACTAAAATATGTCGGAAATGACCAATTTTGGGAACTCTTAGAGAATGATGGAAAAAAGCTTCAAAGAAAAGAAAGTGTACCTATACACATTTGTGACTGGTTGGCGATGTTGCTTAAATGCAATTTAATCTAGTATTCCGTTGGAAAAAAGCACACTAATACTAACTGCAATTCTTAGCTATTCCTGTTTCAGATTTTTACTAACAAATATCTATTATTTGCCTGCCTTTCTTGTTCCTAGTTGATATTGGAACATTCAAAATTATCTTTTATTTTCTCTGAATTGATATCACATTTTGTTTTTATCCAACTAAATTGATGCCGATTTTCGTACAATACTAAAAATTTAGTTTAACCTATATTTTGGGACTATAATGTTTGTTTAATTTTTTTTGTCCCCTAAGTTCACTTGAATAATTATCCTATTATTTCCTTTTTGATTAATAGGCAACCAAACACTTCCAAATTTGATATCTAAAGATAATATAGTTGAAAATGTATAACAATACCATATAAAGGTATATATATACATACAACAATTTTTACATGACACACTAGACAAATTAATTAACCAACACAACACATGGAGAATAGCTAGATAGAAGGCAGGCATGTACTAGTATAGTAGCATTAATTAGATTAAGCATCAGACCATGTAATTTCTAATCCACCCCACTGATTGTGAGGCACACCTAAGGCTTTCCAGACAGCCTTGGAGGCATCAACAATGTTGTTGGAACAAGGTGGTTGATAATCATGGTCTTCATCACATCCCATGGTTGAGTCACACTCGTCGACCACCATAGCCACCACGCTTTTGCCATTTCCACTGATGGTGATGTTGTGGAGGCACCTACTCCTGTCGTTGAACCATCCGGTGGAGAGTGCGACTACCGGTGTGTCATCGGAATGGTACTGGTTGTCACATTCTGAAGGGCCACCTCCATCTCCACCCTTTTCAAAACTATTCAGAGTGAGTTCAGCCTTTGTGTGCCTTGAAACTGCTGGCGAACACTTGTATGTTGTGTACGCCTTGCCTTGCACACAACAATCTGAATCATTCTCTTTGTTGCATTCTCCAGGAGGAGGCTTCTTTCCCATGATTCTCCCACTTGGACGACACTGTTGTGCTGAACACAAACAATTTGTTGAAATGAGAATGAGCAGCAGAACAAAGGATGCTATTGAGTTAGACATCTTCATTTTGTATATGTTCTCTCTTTTCTATGTTGTTTTTTGCTGTGTGCTTGCTGAAAAGGGTGACATTTAGATGGTAATTTATAGGTGTAGTACTCTTTCATAATCTTCTTTTTTAATTGTTTTAAATTTATTTTGGAAAGATGAGTTTCGTTACTGCTGGATTGTGCTAGAAAAGGACCACTGTATATTGTACTAGCATCCAATGCATGCTTCCATGCCTTAATACTATATAACTATATATATTTATTTGCAATATTGGCGTTCCCTGTACGTCCTTTAAAGTAAGTTTCCTTGCTTTCTTGCGTCAGTTTATTTGATCCAGGTTTGACATGAAAGTTTCACTTATCGAGTTCTTGGCTTCTAGCTATGACAGGAAATATTTCTCTGGTTCTTAATATTTAAAGGATTAGCTAGCAAGTGGTGATATTTGAAAATTGAAGCTAAAGGCCTCTATTTTGTCACTTGGCTTTCCACAGTCGTTGAACCATCTGATATGGCATCTATTTGATTATTTAATAATTTTTTATAGTTGGCCAAATATTGTGGAATATGGCATCTATTTGATTATCTAATAATTTTTTATAGTTGGCCAAATATTGTGGAAGCCAAGGTTGATTTAAAAATCAATATATATACCTTTACCCGGTATTGTTTTACATTTTTTAACTATATTATTAGATATGAAAATTGGAATTATATTGGGTTGCCAATTAATCAGATATGAAATCGGAGAAAAAAAAAATTAAACAAACACTTTAGTCCCAAAATACAGGTGAAATCAAATTTTTAGTTCTGTATGAAAACTAGCATCAATTTTGTTCCTTAATTACAAAATTCGATATCAGTTAATTCAAAAAAAGAAAAATTTTGAAGGTTCCTAGGAAATACGAACAAGGAAGGCAGGCAATAATAGATGTAGATACTTCTAACTGAAAATCTGAAACTAGAATAGCCAAGTACTGCAGTTAGTTTCTGTGTGGTTTTTTCTTGTTTTCTTTTTAGCAGAATACTAGATTAAATTGTATTTAAGTAACATGGATAGCACAGTCATAAGTTGCATTTATGGATAAGCTTAAAGAGCTATGTACATGCTCCCATTAACTCTGGAGACAAAAAAAAAAAAAAAAAAGCTTATAGCAACCAGAACAGAATCTTAATTTCCAGAAACAACATTAATTTTAACTTCCCTATGAATATAATTCTTAAGCTATCCCAAATTAACAAATGAATCTTTGTAGTGTAGAAATCCAAAGTGACTTTCCAAACTCCAATTAATTGACAAATCCTCATAAGACTTCCATCAATGTTCTGCAGTGTGAGAACAGAATCTTAACAAGATAAATCACTTCAGGTCTTCACGTGTGCTGCATGGAACTAGTATTTGAACATCTTCTGATTAAAGAGTTATTATATTATGCAACCATGAACACGAATTGCAGTTACACAAGCAACACCAAGAAGTTGATTACATAGAATAAACCACATTCTTCTCTTGCAGATTTTATATATTTTTTAGATAAATTATAATCACAGGTAAAATCTGATCCAAATCAAATATAAATAACACTATGGAATTTATGGAGTAAAATTTCAAAGCCACTACCTATACTTGGAGAAATTATATCATGGTCCTGGCCAATTTAAGCACGACACATGATGGACATCTAGGTTAAAAGCAGCGTAACGGAACGTTTTAAACGGAATTGATATTAGATATACAAACACCAAATCTGCAAATAGTTTTACGGATTGATGTCAAATTTAAAACTTCCAAAGTAACTGCTTCATCATCAAATGTATGGACAGCCAAGCATCAATCTGGACTATTCCTTTCATCGCCAAGCTCGTGTGAATATCAGCTATTACACTTCCTGTTTCTTCCCTTTGTATAAATTGTAGTGTTGTGATGCTGATAAATTCATCTAGAACGACAAACTAAATGGTTGCTGCTAAGATACATCGACTTATCACCTATATGCCAATTTACAAGATGGTTCTGCATAACCACAGCACAAAAACACATACAGTAACCAATTAGCCGATTACTTTCATTCCAAACACAAGAATATGACTATCAAATTCAAAAACCACACTTTTGGTACAAAAAAAGCCTTAAATATATCAAATTTTGAATGGAAATGAAGCGGTGGCTCTCGATCGTTGTTTCCAGTGTTGCAGATTTTGCTTTGTGTTGCAGTCAATATAATTTGAAATAATACAATCACGAAATATGCAGTTAAACTGAACTGATGAAGCTTGATTTTAAAATTCAGATGGTTCCGTCAACGCCGTTAACCCATTATCCTGGGAAGTGGTAAGCTGTTAGCAAGTACTCACCTAGTTGTCCATGATATATAATTTCTCCATGCGTGACACAGCAAATTCTCCCCTTTCTCCTAGTGAAATTATGAGTGCTTTCTTTAACATTTTCAGCAATTAACAAATTTAAGATATATGTGATACCCTACAGTGACTTTCCAAAATACGATTAATTGGCAACTCCCAGTAAGGCTCTCTCATCTATGTTTTAGAGTATGAGAAGGGGATACATAAACTAAGGGGTCTAGCTTAGTTGGTTGAATAAGATGTGTGAGTGTTGTAAACTCTTTGGTACCATGTTCAATTCTTACAAATAAAAAAAAGAAGGGGATACATAAAGAGATATTAACACTAAGATACATCTCTCTTGGTACTCACTCATGCCGCATGGACCTGTGTATTTGAATACCTTCTTATTTAAGAGTTATAACTCTGCTACGAACATGATCACAGTTACAAAAGCAACTGTGGATTATATAGGTACCACATTCCTTTTTTAGCAGATTTTGTATATATTTTAGATAAAGTCTAATTACATGTAAAATTCAATCCAAATAAAAAAAAATGACACAATAGAACTAATGGAGTTAAAGCTCAAACACTAGAACTAGGAAAATCAGAAGCAGAGTGGAAACAAAAGTAATAAGAACTCGTTCTGAGAATATATCAGTGTTGTTATACGTAAGGGAAACATATGTTTTAAAAACTAGATCACCAATTACAAGTTGGTTAGAGCTAAAACATAACTGAAAATAAAACAAAAACTTCCTAAAATTGTTGCTCTTAAACAGAAAACATAACAAAGAACAACTTAATAATATCTCTTAAAGAATTGGTCTTCTTACTAAGGCATTTTCCAAGAATGATTGTTTTAGGTAAAAAAGGAACAACTGATAGGTTGTGCTTCCTTACTCCTCCAGCAATATGATATCGACATCTCTGATTAATGCAGTTCCGGTGGTCATTCATGATGTTAACTTGAAGAACTTGAAGCTTAGGACACTTTGCAGGAAGTTCCTTAAATAAGGAGTCTGAATTTTTAGGAAAAAGTCATAGCTCAACTAAATTCTCAAAATTTGGAAGATCAATATTAATAGAAGGGTACATCTCTTCTTCCCAAAAATCACCCAATGACAGAAATTCAACGTTATGCAGTCCCTCTGGAGAATATGGTACAAACAATGTTTGGCCAACAACGATTCTTCTTGGTGCGATGATACACTGTTATATAAACTTTGGCTTTAACAATGTTAGGCCAACAACGATTCTCCATATGGTCTGAGATAAAATCATAATCATGATCACCTTTTATAACTAGATCATGAATGTTAACACTGAGATAAAAACACACTCGCAGCGGAAGAAAAATAGAGAGAGAGAGAAATAAATCACACACTCGCACTCACGTACACTGGAGAAGAGTTTCTCACAAGATCATTCACACATATTCATTCACTCTAATCTCACATTCATATCGTGATACAGGGAGTGTTGGTTAATTTTGAAAATCGAGATAATCCTGGATAAATCTGAAGTCGTGTATAAACACTTTCAGATTGAATCAAATTTCGGGGTTCAACCAAAATTGTTCAATCGGATAAAATCAGAAGATTATAATTCAAGAGTTTTGTTTTGGTCTTGTGAGTTTTTCACATGTTGTGCTTTCTGAACCAGGATGATTATTTATAATCAAAGAACAGGTGGTTTTTGGCGGTTGATGGAAGTTATTTATTTTTAAAAATTTCCGTTGATGGAAGTTTTAGTAACTTCCAACCGTTGATGGAAGTTTTAGTAACTTCCATGTAACTTCCAACCTTTGCCTAAACCGAACATCTCGTTATTACATTAAAACAAGCGTGCACTCTTATTTTAACATAATAAAGAGATCAATTACACTAAAATGTCCAACAAACCTCCCCCATTTTAGTGTAATTACCGATCAAATCACCAAAGTCATAACATACAACAAACTACTGCATAGATGAAATATCGTGACGATTGAATTTCATCTTAGCAAATTACACGTTTCAAATATTCGAATATCAGGGTGTCACTAAGGATTGAACCCTTTCTATTCATAATGAATACATGAAGATAATCTGCACAATAGTTTATAACATTACTCTTGCTCGACACTAGTTTTACTAGCCTGTGTCCCTATCCTTCATAAGCATATCAAAGCCAAGTCCCAGCTTCTTGAAGCGGCTAAACTTCATGCTTATATAGGTAGTCCTTTTCTTTCTTGCACCTGTAAATGCAATTTTTCAAAAGAACCATTGAGAAGTTATACTTCAACCTCCTTAACTTACAGAACCGAACACATTCCTTTTGGGATACTTTCGATGATGTGTTCCAATCTCTACATGTTAAGCTTTCCACATTGAATTCAGCACCTAATGTCATATTAGATGGGAATTGGGTATCTTAACATAAGAGATTTCAGATGGACTTTAATCCTAATCCCACAGCCGACCTTTTTACGAGATCTCTACTTAACCCTTTGGTTAAATGATCGGCCAAATTATGCTGAGTTCTCACAAACTCCACTGATATCACACCATGCATGATTAACTCCCGAACCATGTTGTGTCTAACACCCAAGTGTCTAGACTTCCCATTATACACTTGACTATATGCCTTAGCCAAAGTTGCCTGACTATCACACCTGATAGACATGGGAGGTATAGGTTTGGGCCACAATGGAATCTCATAGATTAGATTTCTTAGCCACTCAGCTTCTTTACCAGCTGCTGCTAAAGCTACAAATTCAGATTCCATTATTGAATTTGTAATGCAGGTCTGTTTCTTGGATGCCCAAGAGATAGCACCTCCTCCAAGGAGGAATACCCAACCACTTGTGGATGAATAATCCTCCATATTGGTTATCCAACTTGCATCAGAGTAACCTTCAATAACCGAAGGAAATCCAGTATATGTCAAACCATAGTCAATGGTTCCCTTTAAGTACTTGAATACTCTATTCATAGCTTGCCAATGATGAGAACTAGGATTACTTGTAAACCTACTGAGTTTAGCAACAGCATAAGCTATATCAGGCCTAGTACTAATCATTGCATACATGAGTGATCCTATCGCCCTTGAGTATTCAAGTTGAGACACTGCTACACCTTTATTAGGTAATAGCTTCAGGTTAGGATCAATGGGAGTACTTACCGGAGAACAATCTTTAAAATTAAATTTCTCCAATATCTTCTCAATATAATGTGATTGAGAGATGAAAATACCATTGTTTCCACGTTTGATCTTTATTCCTCAGATCACATCCGCCTCCCCCATATCTTTCATATCAAACTTAGAAGACAAAAATGCCTTAGTTTCATCAACTTGATCTTGGTCGGTACCAAAGATCAACATGTCGCCTACATACAGACAAATGATAACTCCTTTGCCATGAGTATCAAACTTGCTGTATAGACATTTATCTGCTTGGTTTATAACAAAACCACTAGACAACACAACCTCATCAAATTTTTGATGCCATTGCTTAGGCGCTTGTTTCAAGCCATAAAGAGATTTCATCAGTTTACACACCTTATTTTCATTTCCTGGCATAACAAACCCTTCAGGTTGTTTCATGTATATCTCTTCATCCAATTCACCATTTAAGAATGCAGTTTTCACATCCATTTGGTGAATCATCAGATTGTGGATAGCAGCAAGTGCTAACAACAGTCTAATAGTGGATATCCTAGCAACAGGAGCATATGTATCGAAAAAATCAATACCCTCCTTTTGCCTAAAGCCTTGGATAACCAATCTGGCTTTGTACTTGTCAACAGTACCATCCACTTTCATCTTTCTCCTAAAGATCATCTTACATCCTAATGGCTTACATCCAGGAGGTAAGTCAACCAATTTCCATGTATTATTTTGCATGATGGAATCCATCTCACTTTGGATTGCTTCTTTCCAGAATACAGCATCCCTTGAAGCCATTGCTTCACTAAAAGTCTTTGGGTCTTCCTCAACATTAAGGCAATATTGATATTGAAATTCAATATCATTCCTTGACCCTTCAACCAAATAGAGTTGAAAGTCATCACCAAATGACTTAGCTTTTCTTACTCTCGTACTCTTTCTAATTTCAGTACTAGTTAAAGGTATATCCTCAATATTAACTGAGACTTTCGACATGGAATTCATGTCCTTTGGCCTAGGTATAGATGTAAACCTTTGTTCATCAAAGATAGCATCCCGTGACTCTATAACCGAGTTCACAGCAACAGAATCATTAGATTCTAGCACATAGAATCTATATACTTTAGAATGTTCAGCATATCCAATAAATATGCAATCTATACCTCTTTCACCTATGATTTTCCTTTTAGGTTCTGTAAGCCTGACTACAGCCCTACATCCCCAAATTTTGAGATAACTCAAATTTGGTGTCTTTTTGTGCCAAAGTTCATATGGGGTAACCTTATTCCTTTTGTTAGGAATTCGGTTCAACAAGTAACAGGCTGTCAACATAGCCTCACCCCAAAATCCTTCACTTAAACCCGAATAGGATAACATGGAATTCACCATTTCTTTCAAGGTTCTATTCTTCCTTTCGGCTACACCATTCTGTTGTGGTGTATAGGGAGCTGTAGTTTGATGTATTATTCCAGTAGATTGAAAATAAACCGGATCATAATACTCACCTCCCCTATCCGTACGAAGAGTTTTGATTAGCCCATTTTGATGAAGTTCTACCTCTTTCTTATAAATTTTAAATTTATCAAGAGCTTCATCTTTTGTATTTAATAAATATACATAATAATACCTTGATGCATCATCAATAAAAGTAACAAGATATTTTTTATGACCTAATGATGGAGTAGCATGCAAATCACACAAATTACTATGAATAAGGTCTAAGACTTTAGTCTCACTTTTAACATCCTTAAAAGGTTTCCTAGTGATCTTGGTCAACATGCAAGTTTTGCATTTTTCAATGTTCATATCAAAAGGAGGAATCATACTTGTTTTTGACATATCTTTTAATCTTTTGTAATGAACATGTCCTAATCTAGCATGCCAAATTTCTGATTTTGTCATATTAGTTATAGAACTACACGAGGCCATACAAACAGATTCATGAACAAAAGGAACATCAATGTTTAATTTAAACATTCCATTACAACGATAACCAAATTCAACAAACGAACCATGTCTTGACAAGATGTACTTGTCACTTTCAAGTACTTGCTTGAAACCACAATTATTTAAAACCATACCAGACAATAAGTTCTTACGAATACCAGGTACAAATAAGACATTATCCAAATACAAACTTTTTCCGGAAGTAAAAACTAAATTCACACAACCTAATCCTATGATTGGTTCAGTTGCAACATTGCCCATCTTCACAATAGAGCCATCATCGATTGGTCTAAATTCCTTGAACCAACGACGATCTTTGCACACATGGCTTGTTGCTCCCGAATCAAACCACCAAGCAACGTCATCATCCTGCACATAGAATGCATCAGATATTAGTGATACATAATTTGAATTCGTATTCGAATTAAAATTATTCACTACAATCTGACCTTGTTGCTTTTCAGGATCATTAGACCCACTTGGACCAGCCTTGTTCTTTCCTTTGAACACCCGGCAATCCCTCTTTAAATGACCAGGTTTCCCACACTTCCAACATGACAATTTTGTCTGTTTGTTTGGACCTTTGTTCTTATTTCCTTGAAATTTTCGTTTGTTACCTTTAGCATTGTAATTTTGCTTAACTGTTCCACTTTCCTCTACCATATTAACGGAAGAGGAACCTGCTACGGTTTTATTATTGACTTTGTCAATTTCCTGAGCCCTCAGCGACTCCTCAATCATGAAATGACTGCCGAGTTGAACCAGAGTCAACTCTTCCTTCATATGTTTCAAGGTATGCTTGAAGTCTTTCCAAGAAGAAGGCAGTTTATCAATTATAGATGAAACTGCAATGGATTCATCCATTTTCAAATCATGTTGAGTAAACTGACCCAAAATCCGCAGCAGTTCATTATATTGCTCCATAACAGGCCTCGAATCAATCATTTTGTAATTAAAGAAATTACTAACTAAGAATTTGTTACTTGAGGCATCTTCTGCCATATACTTGGATTCAAGAGAGTCCCATAATTCCTTAGCAGACTCAACATTTTGATAAATATCAAAGAGAGAGTCAGACATACCGTTCAGAATGTGTCCACGACAAATGTAATCGTCGTTCTCCCATTTCGAACGCTTCCTTGTTTGATCCAGAGTTTCGCCTTCCATATACACCGGCATCGGTGTACTCAGCACATACACCACATTCAATGTTGTCAAGAGAAAGTGCATCTTCTTCTGCCATCTTCTGAAATCCTGCCCTTCAAACTTGTCCAACTTCGCAAACTTGCTTGTCATCTTCGAACTATCGTTCGTCATCTCGAAAGATTTGATTCAATCTTTTGTTGGTTAATTTTGAAAATCGAGATAATCCTGGATAAATCTGAAGTCGTGTATAAACACTTTCAGATTGAATCAAATTTCGGGGTTCAACCAAAATTGTTCAATCGGATAAAATCAGAAGATTATAATTCAAGAGTTTTGTTTTGGTCTTGTGAGTTTTTCACATGTTGTGCTTTCTGAACCAGGATGATTATTTATAATCAAAGAACAGGTGGTTTTTGGCGGTTGATGGAAGTTATTTATTTTTAAAAATTTCCGTTGATGGAAGTTTTAGTAACTTTCAACCGTTGATGGAAGTTTTAGTAACTTCCATGTAACTTCCAACCTTTGCCTAAACCGAACATCTCGTTATTACATTAAAACAAGCGTGCACTCTTATTTTAACATAATAAAGAGATCAATTACACTAAAATGTCCAACAGGGAGGTGCCTTTTATAGGCATATCATAACAATAAAATAGTATAAACTTAGTGCCTAAGACTAGCTAATGACGATGGCACTAACTGCACTACTTAAAGTCTCAGCAAATGATTATTATGTCTCCATGCAAATTACAACAGGTGGTGCAGTGATTTTTTTTTTTCAGCTGCAATCTTTGAATTCAAAGCTTCAAAACTCTTCGAGTTAGGCGGTGATAATTTCCAGCTTGATTTAATTTATTTAACCAACAATGAGATCGACCAGTTGTGGTGGAAAACTTCAATCTTCAACTCGTCGAAATAATGCTTATACTGTTTCTGCTTGAGGTGAAACAGTTCAAGAGCTGGAGATCCAGAGATAAGCTTGCTAATACTGGGGAACTGCAAGATTGTGTACACATGAAGGTGAAAACTCTTGAGATTAGGGAGATGAACATTACAAGGAATAGAGAAATCAAAGGTGACAAGTGTGGTGCAGACGAACAAGGCAGCCAAGTTGAAAACACTTGAATGGCACATGTACAAGGAGATATTCACATGCTTAACTTTTCTGGTTACCACTTCATCGACCCATTCCTCCACGTCGAATGAGCAACAATCATCGCTATCACATTTGAGACGCAACCTCATGATCTTTCGTGTTCTTTGTCGACCCAAGAATTCATCCATGCTCCCGTGGTATTCCATGATTGGTTTGGAGCACTCCATGTCGAGACTCAGAAATCTCCACCTGCTAGACAACAAGGATGTAGTAACGGCTTTCTTGATCGTAAGGAACCAAAGGATGTAATTCTATCCTCTCCTGCTGCTTTTCTCTCCTTCCCATTATCATCTATAGCCTCGTTTTTCTGCAATCCCTCCTTGTCGATGATGAAAAATCATTGTCCAAGAAAAATCAGCAAAAGTGATGAGTTCAATTTAAAATTATGATTCCTTCGTATTTTATGTAAGTTCATCAAATTTGATTTTGAGATAAAAGTTTCTGTTAGATAAATCAATCAAATGAATTAATTATATTATATATCAATCTATCTACTATTTAATATATATATATATATATATATATATATATATATAATTTATTCTATGAGATAATGTCACTTCATTTATTTCCTCCAAATGATTCAATTTGTGCAAATTGTATATTTATTTTATTCTATTCTATATCTAATAAAATCTTAAATCAATTATAGAATATTAAATCAATTAATAAGAACCGCATAAAATATAAATTGGAATATTCTGATTTATTCTATTTTTTGAATTTTATATAGTAGATATAAGAATCCGTATAAATTAATATGGTTTATTTTTTGTTGATCAAATTAAAAAATATGAAAAATATCCAATTACATGTATATTTTAAAATATACTAATTGTCATTAAAAGTAAATCTTATAGTGAACACAACTAATCAAGAGTTTTCTATGTTCTTTTTAATTTGCACAAGTAAAATTTAAATTAATTCACACAAGTATATTTACTAAATATTATATATTATGATTATGTTCGGTAAAACTAGCCGAAAAAATAATTAGAAGCTGAAAGCTGAAAAGCTAGACGGTAGTTGAAAGCTACAAAACTAACTTATTGGATTAGAAGTGTTCACTAAAGCTAACTAATAAAGTAATTGAAAAGTATAAAATGATAGAAAAATTATAAAATCATGATTTATTTAAAAAATGTAATAAGGAAAATGAATAGATATATCGAGGATAAAAGTGAAAGAAAATATAAACAACTAGAAGCTAGCATTTTAAGAACTGCGGGCTACTTCAAGTAGTGTTTAAAAAAATACTACAAACTACTTAAACAATTACTAAAAAAAACTTATTTATCGAACATATAAATGAGTTTTTTCAGCTAGGAAAAAAAGTTAAAAGTTAACTCAAATATTTTGTTGAACATAGTCTATATATGGAGAGGGTGAGAAGAAGGAAAAGAAAGGAAACTTGTTGGCATCAAGAGGAATAAGATGTCAATGAATGGGAGAGAAGAGATCCAAAACAAGCTTCATTGATTTGAAGCTTAGTTTCTGAATCAACTATGATTTCATGGGTTACACCTCTATTTATGTTGATATTTGTTCTGTACAACGATAAATTATTAGGTACTACAAACCATCACATCATTCATGATTCTGATCATTAGTAATGTGTCACAATAAATTATTTTGAACTAGAGTGTTTTCAGCTCTCAATCTTCAGCATGGGCATTGTTACTTTGTTAGGGATTTTTCTTAACCTTTTGTCTTTTCCAATCTATCATTTTCACTATGTTTAGTTCTAACTTGAATTTCACTATTTTAAAATAAATTATCAATAATTAAAAATAATATTACATCAAATATAAATTATTTACCATGAAACTAAAACATAAGTTATAGGTTTAAAATATTTATTTATTAAAAATTTGAATTATAATATAATTTATATATTTAAAGTATTTATTTTTTATAAATTTAGTCATATAAAATAAATATTTATTTTGTGTAATATAGAGTCTAAAAAATATTCAGTAAAGGTAAAATGATAATAGAAACTAGAAAATAACCTATGCATGCATTTACAATATAAAATAGATTTACACTTTAATCTAATCACAAATTATTATATACGATAAATTTGTTGATTTTTATAATAACTACCTAAAAAGAACAATGTTATTTTTATTGCTTATCAGGATACCTTAAAATTGTTATTGTAAAATAAAATTATACTAGTCATTTATTGACAAAAATAAATAAATGACCTAATGTGTACAATGTTAAAATTGGCAGTTTTGGTACTAATGTTTCACCTTAATTAAATTCTAAATGAAACCCACAACCCCCAAACTCCAACTTCAGATTGACTGGTAAATGATCCACCTTAAATCTTAAATAAATTAAGAACACGTGGAGGATGAAATGTTAAGCGACAAATGTTCTGATGTCACGCCAGTAGTTTTGAATAGATGCCATACCATATGTTTCGACGACTATGGAAAGACAAGTGACAAAATAGAGGCCTTCAAGTGTTACAAGTTGCTAACCAATCCTTTTAAATATTAAGGACAAGGGATATTACTTGTCATAACTATAAGTCTTGAACTCGATACATAAGTGAGCTTTCATGTTAAACATGGATCAAGCGAGAAAGATATAAGATTCATTAGGTGATTAAAAAAAATATTAAAAAAAAAGTTACAGGTTCAATCTCTCCTATTAGCACATTAATAATTAACATTTATCAATAAAAAAACGTTAGGACACATCGCCAATGCAAAATAATATACATTTAATATGTAATTTTCGTTACAACAATTCAATATAGTTTTGAGGCATGAAGGTTGAATTGGATGCTAGTACTATAGTGATCATTTTCTAGCAGAATCCATCGGTAACGGAACTCCTAGTTCTAAAATAAACAAAAGACAAAGATTGAGAGAAAAAAAAATATTACACATTTACAACTATAAATTACCATCTAAATGTCACCCTTTTCACCAAGCACCGAGCAACACATCATAGAAAAAAAGAGAACACATACAAAATGAAGATGTCTAACTCAATAGCATCCTTTGTTCTGCTGCTCATTCTCATTTCAACAAATTGTTTGTGTTCTGAAGCACAACAGTGTCGTCCAAGTGGGAGAATCATGGGAAAGAAGCCTCCTCCTGGAGAATGCAACAAAGAGAATGATTCAGATTGTTGTGTGCAAGGCAAGGCGTACACAACATACAAATGTTCGCCAGCAGTTTCAAGGCACACAAAGGCCGAACTCACTCTGAATAGTTTTGAAAAGGGTGGAGATGGAGGTGGCCCTTCAGAATGTGACAACCAGTACCATTCCGATGACACACCGGTAGTCGCACTCTCCACCGGATGGTTCAACGACAGGAGTAGGTGCCTCCACAACATCACCATCAGTGGAAATGGCAAAAGCGTGGTGGCTATGGTGGTCGACGAGTGTGACTCAACCATGGGATGTGATGAAGACCATGATTATCAACCACCTTGTTCCAACAACATTGTTGATGCCTCCAAGGCTGTCTGGAAAGCCTTAGGTGTGCCTCACAATCAGTGGGGTGGATTAGAAATTACATGGTCTGATGCTTAATCTAATTAATGCTACTATACTAGTACATGCCTGCCTTCTATCTAGCTATTCTCTATGTGTTATGTTGGTTAATTAATTTGTCTAGTGTGTCATGTAAAAATTGTTATGGTATAATGTAATATACTAGCTAATATATTTCTTTACATGGTATTGTTCTACATTTTTGAACTATATTAGATATCAAATTTGGAAGTGTTGGGCTGCCAATTAATAAAAAAAATTAGGAACTAGTAGGATAATTATTTAAGTGGATTAGGGGAGAAAAAATTAAACAAACATTTTAGTCCTTAAATATGAGTGAACCAATTTTTTAGTATTCTAAAAAAGTTGGGATCAATTTATTTCCTTAATTACAAAATGATATATCAATTACTTCAAAGAAAGTTAAATTTAATACGGTCATTTTTCTCTGGATTTTTCTTGTCATAGATGTGGATATGCTGAAGAAACTCATCTTCATGCTATCAGGGACTGCATCAAAGCTAGAAGGTTTTCTGTTGCTTGAAGATACTCGTCAGGATTTTTCTCTGTCAAGATTTAATACAGTGGCTTATTTGTAATCTTACTGATGTGCATTCTCTAAGATTTGCAACCATTTGCTGGTTCATATATATGGAACTCCAGAAATGCTGAAATATTCAATGATGAAGTTTGGCCTATATGGCTTCTCAAGAGTAAGGTAGAAGCTTTGCTGAACATCACTCCTGAGGATATTTCTGATCCAAATCAAAGGTGACTACACATAGAACTGTGTTTCGATACCTCCAACAGATCTCTATAGTTCTTGCGCTAATAATAACCACTAGTTTTAACGCCGCCGAGCTCTAGATCTTTTCCATTAAATATGATTTAGAATTGGCTTGGAGTCATGGTATTCGTTATTTGATTTGTGAATCTGACTCTATGCAAGCTATCCAATTCATTTCTTCAGGATTCAATGATCTTCACAACCATGCTCCCTTGATTAATTTTATAAGGGACTGGTCTCTCTCCTTAATTTCAACATATTTACACCCTAGAACATGGAGTTACTATCAATGTTTTCTTCTCTCTCTTTTTTTCAGCAGAATACTAGATTAAATTGCAATTAAGCAACATGGCCAGTGCAGTCACATAGATGTATGTAGATTAGTAGATACCAGATACATACAAACCAGATATTTTTTGGGTAAACTCTGAAGTGCTCTAGAGACAAAAAAAGAAAAAAGAAAAAAAAAAGAAGCTTAAAGCAACCAGAACATAGTCTTAATTCTAGAAACAATGTTAATTTTAACTTCCATATGAATGAAATCCTTAATCTAAGCCATTCTCCCAAAGTAAGAAAATAATCTTTTTAATTGAAAAGTCTTCATAAGAATCCCATCAATTTTCTGCAGTGTTAGAACTGGATAAAAAAAAAATTGATATTAGGATAACTTCAGGTACTGACTGGTGCTACATGGACCTGTGTATTTGAATACCTTCTGATTAAAGAGTTATTATGCTTCCATGAGCAGATTTTATTTGTATATTAGATACTTTCTAAGTACATGTAAAATCCAATCCAAATAAAAAACAAATAACTAACTAGAATTTATGGAGTAAAAGCTCAAAGCCCCTGCCTACACTTGAGCCTAACAATAGAACTAGGAAAATCAGAGGAAAACTGAGTGGAAACAAAAGCAGTAAGAACTCAAGTCCAGAGAATATATGAATATCGTTGTTATAGGGAAGGAATAAGACAAAAAAAAAAACTATATGAAAAATATATTGTCAGGGAAATAAATATAACTGATGAACTGATGAACACGGAATAGAGAAATCAAAGGGACCCTTGAGGTTCAAGGTGACAATTGTGGTGCAAGTGAACAAGGTGGAGAAGGAGAGCACACTTGTATGGCACATGTTCATGCACAAGGAGATATTCACACGTTCAACTTTTCTGGCTACAACTGCAGATACCCATTCTTCCGTGTAACGTGAGCAATAATCATGGCTATTATTATTACATTTGAGACGAAACCTTGTGATCTTTTTTTCTGTTCTAAGTAAACCCAAGAATGTTTTGACTTTCTTGTGAAAATTCATGATTGGTTTGGAGCACTCAGTGCCAATAGATGGAGCCATGAGGAGAGGAAAGGAAGGGATACGATATTAGAGTATGATAAGAACAAATAAGTTTAATCTTATTTAATATTTGATGTGGAGAGGATAACAAACTACGTAACAATAGGATATAATATAGATTGTTTCATCAAAATTACATAAAAAAATAAATAAAATACTTTTAATTAACTTTTTTAATTATAAAAATTATAATATTAATTAAATTTTACAAAATTATGTTTTATTTATGCAGTTACTTTTCTTAAAGTTATGAATAAATTATATAAATTTTTTAAAATTATAATTATTACTCAAATAATTTTCTTTAACACTTTTGAAAAATATTATTTATTTTTAATATTTTAAATTAATATTTGTCAAGGAAAACTCATATCTCATAAGAACTTAAGTTTAATTCTTGTCTAACTCAATTGACTAAATATAATAAGTTATATGAGATTTATTTATTTTCTCTCCAATCGAGATATCTTCTCTTTCACCCCAAAAGAAGAA
The DNA here is from genome assembly GCF_004193775.1 of Glycine soja. NCBI lineage: Eukaryota > Viridiplantae > Streptophyta > Magnoliopsida > Fabales > Fabaceae > Glycine > Glycine soja. The sequence continues at coordinate 1,008,501 of NC_041004.1, forward strand.
GAATTGAATCATAAAATATTTGGAGCATGAAATGTAATAAAGTATAATTCTATTTTTTTTATTAGAAGGGTATCCAAATGATTACTTGAAATGATGAATAATTTATGGTTAGCTTGATTGAACCAATAAAATAAAGTACTCAGGTTCTTCTAGAAAAAAAAACTGGTAATATATCTATAATCATCACTTCTATCATATTTGTATATTTTCCAAAAATTATTTAATAAGAAATTCAGAAAAAAGAAGTTATAACAAAAATACATGGGGTAGTGTTACATATGTATGCAGTGAGAGAAATTTTTACATGAGTGACAAGAATAAAATTGATAATTGGATCTTAGAGGAAGATAACAACTTTCTCTCTCTAACAATCACTTAATTATTGATTACTAAAGATAACAAATGTTGGTAAGTTTTACTTTCATTTAATGACTATCACTTTTAATTATTAGTGAGACTTACAAAAATTTGTGATTTTGAATAAACTTAGTCAATAGGAAAGAGAATGTTGCTAACCTTCCTTTAGATCTTATTATGAACCGTTAAAATTAAAATGCATAAATTAAGTAAATTTAAAAAAAAACACTCACATTTTTTGAAAAAATAGTCAGGAATCATTTAATTTTAACTATTTATATTTAATCATACTCACATTAACTGTGAATAAATTGACAAATAGAACCTGAATTGAGCAAAAGACAAAATTAACTAGGTGTTGATAGATGTCTAGGATGACCTTATTTTCTTATAGATAATTGATTCTTTAAATTTGTTTTTTGTTTTTCTTTTGCAACTTGGGTTGTTTTAGCATTTTCACATAAAATAAGCCCAGTGAAAGGGTTTCTCACTGAAACAAACACTGCAAAACATGTAATGAGAGGCTTTACTATCGAACAAAACAAGTTATAAGACATGCAAAGAGAAGGTTCTCCACCAAATGAAACTTGCCATGAGACAAGTAGTGAGAGAATTCTCCACTAAGCCAAACATGCTTTGAGACACTCACCAAGAGCATTCTCCACTGAAACAAACGCACTATAAGACGTGTGGCCGGTGAGAGGATTTCTCACCGAACCAAACACGCTATTATTAGACAAGTTCATATGTTACATGTCAAAGGTTCAACTTATTTTAAAAATATCTTTATAAATGTTCTTTATAGTCTTTGTCGGTTTTGTATGTTACATGTCAAGGGTTCAACTTGTTTTGTAAATATATTTATAAATATTCTTAAAGTCCTATGGTTTAATATGTTTCGTGTCAAAGGTTCAACTTGTTTTATAAATATTTATATAAATGTTGTTAGAGTCCTATTATTTTTTTTCCTTTAACTGTGACACTATCCTCTCCTCCTAAATTTTTATTATTAAAAGGAAGAAAAAACATTAGGAAATTGGGAAAGATACTAAAACTTTCTCTGGAACTGAGTTGGAGTTGTTTTTCTTGTTTTGTGCACTTCTCAGATGAATCCCTAGTTTCCTTACAAGGTATCTTTCTCTTTTCCATTACCCCTAACACAAAGATACATAAATTGAATTTTCCATTTCATTCATTGGATCTTCTATTTAGGTCTCCTAGATTATTCAGCATTCACTTGCAAGATCAAAACTTTTGCAATCGATGAGAAAATTGTGTTCTCCTTTGCTTTTAAATCTGGAATTGCGGTGATTGCTTTCGGTTACAGTGTGTTTTCTATTTATGTGAAATTGTGGGAGGTGTGTAAAGAAGTTAAGAACCTTGCTTATGTTATACTTATGTGATTTGATACAAGTGCAACTTGTGCTTTGATCTCCTCACCCCTTTAATAGGATGAAGATAATTATGTTTGAAGTTAAAAGAGTATTGTGTTTTATGTACCTTGATTAAAGAAGTTTGTTTCTCCTCATGCAGCATCGATACTTCAATTTGTTTCATGGATCTGTATCCGATAGATACTCTTGGATAATTTATCAAAAATATCCAAACCTATAATAAAATTTATGAAAATCCAATAGAACTATATGAGACATATAAACATGTATAATATAGAAACATGGAACATTGTCCATTGATAAAAAAAATAACCCTATATATGGATGATTTCAAGAAAGGAATAAGATTGATAATATTATTTTTATTTGTATTTGTAAATAATAGAAAGTAACTTATGGTGATAATGATTCATATTTTTATTTTATTTATAGTGATGTCCAAGAAAGTTCTTAATTCTTTTTGTTACATATTGAATCCTATATATTTTTAGAATAATTGTATTGTCGTATCGGATACATATCATATATTTGTGCATGTTTGCACTGTCTGGTTGTATTGTGTGTTTTGAAAATTAATGCCTATAAAATAAAATGGACATATTTTTGTAAATTGTGTTTTGTAAAGAAAGTGACCACATTTCACATCATGCTCAAGTCGCACTTAATCATGTTCTGTAGCGGGGTATAGTGAAAATTAAGGACATATGTAGGTTGAAGGAGAAGGAAATTGTTTTTCAATAGCTAGAAACTTTTAAACATTTTTGGAGTCTGATATTTCATTCTTCAACATGTTAACTAAATGCTTTGAGATTTGGGACTACCATGACATTACTTTCAGCTTGGGATCATAATAGCTAGATGTTAATATGTTGTACAATGTATACGCAAATGAGTTGAAATAGAAGTAAAATTTTGATCTGATAAGAGTTTTACTAACATTTTCCTTTTCTTTTTCAGATCCTCTCTGTACTATATATACAATGGAGCATATAGATAAAGGAAAAGAATCATCAAATAGTGAAAATGAAGTAGAAGCCACAAATTCTCCAATTATTTGTGGCCTTCCAGATGATATTTTTCTTATGTGCCTGGCAAGAATTCCTAGAAAATATCATTCTGTCCTGAAGCGTGTCTCTAAGAGATGGAGGAACTTCATTTTCTGTGAAGAGTGGTTTGTGCAGGAACAAATCAAATGAGATTTTCTATTATGTTTTGGATCCAACCTCCTCAATGAGATATTGGAAGCTTGTTGATGATCTTCCACCTCACATCTTGAAAAGAGAAGGCATGGGTTTTGAAGCTTTGGGAAATAAGCTATTCTTATTGGGTGGTTGTAGTGAGTTTCTAGATTCTACTGATGAGGTTTATTCATATGATGCTTCCTCAAACTGTTGCGCTCAAGCTACTTCCTTGTCAACTGCTAGGTTAGTATCTTTATTTCTGTTCTTTTTGGAAGCTAATTCAGTAAGTGTGGGAGTATATTAGAGAAATAGAATTGGTTTCATCATTGATTTTAGCAAGGTAGAGTTGTTGCAGTTACTTGAACTTTTGAGAATTGGCAAATAAAGCCACAAACATAACTATACTTGGAAAGAAAATGTTTTATATGTATACGATATCCATATAATTCCTTGGCGTGTCTATTCACTTCTATATGTAGTGTGTGTGTTTTTTTTTAGGATAAAATATGTTTTCAGTTTCTGTATATAATATGAAACATGATTTTAGCCCCCGAACTTCACTTTCATCAATTAATTCCCTAAACTTTACAAATGTAATAGTTTTTTTCGATCTTTATGGTGAAAAATGTCTGTGAAAAGGGACAAAAATCACTGTTTTTCTAAAGTTCAGGGGCCAAATTCAACAAAGTTAAAGTACAAGGACTAATACCAATTTTACCAAAAGTACAAGGACTAAAAACATATTTCACTCTTCTTTTTAATGAATAAAAATGGGAAGTGGGAATAAGGAGGAAGGAAACTGATGGCTGTATCAAGAACTAATTTGGAATCATGCTTTCATAATATGGTCAAAGAAAGAATCTACTCTACTATATATTTGGTTTGTCAATTTTAGTTGCCTATGTTTTGCGATTAAAAAATGAAATTGCATGTTGTTCTCATCAGTCTTAATTTTAGCCACTACGGCAATGTAGAGATCACTATTTTCTTCTACAAAAAAATTCAGGTACAATTTTGCTTGTGAAGTTTTGGATGAAAAACTATATGCTATAGGGGGAGGAGGTTCAAATTCAAGCTATCATTCTTGGGAGACTTTTGACCCTTTGACAAATTGTTGGACATCTCAGACAGATCCTTAAATTGTTAATGAAATTAAAGATTCAGTCATTCTTGACGGGAAGATATACGTCCGATGTAGCAGATATCCTGTAACTCCTCATGTATTTGCTGTTGTATATGAACCATCAAGTGGCACATGGGAGTATGCAGATGAAGACATTGTTTCAGGATGGACTGGTCCTGCAGTTGCTGTTGATGGTACCCTTTATGTCTTGGATCAAATGAGGTTGTTGATGTTGGTGATTTGGGGAATGAGGATCAAATGATTGTGGGTTCTGCTATACCCGGATTATTATTTGATGTAAATGTAATAGGTGTTAAATGCTTGTCAATCTGAAGCATTAACTAGTTTGTGTGTGTTGTATTATGTTAAGATACAATGTATCAATGTTGCATGATACCTTTTTTCTTTTGTTGGATACAATGATAGTACTGAAGTTTGAACTTGTGGCTTATATGTAAATTACTCAAATCCGACACAGTTTGCATTGCCAATCCTAGTGTTATGTTGCATAATTTGATTATTTGTGTGGGTTGCTCTGTTTGCCTCCTTTGTATTTCTTGTTATATAGTTATCCAATATATTTTTTTTATTATAACCAAGAGATATTTAAGATTTCTAATTGATATTCAATTACTCTCTCTTGTCAGGTTGGCCCACTTTGGGAGTAAAGTAATATCTCCTCTCATGATTTCATTCTTAAGTTGAGAATTGAACCTCAATTCTTGATTAAGAAACATAGGTATCATATCACTTGTGTCAATGACTTTCCATTGTCCTAAATATGAATCTTAATAACATTTTCTCATAATTTGTGTTAACAATAGTTTAATGCACTATCTTCTTGTCCTGCTCTTGAAGGAATCTTTATGAAATTCTAAATAACAATAACAAGTTTATTTTTAGAAAAAAAAAGTAAATGATAGGTACTTTATTTTCATTTTTTTAAGAAAAGAATTAAAATGATGTTTTATTAAGCAATTTTTTATTGACATGCTGTAAATTTCTTTTTTCAACTAGTTTTATTAGTTTTTCCGTTCTTTGACCAATTTTCTCCAAAGTGATTCTGTAATCGATTTTCTGGTTTGATTTTTATTGAGATACACAAAATTGCACTATTCATGACTTTTATTATGAGAATTTCTGTTGTGTTTTGGATCCAACCGCTTCAAGAAGATATTGGAAGCACCTTTATGGTCTTCCATCTCAAATCTCAGATAGAAAAGGCATGGGTTTTGAAGCTTTGGGAAATAAGCTATTCTTATTGGGTGGTTGTAGTGGGTTTCTAGGTTTTACTGATGGGGCTTATTCATGATGCTTCCTCAAACTGTTGGGCTGTAGCTGCTTCCTTGTCAAATGCTAGGTATATATCCTTGTCTATTATTCTTTTGGAAAGCCAAGTCAGTAAGTGTAGGAGGAGATTATATTAGTGAAATAGAATTGGTAATGTCAATCTGCTAGGATTTTCATCATAGATTTTAGGTAGAGTTCTTGCAATCTTGCTTTTACGTGAATTTATTGAGGATTGTGGATAGCAGAAAACTAGAAACAAAGCCACAAACTTATTACTATATTTGGGAAGAAAGTTTTATATGAATATGACATCCAAATAATTTCTTGCCGTGATTAGTGACTTCTATGTATCTTACAACAACAAAGTCTTATCCCACTAATTGAGGTCAGAATCATGGATCACATAACACCATTCAACTCAGTTAAAGGTCAAAGTTTCAGCAATGTTATTTACCATGAGATCTCTCTTGATAATTTCCTCACATTTCCTTCTTGGCCTCCCTCTCTTCCTTCTCATAAGACCTGTTTATTAAGCTTGACAATATTATAAGAAATTGAAAATCACTTTAGAATTTTAATTAGAGCTGGAAATGAATTTAGACTTCTTTATTATATGTCCTAATTCTTTGTACTACCCAAAGAATTGGAGTTTAAATTAAAATTCTGAACTGTAATTCCCAGTCTGTCATCCAAATTGAGTCTTAGGGATTTATGCCTGACTTGTTTGACAATGGCATCATGCTCGATCTTGTAATATGGTCAAAGAATGATGTACTATTTTGTTTGTGAATTTTAGCTGTCTATATTTCACTATTAAAAAATGAGATTGCATGTTTTCTTTATCTGTCTTAATTGTATCCCCTAGGGTAATGTAGAGAGCACTGTTCTCTTCTACTTCTACAAAACTTTCAGGTGCTACTTGACTTGTGAAGTTTTGGATGAAAAACTATATGCTATTGGGGGATTAGTTTCAAATTCAAGTAATCATTCTTGGAATACTTTTGACCCTTTGACAAATTGCTGGACATTCCATATAGATCCTAATATTGGTTCTGATATTAAAGATTCAGTGGTTCTTGATGGGAAGATATATGTCCGATGTGCCAGACATCCGGATGTAACTCGTCGTGTTTTTGTTGTTGTACATGAACCATCAAGTGGCACGTGGCAGTATGCAGATGCTGACATGGTTTCAGGATGGACAGGTCCTGCAGTTGTTGTCGATGGTACCCTTTATGTCTTGGATAAGAGTTTGGGAACTAGTTTAATGATGTGGCATAAAGACCAAGTTGGAAAGCTTTCACCATGGCTTACTAGACCAAGTTTTCGATGCATGGTGATTTGGGGAATGAAGGTCAGGTGATGATGGGTTCTTCTATACCTGGATTATTATCTTATTTCAATGTAATTAGTTGTAAATGCTTGTCAATCTGAAGCGTTGTGTATTATTAAATAATTTCTGAATTTCAATATTTAAAACCTCTTGCTTCTGATTAAAGAGTTAATATTATGCTTCCATTAGATACATTCTAATTACATGTAAAATCCAATCCAAATAAAAAATAAATATCAAATAGAATTTATGGAGTAAAAGTTCAAAGCCACTACGTACATTTGAGCCTAACAATAGAACTAGGAAAATCAGAAAACTAAGTGGAAACAAAAGCAGTAAGAACACACAAGTCAGTGAGAATATATGGATGCTGTTATACAGAAGGAATAAGACAAAAAAGAAAACTATATGAAAAAAAAAAAAAATATATATATATATATATATATATATATGTTGGAAGGCAAAGAAACATTAATGAAACATATGTTTTAAAAAAATAGATCACCAATTGCTGAAACATAACTAAAAATAAAACGATCCTGCTAGAATTACTGCTCTTAAACAGAAAAACATAACATAGAATAACTTGATAATATCTCTCGAAGACTTGATCTCTTGACCAATTTATTCAGCAACATCCCAACTGAATATTAAGGCATTTTCCTACTATAGGTTGGTTCTAGGTGTAAAAGGAACAATCGATAGGTCATGCTTCCTTACTCCGCCACTAATATGATATAGACATCTCTGATTAATACCATTCCAATCATTCATGGTATAAATCTTCCCTAAAATCACTCAGTGACAGAAATTCAACGTCATGTCGTAGTTCTTGGAGAATCCTGGAAACAACTGTGTTCACAATCATATGAAAATTCTTATTATTATGCCAGTCATACACTGTGATATAAATCTTGTTGTTCCACCCAGTATTGAAAGAGTTTAAGATAATATCACTATCATGTTGTACAACAAGGCCATACATTTAGTAGACGCGGAATATCATGATACCTTGAGAGTTATGCTTAAGAACAGTATTGCACGTAAAATTCTCCTCCACACAACCCTGATAACACTCGAGTTGAAACAGTTCAAGAGTTGGAGATGCAGAGATAAGCTTCCTAACAATATTGGAGGAGATAAGCTGGAGTTGAAATGTTCCATAGAAATCTCCACCTTTTAGACAACAAAGATGTAACTATGGCTTCCTTGATCGTAAGGAACCAAAGGATGTGACACAGAATATCATTCGATAATTCGATAATTCTATCCTCTTTTGTTTTTCTCTCAATTGTCATTGTCGCTCCCATGATCAAGTGTAGGGTTTTTGTGCAGTCAATTGCTCAAACCTGGATGAAGAATGACAAGTTTCAATTTGAATCTTGTATGTATCCCTCTAGATTGGCTGAACACTCATCAAAATTTGTTAGCAGTATACTTTAAATCAATTTCACTTTTTAGCCAACGAATGATATATACCCTAAAAGATATAATTACGATTCCTTATTTCATGTCATTTCAAATTTTATTTTGAATTAAGAGATATAATTTATTTGTTTCAGATAAACATCAATCTACCAAGGAGATATATAGCCCAATTGATTGAGGAGTACTAATTCTATCTTTGATTCATATAGAACACATAAACCACGAGAACTACTATCAACACATATTAAGTGCCACTTTTCAACTAGTATAAATAAAGATGAATTGTTTTAAAAAAATATTATAATAATATTTTTTTTCTTAATCCTCCAATTGAAAAAAATAGTACACGTACATTAATATTAATTTCTGCATGTTAACAAGGTGTGTCCAATCATTTGGTTTACACGACATCTTTTATACATTCTATTAACTCCTTTAATTATTTGAAAACATTACATTATATACTCCTATAAGAAATGTTGATATAAAATTTAAAAAAAAAAAAATAGGTGCAATCTAAAAAAAATTGAAGAAATGTTGGTATAATTTACTATTGTTATTTATTTTTTTAATTCAAAAAGGGGAAGAAAAACTTACTTTTATGGTAGGTGAGTTATTAACTGTAATTAGTTGGTCATATTGTAGGAATAACTTATTCATTTTTCATAAAAATAAATTTATTTAAAATTAGATTTGTATAATATAGTCTGGGTGGTGTAGTTGGTTATCACGCTAGTCTCACACACTAGAGGTCCCCGGTTCGAACCCGGGCTCAGACATGTTGTATGTAATGTTTTCTATTTTTTGTTTATGTTGACAGGCATTTGCTATTATTAGGTTTATTTTTATGAAAAATCGTGTATATATCTGTCATCAGCAAAATGAGTGGATTATATCAGCAGCTTCACAGAACTGAGTTGAATTCGTTGTTTTACTATGGAATTCAGCTAATCTTGTCTATACTAATTGAATTGGGTTGAAGTCAGTGATGGTTATTCTCATATGGAATAAATCACCAAGGGACTTTCATTTCATGGACTATATATCTAATTAGTATCCCTTCCCATGTACGATAATTAATGAAGCTAGCCATTGTCCAAAATTATCTTCTGATTCTAGTGCATCTTCTAATAAAATTTTTGGTTAGTGTTTTCTAATAAAATGTGGATGAAATTCTCACAAACTCAAACCTATTCTGAATTCTTTAAGCGCTGTTCAATTTACATGAGAAGTGGACCTATATAGATGGAAACAAGCTGAAAATAAAATAGTGGCATTGAAACAAAAGTAGATGGGTGACTAGTACTGCACAAGGAGTGCCAAGGGAAATCATGAATGGAAAAAGGTTGGACATCTCATTCATTAGTGATTTTCTTGACATACTCCCTTACTTTTCAAATAGAGTCTCTAATTGAATGAAAATTTGAACCTCCCATTAGTATTATAAATTATAATTTTAGTTTTCTTAATTAATTTAAAAATCTTGTAATTATTTACTTATAGATAAATTATTTCCACTATATTTTTAGATTCACTTTTATTCTTTTTCATATTATGTATTCTACTGTTAATAATTTTTTTATATAATATTCTAGTGTTAATCTTATATTATATTTTAATATATTTTTAATCAAATTTTAAATAAAGTATAAGAAAATAATAAAATAAACTCAAATAGATATTATATGTTTATTATCTTAATTAAAGTAATAGTTAAAATAAATTGTGAAATATAAAATTATTCAAAAAAAATTAACCTCATCAATTTCATGAAGTATAATCTTAAAATACTAAATTAAATATTATAAGTATTACAATGATTAAAATAAATAATGTATAAAAAAAATATGTAGAAGGAATAAGTGAAAAAAATAAAATAATAAAAACTAAAAGTTTTTTCTTTACAGAATAAAAATTAGAAGTAAATGTTTTAAAAAAGAGTAAATTACACTCGTATTTCCTTTATTTTTTTTAAAATTGTATCCGATATTTCTTCCTTTTTTACGTTACTTTTACCACCTCTTATTAACGTCGTTAACTAACTTCAATTGAAATATGTGAGCAAAAGAAATTATCCTAATAAATCACAAATTAATAATTGATCCTATAAATGGACCTTTCTTAAGACAATAACAGTTTTTCTTTTACTATTTAACTCCTATTTCATGTTGTTAACAATTGAAGAAGATGTAACTCTTGATCATGATATTATATCAAACACTAAGCTATCAAAAATAAATATCTTAAAGAAAGGAATTAAAAACACATATGCAAGAGCAAAACACTAAAATTTGAGCAAAGGATCATATTCAATCAATAAACATTACTGAAAACACATCCAACAAAAATGCAGCAATCAAATGACCCAATATGCACCAAAAAAATTGAACTAGAAAGAAGAAAAAGAAGAAAGAAGGATATTAAAACGTATGTATCAACAAGAAGATAGATTCATGTCCAACAAAAAAATTAGGTTCAAAAAGTCTAATTAAAAAAAAAGAAAAAGAAGAATTTTAAAATATTTTCATGTTAAAAATAGTATCATATCTTTTATGAAGTTAAGAAAAAAAAAATTGAAGTATTTTAAACATAAATTTTCATTAAAAATTATATAATCAATATCTCTATTAAATTATTAAGCAGTATTTGAAAAGGTGAAAATTTAAGTGTAATATAAATTAAACAACAACTAGTTTTTTTAAAAAAAGAAAAAAAAAGTATGAAGTGTAATTTAAAAAATATATATAAAAAAAATGGGAGTGTAATTTATTCATTAAAAAATGTTGCTTGGGAAAACGAAACGTCCACGGTTACATTCACTTAAAAAATGGTTCACGGACGAAGGCGATTTCACGTGCAACAAAACGCAGACACGGTGCGTGAACTGTGCCGTGACCGAACCTTACCTGGGATATTTAGGAATCGTCGAATCTCTCTGTATGGAAAACCAACAACTTCGTGAAGTTTTTAATTGAGGTGTCAATTTGTGGTTCGGGGGACAAGAAAAATAGAAACGTTGTGAGAGACTAAATCCAACAAGAACAACCTCGTTACATTCACAACACTATGCAAGCACTGTGTCCTTCATTCCCAGATTGCAGCACTCTTCGAGTGCCCAGATTCTCAATCAGTGCCACTCCTCCAAATTTTGCATCTTTTCTGAGCCCCTCCAAGGCTGGAATCAAATTGAGTTGTGGGATTCACAAACCAGTTTGGAGGAGTAGGTGTGATGGTTTAAGGGTACAGTGTGCAGCCTCCAATGGAGAAAATGATGATGATGATGGGTTTTACATCAGGTGTGTTGAGCTTGCAAGGAAGGCTGTTGGGTTCACCAGCCCCAATCCATTGGTGGGGTGTGTTATTGTAAAGGATGGCAAAGTTGTTGGTGAAGGCTTCCACCCTAAAGCAGGCCAACCTCATGCTGAGGTACCTACCTTCTGTCTCTCTCTCTAAATTATTCTATTGTTATGTAAAATAAAAGGTAATAAAAATATTTTTTTATCAGCAAATGTTAATTGTTAATTGTTAGAATATTAGTTTTGTTAGCCAAGGGGATCGAACTCGTGATCTTACCCTCCTTTCCTTCTCTCTTAACCATCCAACCCACTTTAATATCTCCAAAAGATAAAATTATTATTTGTATGTTGATCCATGTAGCAGACCTCACCTAGTGGGATAAGGCTTTGTTGTAGTTGTTACTTGTTTGTGTGTTCATTATATGCTCATTAATTATACTGTATTCTTTTGTGGTATTCTTTCTTGTTGGTTTCATTGAATTAGCATTTGAAATTGGTGATAAGCCTAATTTGAATTTCAATGGTGATTGTTCTAAGAAAAGAAATTATGAGATGTTTTGGGCGAGGTTTTAAAAGACTGTATGCAATTGCGATTTAGGCTGCAATGTCAAGGTTTTTGGTGTGTTTGTGACTGCAATTGTAGCCGCATTGGTCACAATTTCCTGCAATATCAAGGAATGTGATAAAAATGTGACCGCAACTGCAATTTAAAACCTTGCCGAGTAACATGTTTTGATTGTGAGATGTTACTATGTCTTAGAATTTAGATAAAGAATCTGTGTTTGTGGCTGAAATGTTGAGTCAGGATATGAGATTGTCAGGTGTTTGCTCTGAGAGATGCTGGTGATTTGGCACAAAGTGCAACGGCTTATGTGAGCTTGGAACCTTGTAATCATTTTGGCAGGACTCCACCTTGCACTGAAGCTCTAATTAAAGCTAAAGTGAAAAAGGTTGTTGTTGGGATGGTGGATCCAAATCCCATAGTTGCCTTCAAAGGGGTGGAAAGATTGAGAGATGCGGGAATTGAAGTTATTGTGGGTGTAGAGGAAGAGCTATGCAAGAGCCTCAATGAGCCCTATATTCATCGCATGTTGACTGGAAAGCCTTTCCTTACTTTGAGGTAATTAAAATTTCCCTTTGTACTTTGACACTCCCACTTGCTTTTCATTAACAATTCATGTATGGCTGTTCTTTGGGTGTATTTTGGAGTTTGGTTGATTAGCATACGTTTTAATTCTTAGATAAACATGCATTTCACAGCTTAGAGTGTTCCTGTATTGCAGATATTCTCTTTCTGTCAATGGAAACTTTTTGGACTTACTTGGGAATGGAGTTACAGACTGTGGTGGATACCACTCAAGGTTATTACAAGAATATGATGCAGTGGTAATCTCTTCTTCCTTATTCAGTGAAAATTTGTCAGTTCCTGCATCTCAAGAACCTGGAGCCAACCAACCAATTCGGATTATAATGCATAAAGATCCTGGTTCTTCAAAACAAATTCAACTAGGCATCAATGGTGTTACTGGCAAAGTAATAATCTTTACAGACAATAAAACAGTAACAGCTCCTGAAGTGGCTCAACAAGGAATTGAAATTGTAGTTCTGGATCAAATAAATCTGGATGTGATCTTGGATTATTGTAATTGTCAAGGATTGTGCAGTGTTCTGTTAGATATTAGAGGGAGTTTTGGTGAGTTTGAAGAGCTTGTTAAGGAAGGTATCAAGAAGAACTATATTAATAAATTTGTCACAGAAATTTTGCCAGTTTGGGACGGATTGGCTGAGCCAGATCCTCTGCAGACATTGAAGAGCTCAGAGCAAGGACTAAAAGTGGTCAATTTGAAGTCCATGGCCTCAGATCAGAGTGTTGTGATTGAGGGATATTTTAAACTTTAGTAAATGGGGTCATGATTGCCCACAAACTCCCTTTTACCATTGTTTCAGTGTCATGGATTTTGCCAGTGATTATTTGCTGTAGGCTAAATTTACAAAGCAATTCTTGTATTTTGCTGGTGGAAACTTGAGGATATTTTCAATAACAATCTTTATTTTCATTATTTATAGGCTAACATTTTTCTTAGCTTTAATGTTTTGCTTATATGCAAATACTTTGTCTTCAAATTTAGAAGAGATTTGCCAGTCAGATGTCACCTTGAAGTTGGGCTGCATGTTTAATGTGGAATGTAAACTGTGTATGTTAGCAGTTTGATTTGATGTGGATAGTTCATGTGGTAGTTTAACAAAAAAAAGTAGAATACTTGATTTGAGCTTCCTTGTGCACTGTTTCTCTCTTTGAGAGTAAAGCAGCACATTATGTAATTCAAATAAACTTTGATGAATTATTATAATGAGGATATAGAGTACAATATGAAATTCAAATATTTGTATGTTACAGCACTAAAAAATGATAAATTCTGCAAGGATTTTTTCCCTTTTATTTGAGGATCTTAGTGCAAAGATAAGGATTGCTTATTCTTCCTTTATAAATTTATTGTTCCATTTTATTGGTTTTGCTGTTGAGAACAGTGTATCTGAACATGGAGAGAAGGCTCCAAATGTTGTTTATAAAGAAAGCTGGAGAATCAAATGATGATTGTGGTTTAATAGGCATGCTTGGCCTTATGCTCATCAGTCTTTGGTAAATTTCACCTGCCCCAATTGGTTACTTCATTAACCTTGTTCTTTACTCTCAATTCTCCTGTTCATGACCTTGCATTGCTCAAATGTATTATTTATGTACTAGAGATGCAAGGTAGATTACTTATGTTGATAAGTTTGACTAATCTAAATTTGTCTTGCCATTTTTTATTCAAAACCTGCTGTTTAGTTAAATGAAATTTCATGTCACAAAATAGATCTCCAGTTGATATTTAAAATAAATCTGAATCTGGTAGGTGATTAGATCCTTCAGATCTAGTTCACGTGAGATTTTCGTAATTATGACTGATTCTTTAGATTATTAATACCAATCTGGTATTGGTCAAGAATAAGGTATTTTACACTATGATTTAAATCTTATTCAAGTCTATGGATGAATCACTTTTGTAGCAACACCTCTGGATCTCACATATTAAGCTGTTCTGTTTGATGTTTTATTTGGCTTCTAATGCTAGTTTAGTTATTAAGAGTTCATTGTTTTATATGCAGTTCATAGATGCTGGAACAATGGTTTCTCCAACCGTCTACGCACGGCGCAGTTTGTGTTATCTCATTAGTGGCATGCCTCAGGAAGCACTGAACGATGCAATGCAGGCACAAGTCATTTCCCCGGTATGGCACACAGCATCTTATTTTCAGTCTGTTACCCTCACAGGACTTGGGATAGAGAATGAAGCCCAAGCAGCACTTAAAGAGGGCACAACACTGGATCCAAACGGAATGCAACTCCCAAGCAAAAATGAAAACATTGTACAGAGACAAATTCTTGCTGATTCTGTTCTGCCTGATGACTACCCCCAAGACATTGATTTTAAAAAAAATCATCTTGGATACCAATAGATCCAGCCTCCCAAAAAGTTGCATGTGTTCGAAGATTTCTTCAAGAAACAAGATTGGATGAGTGTTTATAACACCCCTTCCCCCTTTTTTGTTGGGTCGGCTAGGATGTTCATATAGTTCTATGATTTGATTGGTTGAGCATGAATCCAAACTTAAGCATTTTTTTTTGTTTTAATTTATTGAAGGTTAAAATTGTGAAGAGTTAAAAGCTAATGTTCACGGCTGTGTACTTAGTGTTGACTAGTGCCAAACAATATTTCCTTTGTGTCGGGTGCAAATCATTGGGTTTAGGACCCCAAAATAGTGTTCATTTCCTACTTCCCATGCTCATGAGTCATCACCCTAAAATGTTGTGGACTATGATAATACTTCCTCTCAACTCATATATAAACAATAATAATTAATTTTACATTAATTAAGAAAACTAATTGACATCATTTAATTTTACTAATCTCAAATAAAAAATAAAATTATTTCTAAAATATCTTTCATTAGAATTTGTTATCATGAACAAAAAATAGTCATTGAAAATAGAGTTACAATTAAATAAAGGATTTTTAGGAATGGTATCGTTAAATAGGAATAAAGTTAGTTAAATTTGTTTAAATTTAAGTCCAAAATATAAGATAAATATGAGAGAGGGAATGAGTCTTTCATGTCTCAATTTTTCTATCCACTTTATACCCTTCTCTGATTCTCTCTTTGTTTACTGCTTTCTCTTTCTTATTAAGGTATATACATCCTAAAATGAGAAAAAAAAAAAAAACTTTTTTGCAATTACAAGAATAGATACCTTTGTTTCAATTGAAAAGCAGAATTATGTGGTAGAACTTGTCCAATTAAGTCCTCGTAGTTTAACTAATACAACGGATACCTTTTCAAAGTTGGCACCTTTGAAATGGATGAAATTAATGATATTATTTGTGGATTAGAATCCTCAAGAGTTCAAAAAATTGTTATGTGCATGGCATTATGATCCACAGGCTTGTAACAATAGAAATTGAACGTCTGTTTGTTCTTTGTAGAGAGGCTAATAGATTAGAACTTTGGGAGATTTAGTAAGTTCATGACTCTAGAAGATCGAGAACTGTCAATATTGAGCTCTAATTTTGCTTTTCAATTCTATCCTTAGGATACTTTTTAAACAATTTATAATTATTTTCGGTAGAGCTTGCCTCGTTTTTTGCTGTTGATCAGTAATAAAATCTTGCTGAGATTTGTAGTATGACATGAATTTGGAATGGGAAGATGTCTTGAAATTTTAGTTACCAGAAACACTTGTGTTCTATTTTATGCTACAGTTGCGTAACTATAAATTATGAATCTATGGTTTGAGAAATGTAGCTTTGGCATCTCAAAATAATGTCATTGCTTACCAAACAATAGGAAGAAAACGTGTAACAAAATAACACAGAACTTCAAAGTCTACAAATCAAAATAGAACCCGACTTTAGGAGAAAAGATCCTCTCGTGATTCATTATACAATTTCTTATGTACATGCTGTAGAGAAAGCAAATGTCTATTAGAACCTCTGGTTCGTTCTGAAAGTAAAAAGATAGTCTATAAAATTAAAGGCCTGAATTGATGACCTTATATGTACATGAATTATGGATTTCTGATATATACAGACCCAGTTCGTGACTAACATACATTCACCATTCTGGCCATTTTGAGGTATAGACTTTGTCAAGCTGGTGCAAGTGTAGCACAATTATCATTAGTGACTACATGATATAATTCCTAACTACAATTAACTTGGCTGAACAAGTACCAAGTACAGAGCCACCTCAAAAGCAAAAATTGAAGACATTCATAGTAAAGTACCCTTTCATCTATGAGTTAGGCCAGCCATTCGGTGAATGCTCTTCGGCGTGGCTCTTTTGCTTTGCAACAAGGCGTGCGTGAATTAAATTTCCAGACGCAATTGCTTCTTGGATGTCTGTCTGTGCCTTTTGGCAGAGATCATCAAGTGCAAGTGTTGCAAACGGCTCCTCTATGAGAACTCCAACCTACAACAATCATTTTCACATTTTTGGATTAGCTTTCTTCTAACCAGAAATCTCTGGAGTTACATTTCAAAGAAGAGTACTTATAAACATACATCTACTTTCTCTTCCATCTCATTTCCACTTTTTTTCCCTTCCTATTATCTCACTCTTCTTTTCTTGTCACATCATTTATCACATCTATCAATTTCTCTCTCTACCTTTTCTTTTTCTCTTCCTTCCACCCCAAAATGGGGTGAATGTTTATATTTTTCCTTCCAAGAATCCATCCATCAATAAATTACAGAACAACTTATTTTGATACATTAAATAGTCCAGGAGTCAAGGTAAAGGAGAGGATCATACTTCTTCAATGCAAAACAAAGAGGCAGCACTAATAAAGGTAGCAGGAACTACAATCCAATGGCAATCATCCCAAAGTATGATAGGGAGTGTCAAATGCCACAAGACGAGAAACCTTGAGGTCAAGCGAGTATATGCCAGTGGAATGGGAATACCCATAAGTTGGTCACATATGCCAATACCTTCATGGAAACAAGTGATCTTTGATTCCTGTACAACAATGAGGGAAGTGTTATTATACAAACAAGGAATTACCAGAGTGAGCTGATATGTTAACAAATCCATATCTACAATACAACATCACCAAATTACTGAGGAGTCACAAATTTACATTCTTGACAACTTCACATGCAACAATGTTGCCTAATTTAGCATGTACTAAAATGCTAACAATCAAAGATTTCAACACAAACCTTGCAAACAATTCCAATTAGCACATACCAGGACATTTCTTCTAGACTCCTCCAATTTCAGCAACCGGATGCTCTGCGATATAAACTCAATAATGCAGCGAGGCCGGTGCTCTGAATTCATGACCACCACCAGATCATCCACTTCCAGCAAATGCTGAAGATCTCTCCTAACATCTGAACCATACAACACGTGGCACTGCAATCAAAAAGCAAGTTTCACTATCAACTGCAAGTCTGCAACTAACTACCAACCTAAAAATCCAATCACAAACACCATTCACATTACAAAAAAAAAGGCCCAAATTGATAGAAACCCACCAAGTTAGATCTAGGTTTTAGAAAACAGTCATTGTGACTGCAATCAACCAAATTAGCTGGCTGCATTTTTCTACAATTTACTAAAGGAAAAATCTTAGATGCATATTCATAGGCATTTTTGGTATTGTTTTCCAATCAGAAATAGAGTTGCATCTGAATAATCTTCATGCAAACATTTGTTATGCGGGTTACCAAAATGAAACCCCAACTCTGATTAAAAAACACCAAAAATACTTATGGAACTGTTTGCAAGTTTTGTCCTTTACTAAGGGTCTATTCGGATAAACTTCTCCATAAACACTTAGAGAAGAAGAAGAAATCTCACAAACATCTCCGTAAACTAAAATTAGTTTATTCATAAGTGCATAAAATTCAGATTTTGAAGAAGCTAATATGGGAGCAAATGCATAGGCTAAATTAGTTAATGGAAAAGCTTATTTCATTATTTTCTTCTCTTAAAAGTGCTTATGGACAAGTTTATCCAAATAGAAAACAAAATAAATTTCTCCATAATCTAAAAATTGGTTTTTTTTTTTTTGTTGCAAAAGCTATTATGAGAGAGCTGATACAAACTTATGCATAAGCTAATTTTAACTCACGAAGAAACTTATTTCATTGTTTCCTTCTTATTTTCCTCTACAAATGCTTATGGATTAGTTTATAAGTTTATCTAATCAGCTCCTAAACCCTAACTACTGCAATTTAAAACTTTGGTTAGAGGGAGATATATAAGGTTGGTCTAGTGGTGAAGGAAGAAGGAAAGGGGGAGAGGTCGTGGATTCAAATCCCCCAGACAAAAACTAACCATCAGCATTTGCCCATAAAAAAATAAAAGAAATAAAAAATAAAAATAAAAACTTTGACTAGAGACCTTAAGCGCAATGGGGAAGGCAATGATGTAGTGCAAGAGCGCGTGCTTGATGGCGAAGTTGTTGCCGCCGCCGCCACCGTCGTCAACGATGGCGGCGACTTGTCTCGCGAAATCGTGGGTTCCGGCGATGACGTTGGTCCAGGCCTTCTTCCCCTCGACGAAGCGGGAGTAGGAGGCCTCGGTGCGGAAGACGAGGAGGAGGGCGAGGGCGGGGGCGGTGAGCTGGTAAGGGAGGGAGGAGGTGCGGAGGAGCGGTAAGAACTCCGGGAGGAGGTGGAGGAGGAGGGCCTCGTTGTAGGCGGCGATGGCGGCGGAGAAAGCGGTGAAGAAGAGTACGGGAGGGACGAGGGAGAGGATGACGCGGGAGGAGAGGCTGGAGAAGACGTGGCGGAGGTGGCGGAGGGAGCTGCGGTGGTCGCGCCAGTTCTGGTGGGTGTAGAGGGCGCGCTTCTTCTGCATGCCGCGCTCCTGCACGGCGTCGGCCCAGTCCGGGATGGAACGGAGGAGCGAGATTAGGGTTTGGGCCGGGCCGGAGGTGGGCCCCGGAGGGAGGGAGGCCGAGATGGTGGGCTTGGCGGGCTTCCAGGATGGAAGGAGAAGGATATTCTGATGGAGAGGGCATTTTGGGGTGAAGTGGGAAGAGAGAGTTGTGGGTTTGAGTTGAGTTCTTGGTTGGTTGTACATTGAATTGGAGCAGAACAACAACAACAACAACAAAGCATACACAATGTAAATGGGTGGCTCTGTTTTTCGAACCAAACCACTCTTTCTTACTGTTAATGCCATGCTCCAGTAGTGAAGCCTGTTTTTACACGTTTTATGCCTGCTCACAATTTCTAAAATACACAATTATTATTTAAATATAGAGTTAAATATATTTTTTTGTTTTTTTATCTATAAATATTTCTTATTTATTTTATTATCTGGTATTTTTAATTTTTGACGAAATTTAAAAAATCTAAAGTAAACTATATATATATATATATATATATTTAAACCTTAAACTAACAAGTTATTTTGAAAAAATTACTATTAAAAGAAAATGGGCTGGTTGATTGGTTGGTTGGTGGGATGGGTGGCTTTTAAAGTTTCAATCTACTCTTTAATGCCATGGTAGGTTATTTTTTGTTGTTGAATAGGACAAGGATGATAGTAAATTCACGTTTTTACCCTTTTTAGACACTCCTAAGTCCTAACTCGCCAACTAAAAATCAATATTAACAATAAATAGGGAAAAAAAATTGGGATATCTACGCCCCGTGAAAACTATATCTTTATTAGTAAATTTCGGACACAGGGTTAAAATTCTAACTAGTGTGATATATCTTATTGATGACTCCATCTTATGAAGGAGGTCTTCATTGTCTACCACAACAAGTGCTTATGTATCTAGGCTCTTTGTAAATTTTAGGTTTTAAGTTGTTTTAATAAAAAAAAAAAAATTATACTAATTATCCTTGGGGTTTTGTGAAATCACATATATCTCTTAAGTTTGAAAATATAGAATGATGTCATTTTATACATTATTCGTGGCGTATGTTTTACCATAAAATTAATCTAAACACAATATAAGGATGATTAAGCAAACTAATATTGTTATAGTAACAAGTATCAATGAGCCATTTCAATAAAAGAAAATAAAAAATATATTGAGTCCCTAATATTTTCAAAACGTTGCCTTAAGTCCATGTCGTTAGTCTGTCCGTAATTATTAACTGCTTACGTGATCGTTAATCGGTCACACAGGCATGTCACATGTGGTGCCACGTCTGATTTTTCTTTGACTGAGATTACATGTGGAAAAAAAAATTAAGTATAAAACAACGACGTTTTGCATGTCAAAAAAAATCTTTTTTTCTTTTTTTCTTTCTTTTCCCAATTTACTTCCCCTTTCTATGTTGAGATAAATCTACAGACAAACTTTGGAGACACTTCCTCTTCCTCTTCTTCTTGTTCTTCGTCGTCTTCTTCATGTTCTTCTTCTGGTTCTACCAAGGCAGGGGCGTAATATTAAATAAAGATCTTAATTGCATTATATAGATGTTATGCTAGATTATCTTATAAATACATCGTTGAAAATACAAACGCAAAAATAAAGATCATGATCTAATAAGACATAAGTTTTATCATTTGCATCTAATCAAAATAATTAAAAATCTTATTTTTTTTTCTTACATAAATTAGTCTGGTCATTAGATTTGTGAGATCACTTTATTATTAAATTTTAATCTTGAATGATCAATTTGATAATAATTATATTTTAAGAATCAATTTGATATTAAATTATAAAGTGTAAAAATAATCTATGTACAAGACAAATTTATCGCATATTTTAAGTATTTAAAAATTAAATTTAAATTTTTTATCTCTTAAAAACCAATAATTTATTTATGTCTCAACATTTTCAAGGACGAATTTGATTTTAGAAAGAAAAAAAGTCACACGAGTCTATTGAGAATAGAGTGTATCAACCCGTAAAAAGATTCCCTTCCGTTCTGAGAAAAACTGCATAACCTAATAATCCAAGTGTATCAAAATTGAGAGCAGTGGTTGAAGTGAAGCAGATCATCAAATAATCATGAGTTTAATGAGTCCGAGAACAGAGAAGCTGGTGAGAAGGCTAACCTTTGTCACCACTGTTGCTGCTTCCTATTTTCTCTTAACCGCTGATTACGGCCCCAAACCCAATGCTCTCGATCCTGTAAGTCCCCTCTCAAAGCAACATTTTTTATATGATTTCATCGCTACCCAACACAGCTTCACTATTAGTTTTTTAAATTCCCAAGTGGGTTTTCTGTTTCTCGTTACCTACACCATTTTTTAAGTTGATTTTGTTTGTTATTATTATTTGTTGCAATTTTGAATTATCGTCTTTCATTGGTTTGAAGTAGTCTTTGCCTATTGGATTTCATTCTATTTGCAAAGTTTTTTTTTTTAATTTTTATCGGCAACTAACTTAGAATGTTAATTTTGTTAGTAGAGGAGATCCAACCCACGACCTTTCCCCCTTAACCATACAACTCATCTTATATCTCCTATTATATTTGCAAAGTTTGATTAAGGGGAATTCTGTGGTGTTGGAGCCCCTTTGATGATTGTTAAATGGAACTAAACTCGTATTCTAATGGTGAGTGGTGTAGGTAACATTTATGAAAGGGTTTGTGAGTATGTCAAACAGTCACTGTGTAACTTGGTTATTGAGGGTGGTTCCTACCTTCAAAACTATTCACACCATCAATAGTTCCGTCTCTGCAACTACATACGTGTCTGTAGGGACCATGCTTTAATTAAATGGTTCGAATGGAAAAAGAATGGAATCAATAGAAAGAGAAAAGGGATTTCATGGTAAATAATGCATCTCTAAAGATTTGGTCTTACAAAGCCAAATGACATCAGGTGATTCATGTAGTCAACCTCACTCGGTGGGATAAGAATTTTGTTGTTGATATGAAGGTCTAAATTGCAGGCATAGCAGCTTCGGTTAGATTGACATTGGGAGGTGGGAACAAACAGCCCTCTGAGAGACTTGGTAGCCACTTTAGTATAGCTCTTGGCTTAGGCAATTTTGGAGCCATAGGTAGCATTTGGTAGACGTGTTAAAACAAGATAGAACATAGCGTATGAGTCTGCTTCAATCATGCATTTCAAAAATGGAATAGAACTGCTCGAGGAGTTAAAAGTAGGTACATTTTGGTTTCACTAAAAAGGGTGGAACCAAGGAGTAGAGAACATCATTATTCTATTCTGTTCAATTTCATGCTACCTAATTTGACGAGAAAAGTAAAAGGAAAACTCAAACCTGATGCCAGGCATTATGCTGTCCTCTAGAAATTGCATTAAGAAATAAGAATATGGCATAGGACTTCATCTGGAATTGCATTAACTTTACTGTAATAGCACCATAGATACAAAGTTGAAAGCTTTGGAAAAGCTAAATTGCCATTTGGTTTGAGAAAATGTTTTCTAATTTTGACTTTTAATTATAAAAATACCACATTGTTTTCATTTTGTTTTCTATTTTTAAATATTTTTGTTTTTTTTGAGAAAAAAGTTTTTACCATTACCCATTGAAAATAGGAAATACAGTGGAAAGACGTTTTTATAATTAAAAGTAAAAACAGTGAATGAAAAGAAAAAACATTTTCTCAGACCAAACAACCCTTAAAAATATTTTAGAAAACACAATGACTTCAAGTGCTGATAGGATGCTATTAGAAGTATGCAAATTGTGTTTAGTTAGATGATTGCAGCTAGAGGTATTAATTGGAATATTCATTTCGTCTGTCTCAGATCAAGTTGATAGGTAGATATATGGCAATGGTCAGAGAACAATATCCTAATTTATGTTTATTTCCCTTTATAGTGTTCTGTTCGTGAGGGTTTATTCACTTTCTTGGCTTAGCATCAACTCTACTGTTTTTCATGTAAAATGTTGATAAAACAAAAGATTTATAAGATTTTTCTCATTTACAATATGACTGCATTTACATTAGTTCGTCTCTTGTAAATTTGAAAATTAAATCTAGAGAAATGGCACAAAGCAGGTTTTGTGGACTTGCATTCCTGTATGGCAGAATTGTGAGCCATGAGATATGCCCCAAGTAGGAGATTCCTTGGTGGATTAGAACCTGTAGTCTTACAATTGCAGATGAATAGGTGCCCTTCACAATTAGAAAGGTTCTTCATTCTCTTTGCCATTAGTGGTCAGGATGTTAATACCTTCTAAAGTAACATTTTATAAACTATACCTTGATGGACAACTTAGAGGTTGCAAACTTTGCAGCTCATGCTTCACTTGCAGGACTGTCTGAATGATTGGCCTGGTAGATCCAACCGAAGACCAGTTTAGCTTTGTTTTAGGCACCACTGCTATCTAAAGCTTCCCTTGAATGCCACAATTAGTTATTTTGTCCTTTTGTGGGGCTTCTACTCGAATTTAATTTCTATGGACCCTCTGATGGGTGTTCTATTCTCATTGTAAACAGATAATGCAAATTTATATTGGCCACTTGAAAGTTGTCACAACTCTTTTGGTTCTTTCTGTCAAACATTTTCTGTTTTGGTTGCCATTTTTGAAATTGTTATTTCATAAAATTTGGTGATGGGTTCTGACTTCTAAACCAGATAAGAAGAAAGCAAAATCTTTACTTAAATCGTTAGTATTGCAAATGAGTTGCCTTTTGCTGTTTTCTTACTATTACTTAACCATTTAAAATTTCATTTATAGTTGACATTAGTTTCTTGTTTTCCTTATGGTTCAGATAATTTAACTTCAATTTTAAGTTTTTTAAATGGAAGATGTTGTAATTGAATTCTATGGGAAGTTTTTTTTTTTTTCTTGCTTCTGATGGTATATTTTCTCAATTGCAGATTAAGAAGCAAATACTTTCTGCACAGAGCACTGTTAAAGAGTATATTGTGGGATCAAAGAAAGAATCTCAAGAAAGCCATGTGGGGAGATTGGACAGCAATAAAGATAATCCATAAATTTATGATAGTCTTGTATAGGAACATCTGAGTCAAGGTTTTCTTTTAGCAGCTTGAACTGTAGTGTAATGGAATGGTTCAATGAATAGAGGCTGAGAACGAATAAACAGTAGATTCACTTGTCAGCATTATCATTGCCATTAATAAGACCATTACATCATAATCATGTTTCGGCTGCTGATCTCTTCCCCCACAACTCATTATCTTGTTATATATTTGCATCTGTATTGTTTATCTTTCCTTTGTTTTTCTGTTATATGGATTTGAGATACAAATGTGATTGAGAAGGGTGTTTTGCACATCAATTAAGAAGTTGCTTTAGTCAAATCCGAGATTCTAAAAGATGTGTTAATATTTATTGACTTTTGTCTAATGATGATTCATCGATTTTTTTCTTTTATGAGTGATTCATTGATTGAGTGTACAACTACCGGGTATGCAAATTTTGTATAGGAGGGGTGTTGCAGGTTTGTTAGGCTAAACCTATCATCCAATCTAATCAATCTTTTTGGGTTGAATTGCAGGATTTTTCATTCATATTTTTTTCATCAAGAGAGTTTTATAAAACTCTTGGGACTCTCAAATTTGGAATATCCTATTTTCACGCAATTCACATAGTTCAACAAGTAAACGATATTTCACGATCAAATTAGGGTTGTGCAATTTTTTTTACATATATGATTCAATCTAATCTAATCATAAATAGATTTGGTAGAATTTGATTAATCGGTCTCTATTTAAAAATTATTTTTATATAAAAATTGAAGTTTTTTAGAATAATAATTTATTTTTGTCTAAAATTTTGAAAGTATACAATGATTAATGCACTTAAAAGAGATGAAATTGTAATAATATTTGACTAATAGAATTAATGATCTTAATGTTAATAGTATTGTATTAGCATGAAAAAATACAAACAAAATCAGGATAAAGATAAAAATAACAACTTAAAAAAGAAAAAAATTATGGATGATTTAATTTAATAAATCAAGTGACCTAAAAATTAATGTTTTGTATTTAATAATTAATTTATATATAATAATAAATTTTACACTTAAATATATTTTTTATCCTTATAATATAATATTTTTTTCATTTTCGTTCCAATAATTTTTTTTCTTTTTAGTCCTTGCAAAAATGTGTGTTTTATTTTTTATCTTTAAGTGTTTTAAATAACACTTGGAACAATAAAAAAATATTTTAAACAGTGAAAAAAATATTATCTAAAACACTTTAAGAAAAAAAAATCTCATTTTACAAGAACTGAGATGAAAAAAAATTGTAAGTGCAAAAATGACAAAAACATTAAATTATAAGGAAAAATGTATCTAAATCTAAATTCAATTATATGATATAAGTTGAATCGGATTAAAAATATAATCCACTATTTAATTTGTATATGATGGGTCCCAATTGGGTTGAATAGGATTGAATCCAAACACTAAAAAACTCAACCCAATAGAATTGGATCGGATTGACTCATGCTATCAACACCCTTAAAGCTTTGAGCATGGAAATAACTGAAGCTAACATAGGCTATGCAACTGTAGCATAAAAATACAACGCAAGTGCTTCTGCTAATTAAAAAAAGTCGTCCTCCCATTCCAAATTCATTACACACTACAAATCTCAGCAAGATCTTATTACTTATCAACAGCAAAAACCGAGGCAAGCTCTGCCAAAAATAATTATGAATTGTTTAAAAAGTATCCTAATTCCTAGGGATAAAATTGAAAAGCAAAATGAGAGCTCTATGTAGACAGATTTCGATTTTCTAGAATCATAAGCTATCTAAATTTACCATAGTTCTAATCTATTAGCCTCTCTATATAGTACAAACAGACGTTTTTGAACTCTAGAGGATTCTGATCCACAAATAGACATTAAAACATCAATAATTTCATCCATTTTTAAGGTGACAATTGTGAAAAGGTATCATTACTTGTATTAGTTAAACTATGGGGGACTAAATTGAACAAGTTCTACCACATAACTCTGCTTTTTAATTGAAGCAGAGGTATGAATTCTTATAATTGCAAAAAATGATTTTTCTCTCCCCACATTTTGGCAAGTATATACCTTAATAAGAGATAGCTAAGGAAGAAAGGGAAAGCAAAGCGATAAACAAAGAGAGAAACAGAGAAGGGTATAAAGTGCATAGTAAAATTGAGCCATGAAAAACTTCATATTGATACTATTATCATACTCCACAGCATTTTAGGGTCATGAGCATAGACAGTAGGAAATGAACACTATTTTGGTGTCCTAAACCCAATGATTTGCACCCGACGAAAAAGGAAATCTTGCCTGGCACTCCAAAACTAAGTACACAGCCGTGAACAACAGCTTTTAACTCTTCACAATTTAAACCTTTTATAAATTAAGACAAAAAAAAATGCTTAAGTTTGGATTCATGCTCAATCAATCAAATCATAGAGGACTAAATGAACATCCTAGCCGACCCAACAAAAAGGGGGAAGGGGTGTTACAACACTCATCCAATCTTGTTTCTTGAAGAAATCTTCAAACACATGCAACTTTTTGAGAGGGTGGATCTATTGGTATCCAAAAGATGAATTTTTATAATCAATGTTTTGGGGGTAGTCATCAGGCAGAACAGAATCAGAAAGAATTTGTCTCTGTACAAAGTTTTCATTTTAGCTTGGGTGTTGCATTCCGCTTGGATTCCAGTGTTGTGCCCTCTTTAAGTGCTGCTTGAGCTTCATTCTCCATCCCAAGTCCTGTGAGGGCAACAGATTGAAGATAAGATGCTATGTGCCATACCGGGGAAATGACTTCTGCCTGCATTGCATCGTTCAGCGCTTCCTGAGGCATGTCACTTATTAGATAACACAAACTGCGCCGTGCATAGACTGTTGGAGAAACCATTGTTCCAGTATCTATGAACTGCATATAAACCAATGAACTCTTAATGACTAAACTAGCATTAGAAGCCAAGTAAAACATCAATATGGTAAAAGAGATTCATCCAGACTTGAATAAGATTCAAATCATAGTGTATTGATGTGCATCTCTAGTAAGAAAACTAAAGCATTATTCATTATTATGAAAGTCTCACATCTAGTACCTATAAGATTCAGTTTTATTTTAAATATTAACTAGAAATCTATTTTGTGACATGCAAATTCATTTAACTAATCAGCAGGTTTTCAATATGGTAAAGTTACCCTTTATGACCGGTTGGTCACAGGTTCAAATATGCAAATATGCAAGGGGCAAACAGCACATAAGTTTTAATCAGCATTCAGCAGGTTTTCAATAAAATAAAATAAAAAGGGAAAGCCAAATTTAGACTAGTCCAACTTTTCAACATTACTAATCTACCTGCGAGTAGCACTCAATTGCCAGTCTAAAATCTTTCTGCCGAAATGCAACATCTCCCTTTTTCTTGCAATTTAATGTGTCCTGCATTTGATCAGTCCACATCTGAAATGATAACTGCAATACCAGAATAGTAGAGAGAATACACAAGTTAGCCTCCTTTAAAGAATAAATATATTATATTTGTTATTGTTTCATCGCTGGAAAAAGATAACCCCGAGAAGAAATAAATAAATTAATAAATAATCAAGGTTTTACAGGAAAAATGAAAAGGTATGAGGCATTTCAGTAAAATATAATTTAGATAGAGAACCTCATTCGCCACTCCTTCATCATCTTTATAGCCAAGACTTTCCAGAACTTCATGTATGGCAGTCAAGTCCTTTCTTGAGCATGCTTCACCAAGTGGAGATAATGAAGCAAAAGTAGTACTATGCTGGATGCCCATCAAGATATGTGAAAGAACCTAAAAAAAAAATGAGAATCAACAAATTTTGGTAAGAAAAAACAATCACAACTTGAACTTCCAAAATTGCTTAACGACATTGTTGTCATCAAGTACAACATGCATTGGCGTGTGAAGATATGATAGTCTGAATATAGATAATACATTAATATGCCTAATAGAAGACATGCCTTAATCCTAAAGTAGAGCCTAAAAAAATGTTTGTTTAATCTTTTGATATGTTGTGCACACATTACGAGAACAAATGCGAGAATAAAATTTAGTTTTTGCCCACACAACTGTTGAGGTCACTTGAAATGAATAAACAAATTGGGAAGTGTACACTTCAGTCTTGATCCGTTTTTAAGCAAAAAATCATCTAATCTGATCATAAAAATAAATTGTGTTTCGATTTAGATTGGTTTGAATATGATATCAAATCCATACCACTTAAAAATTGGTATTGGAGTGAATTATATCTTTGTGTCTAAACACGCAGCTAATATTAAATAAAAAAAGCATATTAAATATTAATTTAAAATATCAACTATCACATCTAAATCTAAATCATAAATATTACTCAAAATAGTCTTAATTTAAAAAAAAAACAACTAAAATTAATATGCATCTTTATAAGAAGCAACAGAGATAATGAAATTAATATATTTCTACTTATACATGTATGAGTTGCATGGTTATTTTATAAATAAAATTATATAAGCGTATAAGTTTGATTTGGATTGGATCGGTTTTCAAAACTAGATCTAAAATTCAGTCCAGTCCAATTAAATTTTTAATTTTTTTTTTCTGTTTATGGTTTATTTGATTTTCAGTTTGTTCAGTTAAATTTTGGCAGTTTGCATTGAATTTGACCAATTAATGAACATCCATACAAACAGACTTGCACTAAGCAGAGATTTCAAACGAGATACTCAATGGTAACTAATAGTATGTGATGCCTTACTATCACATAATAATTCTAAACCTACCTCTGTTTCCTTCTGAAGAGGAGCCAGAGCAGCTACCAATGATTTTGGATTAGGCCGTTCTCTAGGTTCATACTGTAAACACCGAGATGCCAAGCGTACCAACTCAGTTCCATCATCATCGGAAAATTGTCCTTCCAAGCAAGAATCTGTTAGCATCTGAAGATTTCTTCCACGAATCACATCGAGGGCCTGCACCAAATTTTCTAATAATTACACATGCAAGTTTACATATGGTAATATATAACTAGCTATTAAAGATTTGTTGTAGATGGCGGACATGGGAGAAGAAATGAGGGAAGGGTAAGGTTTTGAGTAGACTTCTTTCTTATTATGGAAATTTCAAATGAGAGAGAAAATCGGGGATGATCTTGTAACCACCACACCAGAATCATCCTTAATTTATTTTTATAAACATTTTGAAGTTTCCCAATTTGTACAAATTTCAAAGATTTTAGCATCAAAACAGAAAAAGAAACTACCATACTGTTTATTTCCCTTTCATTTGCTTTTGGTTTCTTTCCTTCCTTCCCTCAACCAAACAACTTAAACTTTTGGAATTAGGCATGGAGCCATTTGTTTTGTTAGGAAAAAAGAAAAGGTCGATTTATGAACAGATTCAAAAATTGAGTTTACCAATCAAACCAATTAGATTCGCTTGGAACTTTTAGGACCCAAACTGAACTCATAAACCATCCAAATCAACCTGTCAGGTTGACCAAGTTAACCTGCACCCATATTCTTTACCGGATGATAAGAATGACTTACATGACTTGGGGGGATATGCTTCCCACTGAGAAGGTCAAGCAGAAGAGTGCCAAAACTATATATTACACTTTCTGGTGTTACTCTCCCTACAAAACAAAGAAGAGATATAAGAAATCATGTATCACTCCACTCTACTAAAACATAAATGATTGTAAATTTTTAAATGCGATACAGATTTTCAATTGAATATTATAGTGTTGAACATAAGCCAGAAGGAAAAAACTAACAAAAACTGTTATAAGGCATACCAGTTCTGAGATACTCTGGAGGGGTAAATGCCAAATTTGTGCTATAACTTTTCCCATCCCTGCTATTTTTCATAAGACCAAAACTCGAAAGCCTAGGATTACCATCCTGCAAAATTCTAACACATTTTTTTATTAATCTAATTATAGGGACATGTATAAAAAGGGGATACACAAAAACTTACCTCATCAAAAAGAACTCTATATGCATTAAGGTCATGATAGAGAGCACGCCCTTTGCTTGTGCAGTACTCTAGAGCTTGTGCAAGATGTAGAACAACTCTTAGTCGCATTGCCCATTTCATAGGTTGTGTTTCCCCTGATTTAGACACATGACTAAATTATTTCACACCATAATAACTCAAGGGTCTGGCATATAAAGTATCACTCCAACAGCACAATCATAACAATATAGCAAAGAAAGCAGGAGATCAGAAGAGACAAGGAGCAAACATCGTGGAATCTAGATATGCACATAAACTCAGTAAAAGATCTATCTCATAATGCTTTGTTCAGAATTTGAAGGACCAGAATATATGTTTGGGTAACAATGCAAAGACTAATTCTAGGTTTCAAAATTAGCACTATTAAAAAACCCATTACTTCCAACATCCAAAATCAATTTGGACAGTGGACACTTCCCAATACAGCATATTTACATAGAAGTCCTTATAGAGATTGATGATCATTATACAGGTGCACTTCTTGGTAGTTTTACCCTCAAAAAAAAGTTTTATGTAACAATATTCCAACAAGTTATAGTCAACAAAATCTTATAGAAGCAATTGTCCTCTAGAATCTAAATCAAAATCCAAACAACCTAAGACTGAAATCTGTTTACACTTTATTACTTCTCTTAGAGAGAAAATAATACTTGCAATCTAATTAAAAACATATTAATCTACAAAAGCAATTTCTAAAGAAAAATTGAAAAATTTAAATTATTAAATAAAAGCTAGTCATGTGATAATAATCATAATATACTGTACTAGCATCCTCTCTAATGTCTTAAGATTGTCCAAGCCCAGATAATAATCAACATATATAAAATAAAAATGGACAACATCATGAAAATTCCAGAAGGAAAACATTAGAAATTTGGCAGCTTATGTACTAATCAAGTATGTTGAACCAACAAAGCACAATATTGACCCCACAGCAAAGCAAAAGGCAACAAAACCGTAAACTACATATTATTAAATTTAAGACATACCAATCAGATGTTCAACACTTAAAGGATTAAAAAATGCATAAAAGGAGCTCTTACAATGAAAAAGGTGCTTTGCAAGTGTTTCATTGGGCATATATTCTGCCACAAGCAACCTCTCCTCCCCTTCACAGCAACAACCAAGCAAATTTGCCAACCTTTGGTTACGAAGCTGACCAACTGATCTTGATTCCTCCTGCAGTTATGAAAGAAAATTCTTTTGAATAATTGAAAGTGAAAAGAAAAGATGAAAGGTGTAGCACAGCACAATCTAATGCACACCATTAGCTTCACAGAAACAATGAACCTAAACATCTTAGATTATTATCAGCCCATTGAAAGAAAGTATATACAGATACTATTTTAAGCATTAGGCAAACTTGCATGTTACCAACACAGCCAATTGACCAGACAACAGAGGAAGATATATAGGATAGCCTATTACCATTTGAAAAATTGGTTACAGCAGAAAATGACTCAGAGAAAACTTACTATGATTTATTTACAACAGATGGTTCACTGGCACTAGTCTACACCTATACCAAGTGTTTGAGTAATGCAAAGTACATAAATAATGCATCTGTGCAATGCAAGGTCATGAACAGGTCTACAGGAGAATTGATAGTTAAGAGCAAGGTTGAAGAAGAAACCAATTGGGGCGGGTGAATTTACCAAAAACTGCCGAGCATCAGGCCAAGCATTCCTATTAAACCGCTTAACAGCAATCCTCATTTGATTCTCCAGCTTTCCTTTATAAACAACATTTGGAGCCTTCTCTCCATGTTCAGATACAATGTTCTCAACAGCAAAACCAGATGTTGCATTCTTGAGTTGCTCAAGTGTAAATTCACGGAATGTAGGCCAGTTACTGGCCTCACTACTATCCTCAATTTCTGGAACAAATGTTAAAATAAACATATATCCACATTTCCTTATAATTAACTGGAACTATACAAGACAAAAGAGTATGACTTTACCCACCAGCATCTGGAGTTTCAATAACAGATGCCTTAACTTGTGAATCCACACAGCATGGGATGAGTCTGGAGCACTGAATACCCATTTTGGTAGGCTGAAATCAAACTTCAAGTAATGAAAAACCCCTTCCACTTTCAACGATGTTCCTTTACTGAAAATATTTGAAAATGACAACCAATCCACTCAGATCCACCAGAACTTTATCAACCTATGCACCGTCACAAGAAACCTTCATATTCCGCTTTGATGACTGGTTACCAATGCGTATTATGTATCTGTAATTGGAGCCAGAATTGTCTATGAATCACTTCAAAAGCTTTGTTTAAGCAAAGGTAAAAGAGTAAAGCAACAAAAAATCATTTTGATCTTGGCACAATTTATGTGTCAACATGGTCTTCAATATTTACAAACAAACAACCAATCGAAACAGAATAAATGTGTAGATTCTGTACTTGATTTTCAGATTTTACCAGCATCAGGAACCCTTTGGAAGGAATAAGTAGCTGAGAAAAACTAACAATCAATAAAAACAAAACAAACCTAAAAAGTACTTCCTCATTTAAGCACAAGGTGGAATATAAGTACTTTTTTTGTTGCCAAGTTCATGTTCTCACAACCACAACTAATGACAGCAACAGCCCCAATAAAGATGCTCTTTATATATGACAGTCTAACAACTACCATCTTAGCATTAAAAGCTAAAGAACATCAGACATGAAGATTCACTGGATTCCTCCAAATGTGTAAGTAATAAAAGTAAAACACAAACACTCATATGCTGAAGATTCAACTTCATATGATAGTCTACCAACTAATATCTTAACATCTATCTTTTCTTTCATTTTTTTTTTTTTTGTTTTTGTTACAGAGTCAACTTAGTTGCACTCAAGTCTTCAAAACCAAAATGCTGAGTAAAAAAGCACCAACTTTTTTTCCAACCTACTCAAAAGGCTACTACTACTTCACCTTTTAAGCTTCTTCTAAACCTTCTCCAATGCCAGAGGAAAAAGTTGAATCACCTGAAGCTGAAAAAAATGTTTCTCTTTTTCTTTCTCGATCAAATCAACAACACCTTTTACAAGATCCACATTTTCTCCCCCCCAAAGACCCTCGTTTTGCAATCTGCAAAGTTCGAGTCTTTCCCTCGATCCAACCAAAACCCACTAATATTTTCTCCTCAGAGAATCCGGATTTTACAAAATCACCCCCTCTATGTTCCAACAGATCAAGTAAAAAATATTCAAACCCCAGATAAAAAAAAATCAGATTTTTATGAACAAAATCAATGGAGGAAGAGAAAAATACAGGTGTTGGGTGATAAACTCAAAGGTGAAGTGAAGATCTGTGTGAGAAGCAGAAGAATAATAAGAAGATGCTGATGATGAATGATAGAAGCTAAAAGGCTTTGGTTTTCTGACATTTCTTTTTTAGTCTTTTTCGGTTTTAATAGAATTAAATAAATAAATAAAACATAAAAAAAATCAATTATTACCGACATGTCATGAGTGTATGTCATGAGTATATATTCAAAGATCAGGAATCTGCATGTTGTTTAAACAAGTTTTTTAATACAAGAATTTGTTGGCACAACACATTTGCTTGTGGGTTTTATTTTATTTTATCATATTCAGTTCAATGTTTCAGTTTTATTTTTTATTTGTTAGAATTTCTTTTTATGATGATGGTTAGTTGCAGTCAAACCTAACAGTGATTCTAAATAAATTTTACGTGCAATATTGATTAATAACCGGAATTATAATACTTTAATGAGATTTTATTATGGAGATATAGCCATAGTATAGTATAATCTAAGAACTGACAAAAGTAAATACAAATTAAATGTATCAAATTGAGTTGCAAGGAGCCATTGAATTAGAACTAGTTAGTTTCTCTAGAAAATTCAAATCTTAAACAATTTAAAGCGGATTGAATTAGTTTCCAGTTTTAATTCTATTTTTTATTATTTTTTTAGAAAATACTAAATAAAAGATAAAATATATAATAAACATAATAACAAATAATTCCAAAATATCATATATTTTATTTATATATAGTTATATAACTAATAATAAAATATTTGTTAACTCAAATAATTAATAAAATATCTTTAATTAAATATATTTTTCATAAACAGATATAATTTATATGATAATTTTATAAATATAAAAGAAATTAAAAAAATAGAAACAAATTATATTATAAATTTATAAATAAAAATATGTACATATGAATAACTTCAGTTTAAATCGATTTCTGAAATCAAATCCAAAATCTTATCAGATCCAATAAAAAGTTCCAGTTTTTCAACTTTTTATCCATTCCATTTTCACTTTTTAATCAATTTTTCGATTCACATTCGATTAAATCGGTTTATTAACACCTTTTATATATATATATATATATATATTTCCACCGCCAATTGTTTTGGAGGATTATCTGGTACATGGCTAAGGCTTATCAAGTCAAATACTTCTTGCTGGCATGGCAACCAATCGATGTGTGCATCTTACAGGTGCATTTTACAAAAATTAAAGAGCATTTATATGCGTAGGAAAAGGGCAAGGAAAACGCTAGAAGCAGTCAATAATGTACCAAATTGTTGAAGTAAATCGAGTTTAATGGGGACAATTTTATTTGTAGCAAATCCAAAAAAAAAAAATTAAAAATACTACTGTTGTACAGTAAACATGGTGAATGGCCTTATTGTAACTCACTATGGTTATCTTTGACTCATTGTAATTTAAAAATATATAAACCATTAGTTATTGTGAGTTTCTAAAAATTCTTATATCTTACTTATAAACTTAAAAGAAAAAATTCTCCAAATAAGTCAAAAATAATTATTGGTTGTTTGTGAATATTGTAAATTTTATAATAAAAAATTAATGCTCTTTTATCATGTCATCTTGTCTTCTTTCCATGTTGACTGAGAAATAGCAACCGAAACTGATTGAAAATTTTGTCACATACATGCATTGAGATATGCAGTTAA
This sequence comes from Glycine soja, assembly GCF_004193775.1. Lineage (NCBI taxonomy): Eukaryota > Viridiplantae > Streptophyta > Magnoliopsida > Fabales > Fabaceae > Glycine > Glycine soja. Next base: position 1,043,805 of record NC_041004.1, read on the forward strand.
AGGTATATATTCTATTGCACACAATGATGTTTTAATTCAGTGTAGAAAATTTGCTTGTATCTGTCTTGCTTTAGGGAAAACACAAAATGATTGTGTTTAACAATTCCAACAGGATTTCTCAAGCTTAATTGATTCTAATTGTGAGCTATGCTTATTCAACTCTTAACAATTCCAACTATGCTATTACGCTTGTCATGTCTTTTCTCTTCCATTTTTCATGGTATAAGACTGTATAGAACACGTGATATTTTAAAGAGTAATGTACGTTGATTAAATTTATGAACCTTGTCACACCTTATCTTTATAGTTGAGAAAGTATGGTATCATCGACACACACAAAGTGGAAAGCAGAAACAAATTAATGGCTTAATATATATATATATATATATATATATATATATATATATATATATATATAAGCAAAATAATACTAGCTCTAAAGCTACCAACAAAAACTAGAACCAAGAAACATTAGGTGCACTATTGAAGTTAATCCAAAGAGACGAAGGAATAAGAGAATATTTTAGTGTGTGTTTGATTTGATATTAAATAATTAATTTAAAGTTTATAATTAATTTTGAATATATTTTTATATGTTTAGTTTCATGTTGGACAATAATTTAAAATTGATTTTTGGTTGAAATAACTTTGAATAAATTTTGCATTGGATCTAAAATTTTATACTGAATTTTACTTTTAACTTGATTTTTTAATAAAATATCTAAACATAAATATCATCATTTCAAAATCAATTTTATCAATATCCATCAAAACACACACTTAACCCTTATGGTAAAAATTATAATATTAAAGTTTCCTTTAGTTTTTATTTTTTTACAATTTCTTCTGTTGAAAAATATAAACTATTTGATATACCATCAAAAACTAAATGTAAAACATTTAATACTAGAAATTCAAACTATAGTTAATTACTTTATAAGAGATTAATTCCTTTTAATAGATCCAACCTTTATCAGTACATTAGAGTCTTTTAATAATATAAATATATACATATAAATATATACCCTTTTAAAAATACAATTACAAAATTATTTTCTTGCATGCATCTTGTGATGTAAAATTAGTTGTTAAATTTGAAAAACTCATTTTCATTAAAGTTACATTCATAGGAACACTAAATTATCTAATACAAGCTATCTAATAATTTGAAGAAAAAATATATTAATAAATTACTTTTATATAGAGTTTTAACTTTTATATTTATCATAACTTAAATTATTTTAATTCTAAATTAAGTTATAATTAAATTTTTAATTTTCAATATATATGTACTATAGGTCGATTTGTTTATTTATTTAAATATAATTAAAATAAATATACATATTGTTTATTACACTTATATATTCAATATTTAATAAGTTAATAATCTCACATAATAAATGAACTAAATTTGATATAAAAAAAAAAAGTAAATTACTATTAAAATAATTTTTAACATTGTAAGTCATAACTTTTTAAGTTCGTGACTCAAGTCTGAAACGTGAGCGTGATAATGCCTCCTAGGAAAATTAAATAAAAACCAATTAAATATGCAGGGAATTTCCATGTTAAATTTTTACAACTGCAAGTTAAGTTTTTGGAATAAATGTATTATTTTTTTTAATCTTGAAATGAAGTTAATTAATAGACAAAGAATCAAACGATTGACAAAGAATCAAACGACTGACAAAGAATATAGCATTTATGCATAGATTATTATATCGAATTGAAAGACGTAATTGTGTTGATTATAAGTAAGTATTCTAATGACAGTCATTTTCTAGTTTTCTTTGTTTTGTGGAGACGTTAATACTTAATAGAGTCAATTGTTGAAAAATTAATATGTTTTTTTATTTACTGAGTTGTACTTTGGAAAGTATATGAAATTTAAATTTGTATACCATGTTCTTTAATTAATACTCTATCACTTCTGTTTCACATATTTAAAATTAGGTTCGTTGATCTTTTGAACTTGTTGGCCTATTGGCCTACTTACATGTCTTAATATAAAATAAACATTTAAATAGGTTAGTAAGTCAGATTAATCTTCTAAAAAAGTCAAAACAAAGCTTAAAAAAGCTTTCAGTAAATAATAGGGTAGATTTAGATCTTAATTTTTTAAGATTAAATAAGTTTTTTAGTCTCATATTTTTTTAGATTTAATTTGTTCTTTAAATTTTTTTTAGGTTTAATTTAGTCCTTTAATTTTTTAAATTAATTCAATTTAATTCTTTAGATTAAATTATAAAAAATTATACTTTATGACGGTTTAAAATCATCATTAAATAATTTTAAATCATCACGAAATACATATATTTTTTTAAAATGAATCGATTATAAAATTAGAGGACTAAATTAAATCGATTTTAAAAATTAAATGATCAAATTGAATCTAAAAAAAATTAAAAGAATAAATTAGATCTAAATAATAAATTAAAAAACTAATTTACACCATTTTATAAAATAGAAGATACCTATTTACACAAAGTTTAATTAAGGTGGCTTATTCCCCTATGATCAAGGTACGATGATGTGAAATTAAGGAGATGTAAGTGAGGTAAGGAAAAAAAGAGGAGGAAACAAAGAGTGAGGTAAAGGAAGATCATGTGTAGGTAGGTGTGAAGAAGTAGAAGAAAAATTCCATTATGGTATTTATGAAATAAAAAAATAAACCATGATATATTGGTGTTTATTAAATATGTTATTATCACTCTGGTATTTTATGTACGGAATGTTGGTGTAACAACTCAAAATTTTATGTTTTTTTTTAAGTCTACGTCACCTCTCTCCTAATAATTTATAATCTATATTATTTTTTAATTTAATTTCTGAAATATGCTATTTTTTTTAGAAGTCTTATTTTTAGAATCCCACTTTTCACTTGTGTTCTTTTTAGTTAGGAAATCGGGTTGGGCCAATCCGACTTTTCTGGATATTTCTTTTTGTAAATGTCATTTTATTAAATTTAATTTTATAAAATATTTTTTATTTATATTATTTAATTTTTTAAAATTGATAATATTTTTGGTTTAATAATTTGTTAATAGTCTTAAAATAATTAATTAATAGTCTTAGAAAAAGTAAAGTGATTAAAAAGACATTAAATATATCATTATCAAATTTCAGTTATATTATATAAAGAAATTAAAACACTCAAGTAACCAAAAATACTAATAATTAGAGAGACAAATATAATAAACAGAACATAATAAAACAAAAAAAATGAAATACACTTACAATAACAATTGAAACACAAAAATGACGAAACTAATCATAGTTTGAAAAATGTACAACAAATATGTCTTTTTCCATTTTAATCATTCTAACGAGTTGTTCATCACGTGCAACATTTGTATCAGTTATTGCAACATGTTGATCAATTACTAAGGTTGGTTGGGTTACTGGTTTGTTAAAAATAACTAAAATTTATAGTTGGATTTTCCTAATACCTTTAACACATCTTCATTATTTTCGAACTCTGTTATTTCATATTCAATTAATTTTTCTGAATATTTTTGTATGGCCTGATTGTCAAAAGAATAATTGTGTGATCACTTGTGATTTGTGAATTCCATAAGAGGAAACTCCTAGAGGTGCAAATTGCTTGATGACATCTTTGAGTGTTTTAGTGTTGCATCCAGAATTTCAAATCTGATTGAGTTTGTTTTAGTGAAATTAAATAATATAAAAAAAATATTTAAAAAAATTAAATTTAATAAAATAGCATTTACCAAAAAAAACTCAAGTGGAAAGTCGGGTTGGGCCAACTCAATTTCTTAACTAAAAATAAAGAAACTAAGGTGGAAAGTCAGGTCATGAAAAACAAGACTTTTCAAAGGATAGTGTAGTTCGAAAATTAAATTGAGAAATAGTGTAAATTAGGAATTATTAGGAGAGAGGTAGCATAGATTGGAAAAAAGAACACCTCAAAATTTTTTTAAGCATATTTTAAGGATGCATGCGAAGCCTGCCATCTACAAAAATCAATAACCTATTAAGTTTATCTCACAAAGCTTGCATTTCAAACAAATTTTTTTTAGTGAGCTCGTCTCACCCCACATAGTATGTGGGTTTATGGGTCAATCCAAGTTTAATAAAGAAAAATTACAAAAAATAGAAAATTAAATTTAAAAAATGTGAAATTTGATCCATTTCAAATCATTTAAAAAACTAATTGCGAATTATCTAATACAAAAAATTATTTGTCCAAAATGATAATATAATTTACATTTTATGTCACCTAAAAAAATATTTTCCTACATTATGTTTATTTTATTTATAATTCTATATTAAATCAAAATATGGAATCATCATTTACTAATCATTAAATCATATAGAAATTACTTAAGTGTTAAGTGTGTATAAATCCAAACAAGTAAAGTGTAAATTTTAAATGCACACAATTTTTTTAAGTAGATTATAAAGAGCTAACAAAGCTTATGGACTAGCTTGTTTAATCCTCGTGTTAAATGGATTAGGCTAAAAAAATGCCAAAATTCAAAAGGTCTTAAGAAATAAGACTCATATTGTTTGAGTTGTGAGTTTAAAGGGTAATCCGTGGATAAATCCATTTTTCCGACTCTACCTAAAAGTTTTACTCGGAATAAGAGTTATGATAGTTAATATGATGTATGTTTTTCTTAAGTCAAATTGTTTTTGAAGAATATTTATATTCATTTCATTGATTTTTATTAATTAACTTATTTCCCTTTATAATTTGTTTTAGCAAAGGCAAGACACTTGGACGTTTAAATCATTATAAAATAGTTTCCTTTGAGATGAATGATTAAATAAATAAATAAGTGATAGACAAATTCTAAAGTTCTTGTCATACATTTTGTTGAGCTAGTAAAGTTCTTTTAACAGGTCCATAATTTCATGCGTGCTTCTTTTTTTTTTTTTGGCTGTCTAAAATTTGTTTGCACTTAATGCTTTATTCATTTATCAATTTAGAAAATAATTCAAGATAAACATTTATTAAAAAATTCTATACTTTATTATAATTTTTAAATTTTACTTTAAATTTTCCCTAAAATCAATACAAATATAAAACTAGTAAACAAAAGGAAGGTAGTATATCTGGTCATGCTTTTACTTTTTGCTTTTCAAAATTATTTTGTAAGGCATTTTTTTAATAAAATAATAGTATAATAACAATATGAATATTAGGAAATGGAAATTAAAAAATATTTTTTATAAACTGAAAAAATAATATTCTAAAAAAAATTTTAAAATCCATTATTTTTTGGTAAAATAATATTCTTAAATAATATTTTTATTATTATTTTAAAAGCATATTTGCAAAAAAAAAAAAAAAAAAACACCATGCATATTTAAATAACTGAACAATTTCTAGGGTTAGGGCTTAAATTATCATTTATCCCTAAGTTTATTCCCTAGGTCTGTGTCTGATAGTAGATTGAGCAAACAAAGGAACAATGTCGAAGAAGAACAACCTCGCCAAGAGAAAGAAGCAGTACGAATTCGATCTCCAAAGTACTCTCTCTCTCTCTCTCTCTCTCTCTCACACACACACACACCCCTTTGATTTCTACCCAATTCAAACACACGTTTTCAATATTCATGTTATTATTTCGTGTTTGTTTGTGGTGATTTTTCTTTCAGGAGAGAAACAAGAGAAGATAAAGAAAGAGCAGAAGCTCCATGCGAAGAAAAACAAGATGAAAGTCAGTGTTTGCTTCTTAATTTCCCCAATTTTCTTTTATTTGTGGTTGAGAACTATGGGAATATGTAATTTTTTTTAAGGGTTTCTTATGTTTGTTTCGGATTTAATTAATTTTGTTATGTAAAAAGGTGTTAACTTTTTTATGTGAGTATTTTAGTCACTGAATTCTGAGATAGTGGTCAAATTTAAACTCTTTGTTATTCTTGATTAGTTGAAAGCTGAAGTAACCAATGTTTTTTTTTTATTTTTTTATTGCAAATGTTAATTGTTAGTTTCGTTAGGGGATCAAACCCGCGACCTTTCATTCATTTCCTTCTTTCTTAACCACCCTATCAACTTTATATCTCCACTGAAGTAACCAATGCAGTTGGGTCTAGTGGAAGGGGCTAGTCCCCAAGAATGTGAAGAACTGAGTTTCAAATTTTTGTTAGTAGAGGATTGTACATTTTAGTGTTCTACAATGACTTGAGCATGATTACCTCCAAAGGTTAATACCTGCAGAGAAAGAAAAAAAAAAGTTGAAAGCTGATGTAGGATAAACAAGAGCCTATGCTATATGATCTGAATATTAGATTCAAACTTTGGAATGGAAGGAAAACCAAAAGTACAAAAGATTAAATTGTGCTTTTCTTTATGTGTGTGTTTGTGTTTTTAAGGATTAATTGTCTTTTGTATGGTTTTGTTTTTTGTTTGGTATTTAGGTTGATGGTAGTTGCAAGAAAAAGAAAGGTGGGAGTGGATTTCAGGTGGGGAAGAGAAAAGTGAAGACCAAGTTGACTGCCCTTGCTAAAGCTAAGGCTGCCCAGGCAATGGAGCTTGACAAATGAGGTTCCACTTATGTAATTTTAGACAATGTATTGAAAATTGGTAGATGACAGTGTTGTTTTGAGGCTCAATATCCATGTTCTGTTCTGTTCTGCTATATGACTATGAGGTTGTAAGTTGTATATTAGGTGACTATTTTTATTAGAGTTGTCTCTCTTTTACAATTTTTTGTCTAATCAACTGCCTACTTTCAATTTTACATCTTCTAATATATTTGATAAAATTTTGTACCTGTGTTGTGTCTTCTTTATGCTGTGCTCGCTGCCTATACATACTGCATGTCTGTCTTGCAAGTTATTTTCAGAGATGAAGAGAGTTTAGCATTTTGTTTTCATGATGAGGTATATGCTTTCTGTGGGCACTGGATGCGGTCCATTGTTAGAAGAACTAGTAAGGTGTAATTGATGTCTGTTTTTAAGGTTACAGTAAGTCTGAATCTGAGCATAGAGAGCAGGAACATTTGTTTGTGATGGTTTCGAATCCTTAACAATGATGATGTGATTGTTCTTGTGAGTATATGGTCAGCATAAAACTGCTTGAGTTCTTAGCTAGTAAGGGATAGTTGGGGCCCTTTTTTTAGGTAATTGTTATGCACGGATGAATCTGAGCATTGTGAGCCCAACAATGCTTGCAGTTTAAGTTACAAATTCTCAAGGGTTAAAAATTGTTTCCAAGAAAAATCTGTATTACTTGAAGTGGAAGATAGGGTTATCTATCCTCTTCAAAGAAACAAATTTTGAGGACAATGAAACCAATACTTCCTAGGAATGTCTGATTTGTCAATGTATTCTATGTTTGCCAAGCTAATAGGGTTTAGACATTGATGTTTGATAGAATAGGTGTGTTATGGATGTAGATATCATCAGAAAGCTTTAATGACCACAGTTAGGTCAGCACTTCTATTATGATTTTTGTAGGTAAAATGATATTCTTATTCTACAAATCTGAACTTAAGGGGCTTTGAACTCTTCTTTTCACGCAAGTCAACTTGTGTTGTTGGGTAATAAGTTTGTTAGAATGATAAGACAGAACAACCTGTATGAATGTTCCTATAGCTTAGTACATTTTTTGTGGAAGCAGATACCAGTAAAAAAGGCAATGAATTCTCTCATGTTAAATTTTTTAACATAACTAGATCTTGTTCAAATCTCGTGTCTAGTCTCTTTCTTCCCATAAACGCAGGTTATTTTTGGATTAATAGAAGGAGATGAAATGGAAAAAAGCATAATGGAGTGGAACATAACAGAATGGAATAATGGAATTGAATAAAAAATCCTGTTTCATTGTTTGGAAAGTAAACGAATTCAAATGCTCCTCTAACAAGTAGAGTGTGAGCATTTACTTGGTATCATAATATTAAGTCCAATAATTTTTAATTTGATAATTTGGGCTCTAAAAACAATATCTAATACGATTGATCAGAATACAATACAACAATGAAGGATTGATTTCTTAGTGTTCCTTTATTAGAAAAAAAAGAAGAGGGAGTGACAAGAAAATGAAAGCTGGGAAAGAAGAAAATAACTTACGAATAAAAAGGTACATTTATATATAAAAGGTTTATTATTTTCTGGTCCGTCTAAAATATTTTCCCCCATTAGCAATATAGCCCTGTCATTAACTTGATGTGAAAAATTTTGTTGACATTTTTTGTTCCTATAAAATCGTTTTTTTTTTTCATTTTAGTTCCTGGAAATTTTGTTGTTCCTTATATTTTCATGGTCTAAAACGAAAAATAACTATTTTATAGAGACGAAAGGTGCTCAATTTTTTTAGATCTAGAGTTTAAGACAATTCTTAATGGAGAAAAATATAAGAACTTAAAAACACTCGCAAATTATTATCGGAATTAAAATGAAAAACACTTTGAGGTAAAAAAATGTATTAGGCCCTAATATAAACAAATAAATAAATTATTTGTTCCGTCTCATTTTTCTCAAATTAGAGAGGAACAAAGACAGATGTGTATTGACTATTGAGATTGGATGGAACAAGTTTTATTGGTTTCATTTCAATCCTCTTTCGTTTTTACAATCCAAATAATGAAATATAATCACATTCTATCCCCTTTCATTTTTTTTCCATCAATCTAAACATTGTTAATGATAGAATTTGCTATATGCGTTAGAACAGAACAGAACACATACGTATGTGGTGCATTAAAAATAGACCATATGATTAAGAAGATACGTTTTGGTTTCACTAAAAAGAAAGTCAAATTTATGAGAATGCAACAGAACATAACAGAATTGCTTCCTGTACTCCCATATTGCTTTCTGTACTTTTTCAGAATGTCTTTTAACTTTCCAAAATAGTTATTCTTGAAGCTAAAAAGGGAATGCATTCTGAAATCTAATTTTACATTCTAAAATGAAGTGGCCAACCCGCTGCTAGAGTAATGAGAAAAAGATTATTAACCTTTGTGGTAAGTATGAACTTCTTTATCCTTTTAAAAAAAAAGTATGAACTTCTTCTTTCTCTCTCTAAAAATAGGAATAATAATATTATATCTTAAACTATATATTAAATAATAATAGACTAAACTAATGGAACAAGAAGATTTTTTTAATGTTCAATTTATGAGCCTGGAGATTATTAGCCCAGCTTATATCGAACTAACTCGTATTAGACTAATAAAATTTTAAACTGGACTGAATTGAGTAAAATTATTTAAAATAGCAGTAAATATATAAAACATGAACCGTTAATTACGTGGTAGCACCATAAACGTTTTTCTTAGTGAAATTTGGCCGTCTTTACATATAACTTTGTGTGTTGATAAAATTATTTTTTAAATGAAATTAGTTTTAATTAAAATGAATTTTGAAGTGATTTAATTTATATTTGATTATTTTATTATAAAATTAAGTTAGAAATAAAATTCGATATAAAATTTCCAAATCTAAAAGTTACTCATAATCAATTCTAAATTTTTCTCCTAACATTAAATATTTATAAATATATTATTTTAAATTCAAAATTAATTTCTAAAGGGTCAAACGAAACACGCGTTGTTTTGTGTTACAGATTTGCATTGTATTCCAGTGTTTGTATTGAATGTGATTCGAAATTCAAATGCCGAAAGAGGAACAACTTGCATTAAAGAGATGCTGACCACACGTACCAGACAACCTCATATGTCAAAACAACATGGACATGACCCATTGTTGACGAATTATTCCCCCTTCATTGTATTCAGCATTCATCACACGCGCTGCCTCACATTATGATTATGAAAATAAAGTACACACTATTATGACTCCCTAATGCCTGTATATATGGGGCCACTTGTAGATTTTATGTAAACTCCTCTTGTTTATTTCTAATCATACTTTATGCAAAGATGGGGTGTGTTTGTGCAAAGATTGAGTGGATTTGATATCCATTAATTAAGTTACAAGGAGAACTACACGGAGAAATATCCAAGATATAAGTTTTTATATCATACTTATATTTTATGATGGAAAATGTATAATATAAATAAAATAATGTGAAATTTATTATAATATTTTTAATGTTAATTATCTTAACGGCACGATAGTAGTGAGATGATGTTTATCATGATAATTGGGATGATATGAATTATGATAGTGATGATAACAATTGTGATGATAATAATGATTATAGTGATAATGACGTCAATTCTAATGGTATTTACAATAGTGTGATGGTTGTAGTAACAACCATAATAAAGATGTGGGGGTATTAGTGATGGTGATAATGACAATATAAAATGATGACAATGAGAATAACGACAATGATAGTAGGTAGTAGTGACGAAATTAAGAGTGGTAGAAGTAACAATGATGACAATAGTGATGATTGTAATAGTGGTGGTGATGTTATCGACAATAATGATAATTGTGACAAGAACAATAATAGTGAATAATAATAGCAACAATGATAATGATGATGGAAAAGACAAGAAATAAAATATAATTATTCAACAAGAAATAAAATGAGTATTTTTATTAAGTATTTTTTACTTAAGACAAAAAATTGTCCCGTGATTTATTGAATAATAAAGATTTAAATTTTTATCTTGTCCATCATCTCCTTATTTGTGATTGTCCATGATTTTTTTAAAATCAAAACATGAAACAAATCATGTTTAATATCATATATATTTTTTAACAAATCAAACAAATCAGTATGTTTATGTTTGGAGACTTTTTTTTCTTCTTAAATGTATGTTCAATCCAATACTTATAAGAGTTTCTTCTACAAACATAAGTTGAGCATCCGAGAGACAGATTCAATCGTGTGATATAAAATGAGATTTTATTGATTATGATTTGAAATTGTTTTGCTCTAATCGATCCAGAATACTTCAAGGATGGGATGAACTAGTATTACTACTTTGCCAATGTCACCAGAGATGAGGGTCGTCATTTAGGAAGACTCTGGTTAGTATTCCATAAAATAACAATTATCTTACATGAAAGATGTGTCTAGTGAAATAAGTCATGGTGGTAATTATAAGAGTTTAGAGATGACATGTTTTGTGGTTTAATAATGTTACTTTATAATGTTTCAATATTGGAATAGTTGAAATAGTAGTTTATTAAGTACTTCCCATACACAAGGTCCATGAAAGAGGTTTCTTTTGTAGAACAAACGGAAAAAGTTAGGAAACTGTCTCTTCCTGTTTTTTTTCTTCCTCCAAACCTAAGTGAATTGTTAGGAGACGTTTTCTGTCTATTTATCTTTTCCCTTTTGCTGTTTTAATTATGTAAAGTGCAATTGTAATTATATCGTCTGATCGTCTCTCTCTCCCTATATATATATATATATATATATATATATATATATATATATATATATATATATATATAGTGAATTTAATAAAAACAATTATCCCAAAAAATAAAATAAAACAGAAATCATTAGGTTTCTTCATTTAGTTGCTCCATAACTCTGTTCTAATTATTAATGTAATGATGGCTTATATAAAGCTAGCTAGGATTATAGTTGTATTGTCATAAATGGAGTGGTAGCTTGTCCTTTTAAAGTTAACTAGTTTTTTGTTCTTAGAAGAACATAAAAAAAGATGTGGATGGAGTTCCTAATAAATAACAAGTAGGATTTCATAGTCAAAGAAATACTCATATTTCTTGAGAAAACTTTTTCCATACCAAAAGACACCACTTATTCCCCTCAACAGATAGAGGTTGAGGGCTGTCTCATCAGCCAACATAATCTTTGCTCTTCCATTTCCTACCTTTTTCTTTCTCTATATATTCTTTACCACTATATATTCAAGATGGACGAAAAAGGGAAAATGTTGGGAAAAAATATCATGGGGCTAAGATTTTATTGTTGGTATTATTAAATCAGGTATTCATCATTTTTTTTTCAGAATTTGCTAAACTGTAGCAATATTTCCTACAAAACTCTTTGTAAAAATAAATTAAAACAAAAATGCCACTTATGTGATCTTCTAAAAATAGTCTACTCAACCTAGATAAAATCGAGTAAAACTGTGATTGTTCCTACATATAATTTTAATATCTATTAAATAAAATCTCACTACTCTCCAAAATAAGTTTTATTTAAAAATAAAGTATGACTATCCAACAAAATTTAACCCAATTGATAAATAATTGAATTTCATAAACATGTAATATTCACTTTGATAGTATTTATGTCTCAACAAAATTAATCTCCGAATGTTAGTTGACAAATATCTTTGTTGTAAATTACTACGTTAATCCTAGAACCATATTAACATAATATAATGGATATATGTGCCAACATTCCAACAATTCATGGAAGAAGATAATATAACATTATTCCTCATTGATACAATTATTAGAAGGGGATTCATAAATATTGTTTTTTTTCAAAGATTAGAGTCTTAAACTTAATCCAAGTTAGTATCTCTCTATGTCCTCTTAGCAAATTGTATCTATTAACTTAAGTATTAGAGTTTTTTATATGTATCCTTATCTCTGTAGATATAATTTACAGTAGGTGAAAGAAAGATATTTAGTAGAACACCATTTTGACTTCTTATTTTCCTTAGAAAATGAAAATCAACCAAAAATATTATGCTAAAAAATAGAGAGAAAATAAATAAGAAATAAAGAAGTAAAAAAACTAAGAATAAAGGATAAATAATACGAAAAAATATATTGTTTGGATAGGTAGAAATGAAAAGAAAATGAGTTTTTTTTTTCAATTGTTTACATGAGAGGAAAAGAGAGTAGAAAGAAGTAGATTTTTTTAAAAAAAATTGTTATATGAATTACTTTTTTTTGTTATTTTTCTTAATATAAAACTATGTTATTAAAATATTTGATTTTAAAAAATAAAAAAATGACTTCATGCCTAAGAGCAATGGAAGCAATTTTCATGCGGGACCCAGAAAAGTTATTTACTTCCCTTTCTATTTTCAATGATAAACAAACAAAGAAAGTTAGTACTTTCCATTCTTTTTTTTTTTTCTTTCAAAAAATATCTTCCATCCTTTTTAATTTCTTTAATCATATCTCCACTTATGTTTTGTTGTGGATTTGCATAGGAAGGAACCATGAGAGAGAAAAAAACCATGATTTTCAAAATTGTTTCCCTCCTTTGGTGTAGTAAATAAAGTTGGAGGATGGAAAATAAAAGATGGATTTGACAAAAAAATTAATCCACCCAAATCATAAGAAAAAGAGAGGAAGAACAACTTAAGATTAATGCTGCATTGATTACCAATCACAAATAATGAACATAACATTTGTATTCTTGCAGCATTAAATAATGTCAAATAAACAACAGAGAGATTGAAAAAGAAATAAAGAAAGGAATACATCCAAGAGATGTGGATTTGTATCATATATAATGAAAGAAAGGAAACCCTGCCCCCAAAAGCCTTGTCCTTGTCAAAAAGAAAATAAGAACCATTCCCCCAAAGACCAATATTATTATATGAGAGTTTTGAGGAACAACCATAAATATGGACAATAACTATATATTTGGTATTATAAATTAATTTGTAAAAAATCCTTGGTATACAAAGGACAACATTGGATTAGCATGTGGACAGATCAGGTCGTCAAACGCAATATAAAAAACGTTAAAGTTGTTTACCAAGGTTAGGATACTATACTATAAACTGAGAGATCAAGTACTTCCATATCTGGAATAGAGGAATCTAATTCATGATCCCATGTGGGCCAAATCAAGGAATTTTTTTTAATTATATCTTCATCTTAGACACTTTAGAACATACCATTATTTATTTTAATGGGTTTGGGGAAAGAAAAACATGCACTAGTAGACATGCTGATAATAAACACCCGTTTAATTTGACAATGTTTACAGTTGAAAAAATGATTATTTGTTATTTTAGACTTTTATTACAAGAGTTAATTATTACTTATTTATAATAAGTAATATTCTTAAAATCAGTTAAATAAATACATATTAACTCTAATTTATTATTGTATATGATTTAAGTCGAGATTATTATTCTGGTTGTCAAAAATACATTTCCATCTCAGTCTCATGTTTTATATAAAGTATATAAATATTGCCAATGACCCATGACTCAAGCACCGTCGCAATTGTTGACCTCTGAACAAAGGTAGCAAGTCAACAATTTAAATAAAAAAAATGTCATTTTGATAGCACGTTTAGTACTTTAGTGGGGTCAAAAATAAAAAAAAATATGTTAATTTCTTTTTCTTTTTATTTTTTAAAAATGTTATCTGAAAACTACACGGAAGAAGAGCACAGTTAATAAATCTCCCCCTCTCCCTCTCTCACTATGATTGTTTTTGTTTTGAGTAATGTCATTTTTTTCGTTTTAAACTTTTTTTTTAATTGTATAACACAAGAAGTCCAGAATATCGATTTTAAGAAATTTCTCCTTCATATAATAATTTTTATTCACATCAGATCATCAGACACGTTATCATATTCTATTTCCTTTATACATTCAGCAAAAAAAAAAAAAAAAATTCCTTTGTTAACTATCGTAATGACATAAGCATTTGCCTAACAAACATTCTATCTAGTGATTGCACCTTCCTCGTGCGTGTACTTTCTTAATCTTAACCTAAATTTTCTTTAAAGTAAATTGCATACATTCTCATGTATAATGATTGCAAGACAATTAGACGATGATGTGATGACATAACACAAAGTAAGATTTTCGTGAATAATAGCCAAGCGAGACCATAGAATAATATTTCTTTTTTTTGAAAGGCCCAATAGAGTAATATTTCATCTGATTTATACCTGTATTTTTTTAGATGATATATGCACACAAAATAAATAAATGTTAATGATATTTCAATAATTAAACTTGTATTTATATGATGATATAAAGTTTAAATATTTATTTAGACTACATCTTCCATTAAGCACATAAATCAACTGATATAAAACTATTTTAACTTATTAAAGATCTTAATTTTAAATTTTAGATATGCAATTGGATTAAATATTGAGAAAGATAACTCTATTGTATATAATTATTCTATTTGATTCCAACATAATACTTGCAGTTAAAAAAATATGTGATTTATTAAAAAAATACAATTACTTTTTTTACAAAAGACAATCTTATTGAGGATAAAACTTATTTTTTTCCATATGTATATGTATATAAACATAATTTAAGACTTGAATTAAAAAATAATTGACTAAATTGAAATAATTTTGTCTGAAACAGTGAAACGTTCTATACTACCATAAATGAACTAAGAAGAGATTGTTAGTTGAAAGGATTGTGTGAAGAGGTGAAATGGTGGAAGAAATGCATTATGTAACTTTGGATAGATATTTTTGTTGAGTGGAGTTAGATGGGCCATTGGCAATGGCAGTGGGTAGTGAATGCTATGCACAGAGAGAGAGAGGGAGAGAGAGAGAGAGAGAGAGAGAGAGAGAGAGGGAGAGAGAGAGAGAGAAGTCACATGCAAACAAAGTCAGCCATCTTTCTGAGACTCAGTCAGTGAGAGAGAGTACCAAACCAGTTTTGAGTCAGCTCTGTCACAACTTGTTTGTCACCACCTTCTTCTCTTCTCTTTCACACGCGCTTCTATATATGTGTCATGTGTGCATGCTCTCGCACTATTTCACACAATAATTTTTAGATTTAATTTGCATTTTTCTAAAATAAGTAAATATATAAAATAAGAAGTGTTCTGATTACAAATCCTCATCATCAATAGAAAGTGTCTTGGTATCCCAGATACTATTCATTTAGATATTTGATAAATCATTACAACTTTGTCATTAATAAAAAGCTTTTAAAATCTTTGGACATCATGAGGATCATGAGGATCATTTTATCAAATGTATTGTTTATTTTATCAAGGATAAAATCATGAGGATGAATTCTTCATATCTTTCAATACAAAAACCTTAACTATATATGTGGATTTGAGGTTGAAATAAGAAGTTAAAATATATTCATTGTTAGTTTAAATTAAAGTATCTTATAAGTTAGAGCTTGTACATTTTAAATTAAATGGTTCACTACAACTAAAAATTGTGTTAAATTGATTTTAGTTACCTTTTATTAAAATATGTATATGGTGTAAAATATTAATTTCTGGAATAACACAAGGAAGTTCACAAATAATTTTTTTTTTATATAAAAATAGAGTAATGCTATATCCTTTTATAAATTCTTCTAATGTTTTATAAAGAAAATAATAAATGAAAAAAATATTAATGTATTTTTTTATTTATAAGAAATTTAGTATGTTATCAACAAATTTACACTCACTAAGTAAGTGAGTATATATTTAATGTTTTGAAAATATAAAAACACATTTAATATTTATAAGAAAAATAGAATAATTACTAAGACGATGTAATAAGAAGATTTAGAATTATTCTTAAAAATATTCTTACAATACTCGTTAATTACATACTTTAATTATTAACTGATTAACTCTGCTTAGCAAGTAATCCAATAATTAGTTTTTGAACCCCCGGATATTTTCGATAACTTAGAATTAGAGGCAATGTAGCACCTAAATTAGGAATATTCGTCAAACAAACTGAGCGCGTGGACAACCTCGCTTCATAATCCTCGTGGTCCACGATATTTAACTCAAATCTATCGATTCTTTGATTTTGATTATTTTTATTTTTATCTGTTTAATTATATGTTTTATTCTATTTTTTTTATTTATGAAAATACTATCTATGAGTGATCAAGAGGAATACTGTACCTTTGAATTAAGATGATAGTTGGGTAAGACTTCTAAAAAATTAATTTAAAAATTGAATTTTGACTATATAGGTAAAGTTGACTAAATATTACAGAATATTTTAAAAGTATGAAAGGAAACATTATACTTTGAATTGAAGAAAAAAAATTTGTATCTATAATTTTTTATTTCCTTCTTTTATTTCTCTCTAATTAAATATATAAAATATATCATTATTTATATTTGTTTTTTATTTTCTTTATTTTTAATCATAGTATTATTGTGAATTTGTGATCAGCTATAGTTGGGTTATGACTGTTTAATTAATTCTTTAAAATTCGATTAATTTATTAAAATAAAATCTCAATCTCATAATATTTATCTTTTAAATTAAGGTATTAACATTTAAAAAAAATACTAATTACACAAGTTATTATAAAAAAATAACTTCATTTAAATTTTTTGTCGTCGTAAAAATTAGAAAATAATTATAAAATTTACTTGAATATTATAATAAAATACCATAATTTAAGAAAATATTAAAATAATTACTATTTTTAATTTCTCAAAATAGTAAATATTTAAAAATATATCAAAATACGAGAAAGTGTAATAAGAAAGAAATTTAAATACATTAAAAAGTGTAATAAGAAACGGAAGAAGGAAGTAGTAAAGTAAAACAACACAAAATATTCATTATTCAGTGTTATCCAATCCAACTCGAAAGAGAAAAGAAAAGTGCTTTTCTGTTCAAGTTTTGTTTGTTTGTGAAAATGCAGTGAGTACGGCACATAGAGCTAGCCATAGCTCCAAAGCATAATTCATCATCATTCATCAACTAGGAGAGAGAGAGAGATCTGTGAGACTCTCACATCACTCACCCCTAGAAAAAGAAAATGCAATCCGATAAGGACTTGTGCAGCTGACACACACCAAGAGAGAGAAAGAGAAAAACATCACTATTCATTACTCATGTTTTGTTTTTTTTTTTCTCATTCTGAAGTTAATGTTGTTGTTTTTGTTCTTGTTCTTCTCACTTTCACACACTACTTACTACTCTACTAATGCACTCTCTCTCCTCTGTGCTCTTGCTCTTCTGTCACCCACCACCGCTCTTTTAATTCCACATGAAACCGTTGAACTTTTTTCAACTCTCACTGCCTTCATAAGGGGAACAACACTCCAATTTTTCCACCTCCACAACATTGCATACCCTTTTGAGTTTTGATTCTCTCTCCTCACATGTTAGTACTTTTCCCTCTTATCTCTCCATGATTGACTTGAAGTTAAATTCATCTTGCATTCATAGCATTATTCACTTTCTTGTATTTGGGGTGTGAAATCTGTTCTAGTCTTCGCAAAGGTGGTCACTTTCTTTGTGGTGTTCACATGTTTGTTACATTTTGTACTCTTCAATTTGAAAATTGGTTTAAAAATATTTTATGATTTTGACTTGAAGTGGTTCAGTAAATGATTCTACTTATTAAATAATGCTTAAAAGAATCACTTTTTTAAGTTTTTTGATTTTCTGGGTGTGTAGGCATCAAATGGTGAGTGAGGTTAATATAATATATTTTTTTATCGATAAATATTAATAATTAGATGGTTAGATTTTATGTCAAACAGGAGAGATTAAAAGATATTAAATCCCCACGATCTTTTTTTTCTTAACCATTCAACCAACCGGTTAATATAATACTACATGGTTATGGTTATGGGGTTGCCATGGAATTTGCTTGGTGTTTAAGGATTTATCATGGGTTGGTGAGAGTGGTGGACCTGTTACAGTTCACCTGGTCTTTATCTTCAATGTGAAGCCTTTTTTGTTGTTTCCATATAAGTTTGGAAAGCTGAATGTAAACTAGCTTCTCTTTTTGTCTTCTCTTTAATTTGGTATACTAGAATGTTTTTCTTGTTTGTGTGAACAACCTTTTAGCTAGGCTTTCCATTCTTTTAATTGATCTATCTTTCTACTTTTTGGTTGTCTTCAACATGTTTTTTTTTTTACCTTTAATTGAGTCTAGGGTCCCTTTCTCTTGCTTCATATGTATATTTCAATAGAAACCTTCATCTGTGGAAAGCCTATGGCTCTGATTTGAAGGACATGTTGTTGTTGCTAATACTATAATTTAAGCACTTCTCGACAAACTTGTCACAATGATAAATTATATCATGGTTTTCTGATTTGTGTGTGCATTTTTCTTTTCCCACAAAATTTGTCATCATGGACTACAAATGGGAACAGAACTAGGTGGTATCGAATATTTTTGGGGTGTGTCAAAGTTTGTGAAGGAACTTGAAGAAGTAAATGCATGGATCGAGGGGACCAAATGACATTACCTGGCTCTGCATCTTACTATATGCAGAGAGGAATACCTGGTGCTGGAAACCAACCTGTACTGCACAATTCACCTAATATTGGACCATTGTCTAACCCTAATCTACCATGTCAATCAAGCATTGGGGGTGGTGGTACCATTGGATCCACATTACCCTTAGAGTCTTCGGGAATTTCAGCTCCATGTGTCAATGTGAGTGCTCCTTCTGGGACTCTGCCTGGGGAAACTGTCAAAAGGAAGAGAGGAAGGCCTAGAAAATACGGCTCCGACGGAGCTGTGTCGTTGGCGTTGACTCCGACACCGGCTAGTCATCCTGGAGCCTTGGCACAAGGCCAGAAACGGGGCAGAGGCCGCCCACCTGGGTCTGGGAAGAAACAGCAGTTGGCTTCTCTTGGTAAATCTCTATCTCAGCTATTGTTTTTGTTGTGTGTTTGGTGAAGCTAAAGTAATAATTTGAAGTTTAGTTGAGATGTTGCTGGCTTTGTAAATCCTTATCCAAGTGTGTTTTTTTTTCTTTCCATTCTAACATCTAAATGAACTGAATTAACAATGCCTTTGGTATTCCAATATAATTTGGGATAAATGGTTAATTTCTTAGCATAGAAAAATTTCTGGTTACAAGATATGTAGATTGTGAGAGAGTGGTTGAGCCCTCAAAAGTTTTGGTTTATTGAGATTACTGTATTATTGCAAATTATTTTGGATTTTGCTTTGAAATTGTTTGAATGTTTGTTTACTTTTAAAGATTAAAATAACTTTTATTATTAAAATATTGCAGCTAAGGTGTTGAAACACTCTAGTGTTGAACGGCTGATTGTTTCTGTTGTTACATCACTTGTTTTATTTTAATATTAACACTACTTTTAAATTAAAATATTATTGCTAATGTGTAGTAACACTAGCATTTCCCAGTAGCATTCAAAATTGCATAATTTCAATTTTTTGAGAGGTTTTTTATTTCTTTTTTTAACAATGGCTTCTTTTTTTTTTTTTTTTTTTTACAGAATTAACATTGACTTTTATATTCCAATATAATTGGATATAAATTATTATATTTTTATTGGGTTGCACAGATAGTTTTTAGTTTTTTGGCTTTATTTGTACTAGTACAAATTATTATCGATTTTGCTATGAAACTACTGAGTATTAAAACATTTGATTGTTTCAGTCTTTAGATTACTCGTTTTTTTTTTTAAATTTAATATTGACACAACGTTTATTATCAAAACATTGCAGCTAGCATGTTGATATTCAAGCATTCCCTTTTTTTAGGCAATATTCGTTGAATGAATGAATTTATGCCTGTACATTAATTTCAATGGGTCAACTTTTTTGACCATATCCAAATATAGAAGCTATGTTTTTGACAATACCTACTATAGATGTCTTAGCATTTTAGTTTTGTTCCAAAACTATAGATGTTTTACAAATCCAAGACTAAATTCACATTTTTTTCCAACTATACCCTTGTTTACAATTATTAGTGCATCGAATATTTTTTGTTATCCAAGACAGACACCAATAGCTAACCACTCATCAATGAGAATGTCCACTTAACATTGTATCTATACTCTCCACTATCCAAATGTTTACTGTTAATGGTGATTCCAACATGATTAAATATGGGTATTTTAATCTAAAACTTTATCAATTAATATTTCTTAATGGGTGTGCTCTAACCTTAAACATACATTTTTGGAACGGAGGGAGTATGTTTTTATTGAAATGTATGAAGAACAGGCAGTTTTTGTCTCCTTAGTACATACATTTTTTGTTTTCTAAAAGTTTGTCTGCTGAGCACTTAAACACAGCACCTAAGGAAAACAAAAGAAGAGCATGAGAAAATATCTCCCCTTTGTTCCTGTTTTTTAGGTTTTTAAAATACTTGTTTTGGAAACAATATACAAAATTTAGTAGATTTTGGACCAGAAATTGATTGTTGAATAATGTTGAATTGTTTTAGTTTATTTCAAATTGTTAGTTACTTTACAAAACTATGAAATCAATACTATTTTTTTTTAATTTTTATTTGTCTTTTGCTACCTATACTAAATTTAATAGGAGATATAATATTGGTTGGATGGTCAAGAAAGAAGGAAAAGGGAGGGGAGAGGATAATGTTGTGGGTTCGACCCCCCTGCTAACAAAAACTAACCATTAAAATTGGCCGATAAAAAAAAACTATACTAAATTTAATGGAGAGAGAGATAGAGCATTATGGGGTGAAAGGAATTTTTAGTCAAAATATAAATATATTTTCTTTAAATTAATTAGGGGTGGGCTTGAGTCTAGGTTGTACCGTGAGTCCACTCAATCCTAACCTTTTGCCTAACCCGAATGATACACATTGGGTCTTAGGTTGATAAATTCCAAACTCATTGCATCTCACCCTCTGTCCTTTTTTAAATATCCTTATGATTTTATTTTTTTAGTTATTGATGGATATTAAAAAATTCAAATATTTGTTACTTGATGACCCAACCCAATTGGTTTGGTTCACTTTGTGTTGAGAATAAAATTTTGAAAAAACTGACCCAGCCTTGATTCATTGGTTTTGAGCAAATTTTTTTTCCAAAACCTGACTCATGGCTTCCCCTAAAATCAATGATATTTAATGACTTTCTTAATTCAACCCGGAATGGTATTTATTTTTAAACGAATATAAATATAAACTTTCTTAGAAATCAGGAATCAACAATTGCCTGATTCACGCAGTAAACAAAAATTGCCTGATCCATTAATTAATAATTATTGATCCTGGTCATAATAATTGTAATAATTTCTAATATTGACTGATTATCATTTTCTAAGGATTTAATATGCAGATGTAATTGTAGAAAAAGTATCAATTGGCTATTACAGTATTAATTATTATGCAACCAATACTGAATTGTGCACTGCAACATGTAATGAGTCAAGCATCAGAGACAACATTGATAGAAAATAAAGTTTTGGACTTGTAATTGGAAAAAATTGGGAGGGTGCAAATTTACATGTTAGATAGCAGTTTCTCATGGTAATTTTTTTTAACGAAGTTACAACATAGCTGACCTGAAGTGAGTTCAAATTCAACTATTATTTTTTTGACCTTCATATCTACATAATCTACCTAGTATACAGGGCAAAGAAATTAACTAAGTTTCTTATAAGGACTAGCTTGGTTCTGTCTGCAATGGCTGGTTCATCCTAGGGGATTGATTATAATAATTTGGTTTAATTATATATTGCTTATTGTTTTGAGTGGTTATTGCCAGGTGAATTGATGTCTGGTTCGGCTGGAATGGGTTTCACTCCTCATATCATCACCATTGCAGTTGGAGAAGTATGTCTCGTATTTTTAAGAATTTGTATCAAATTTTCTATTTGTTTCCGTATATGTTGAAAAGTCTAACTTATGAACATTTTGGTTCGTTTTGTTTTTTGCTTTTATTTTCAGTATTAATTAAAAAAAATGCTACCATGTTTTCATTTTGTTTCCTGTTTTCGAACTTCAGGAAATGATGAAAACATTTTTTTTTGCTCACTTCCTTCACAAAAGTTTGTAAATAGGAAACAAAATTTTACTAGATGTCATTTTTGCAATTGGTGAAAACACATCAACTAAAACTAAGAGAGAAACTCAGTATTTCTGTTCTCTTATTTTGAATGAAGGTCTAGATAAAACATCAGTTGGTTTGTTCTGGCTGACAAAGTGTCATATCTTTGGGCTGAGAAAGAAAGTACTACATTGCTTTGGCATCGTGACTTAATCATAAAATTACCAGTTTTAATGTCCTCATTAAGAAAGGAAACTGATGTTATTAGTTTCTAAATAGATGTTGATATTGTATATATACTATTTTGTCTTTTAGAGTAAAAAGTTAACTTAGTAAAGCCCAAACCAAGTATTATGACAATATTTATGCCTATGATAGTAATGTTGCAATGCATGCAATTGTGAACTTCATCTTTTGTCTGTCATTTATTATTGGCTTAATTGCACCTTTTGCGCTCAAAGTTTCACAATGTCGTGAGTTTTCCTCTAAAAAATTTTGTTTTCGCAAATTTTGCCATCCAGTTTACAAAACATCGTGAAAGTTGCTTTCACGCAGAAAATTGTCACAATTAATTATAAAACTGTCACAAAATTGTCTTAATTTTGGCAGTTTAAAGGAAAAACAGCCGCAAAATGTCTTAATTGTGGCAATGTTTTTACGTGCGGGCAAAATTCGTGACATGGTGAAACTTAAGGGGCAGAAAATGCAATTAAGCCTTTATTATTTTATTTAAGTGCTTTTCTTTTAAAAATATAACCATCAAAGTATGTGATATGATACTTGGCCTAAAATTGATTTTATTTTTGGCATAATATGCTCTAATAACTCTTTGATGTTTCTTTTACTAATTCTAAGACATTAAGTGGTGAACCTCTTAAATATTTTCCATATTTTCTGCCAGTTGTATAAGTATTTAAGAAATACTCTTTCAAAAACTGTGCCCTTTTCTTCTCTGTAGGACATTGCAACAAAGATCATGTCATTTTCTCAGCAGGGGCCTAGAGCTATATGTATTTTGTCAGCTAATGGTGCTGTCTCTACTGTGACACTTCGTCAGCCTTCAACATCAGGTGGCACTGTCACATATGAGGTTTGTAACTTTCATGTGTTATGTGTGTACAAACATTTATGTTCAAATAGACTTGTAGTTCATAAACAGTTACACTTGTTTGATACCCTCATTTCTTCTTGCCCAACACATGTTCTTAATCAAATGACAAGCCTTTATGAAGATACTATGATTGACTAATTACCAAGATTCTTTTGTTATTTCTGGGGAATGGCTTAGCTTAAGAACTAACACTGTTTATGGAAATTAAGACTCTGTTGTGGTTGCTTTAAGCTTGTTTTACTTTTATATCTCCAGAGCATGTACATGGCTGTTTTCAAAATGTCAGACATCAAGACTATAGGAGTTTACAGCACAAATATTATTCATAAATGCATTCTTATGTATGTATCTGGTATCTACTTACATTTATGACTACACTGGCCATGTTACTTTAATGCAATTTCATATAGTATTCTGCTGAAAAGGAAAAAAAAAAAAGAAAACACTGATACTAGCACTATAGAATCAGTATGCTTTCTTTTGTTTCCTTTTCCTATCCTTCTTAGCACGGTTATTTATTTTTGGGTTATGTAAAATATTGATAGACTTTGGCCTTAATAGGGGCGTTTTGAGATAGTGTGCCTATCAGGCTCTTACTTGGTTGCTGATAGTGGTGGCTCCCGCAATCGGACTGGTGGATTAAGCGTTTCACTTGCAAGTCCTGATGGTCGTGTCGTCGGTGGAGGAGTTGGTGGAGTTCTTATTGCTGCAAGTCCAGTTCAGGTAAATGCATTTTTATTGCAGCCTTGATATTATATGTTGAAGATCATATTTGTCATGTACCAAAAAAAAAATCATCAACTTATTAAATTTGGATGCTTTATTACCGCAGGTGATACTAGGGAGCTTTTCATGGGGCGCATCAAAGACGAAGATCAAGAAAAAAGAAGGTTCAGAAGGTGCAGAAGTTGCTTTAGAGACTGATCATCAGACAGTTCATAATCCAGTCGCAGTGAATAGCATTTCTCCGAATCAAAATCTTACTCCAACCTCATCTCTAAGTCCTTGGCCTGCATCGCGATCGTTGGATATGCGCAATTCGCATATTGACATTGATTTAATGCGCGGGTGACAATTTATTTAGTATATGCCAGTACTGAGTATATAATTCGGATTCATGGTCACTCATCTAATTTTCCTGTAGTAGTAACTACAGCATGGGAAGTACCAACAGCAGAGTAGAAGCTAGCTGACTCTTGGAAATTCGATAAAAGGCCTCCTATCTACCAGTGATTGACTTTAGGGTTGTACTCATATTTTTGTAGCTGTGAGGAATTTTAATTTGAAGATTTCGTGTTCTTGGTTAAATATAGACTTGTGTATTTTATAATCCTATTTGAAAGAGATTGACATTGATGAGTTAGATGTTTTGTGGTTTAGGGGCACAGATTATGATATAGTCTAGTGTGATTTTTGTCATTGAATTGTTGTCTCCTGAAATGCATTGACATAATAGGAAGTGTTGTTTGTGTCTGAGAATTGTGGGGGTTACCCTGCACTTTTCCAATTTACATTTTCTCTTCATGCCTCACATCCTGTCCCCAACAATCCATTGTTTTTCTTTTCACCCTATTGATAATTTTATTGTTAAAAGGTCATCAATTCCTAATGAAATGGATTTAGCCACAGCTTGACGGAATCTCAGAGTCATTACTTGATCCAGATCAATTGGAAATGATCTATTAATATGCTAATAAGTAGTTTAATAGCAGTATGCAGTGTTTTTTTTTTTTTTTTGTTTTTTTTCTTTCCCTTCTCCAATCAAAATTAGAGTTTCACTTTGATAATTTACATGATAAAGGTTTGCATTAAAGATCTATGCAAATTATTGAGGTGTAACTTCAATTCTAATTGGAGAGCAACACCTTTAGCATCTAGGAATTACATCAAAGTTTTATCCTTTGAAAAATTGTTTTTTTATAGTCTCTTTGGACTCTATTAGTCTTACTTGATCCTTGTAGGCAACTTAGCTGATTGTCATTGGTTTGGTCTCTAATGTCTCTTGAAATAGACAGTCAACTAGGTTGCTCTGAAGAAAAACTTGCTTCCATCATTGGAAGAAATAGCATGAAAATTTCCATATATACTAACATGTAACAAAAAATTCTGGCATGCAGTAAACATGCTACACATGGAGGACGAAAACACCAAATATAGCAGTTGCATTACATCACAATATCCATCCACACTGGGATATTACACCAAATAACACATTTACTGAATGTCGGAAATTTTTGATGCAAAATAGCAGTTGCATTACACCAATTTTTTGATGTTTCGTCATAATATCCATCACAATTAACTGAAACATATTTATAGGACATAAAAAGCGTTTGACCTTGTAATTTCCAACTCTAGTTGGTATAAGGGATAACCATGGCCCTGCTTAACAACCTGAGACATCGAGCAACATGCACTGTGACATCAATGTGCATGAAAGATAGGTGTCATCATGGTTTTAAATTGTGTTTGCATTGTAACAACAATTGCATTGCTACTATTTTTGCTAGAACTTCAAAAACTAATACTAAAGCCGTAATTTTGTGGTTGCTTAATGCTTAGAACCATGTGCATCATCACTAAAATGGATTTCTTTTTATTCACCAAAAAATAAATCATCACTAAAATAGTAGTAAAATTTATTCTTTTGTCTGTTCAATTATTTCTCCAAAAATCACCATGGCTTGGGAATCACTGCTCAAGAGTTCAAACCTTTATTATCATATTTTGTTGAAAACAAATTATCACCTGTAAAAGGGAAGGGCCTATTTTTTTTTTGAAGTGAACCTATTCTCTGTCGTTTGATGTACTATGGCGGCTCTTTTTTTTTTTTTTTATCAAGAGGGATTTTTTTTTTCAAAATTAGTAAATGAGGGTGCATTTAAAAAACTTACCCTTGACCGGATAATTTTTCAAAATGTACTCCCATTTGGTAATTTTTTTAAAAAAGTCCCCTCTTTGTAAAAAAGCCAACTACGGCACTGCTTGTGCTCTTTATTAATATATTTTCCTATAATAAAATCCAATAAAAGGGAAGTGTTTTGATAAAAAAGAAAGAAGTTTGATTCTTCTCTACCTAATATCCCCATTGGCTTTGTTGTACTGGATGCCGTTATACAATTGTTATTGTTCTTGTTTTAGGAATCCGTAGTTGTTTTGGTTTCAAGTCATGTGGCGTTTGCCCAAACTCTGAATTTACGTGACATTGCAGTTCAGTTGCTTTTCTAGGCCAAGATGCATGTATCATGCAACGCGTTTTGTGTGTTGAAGGACAATGCTAGAAGGTGACCCTTGCAGCATCCAACACCACTTTTTTAGGTGTACCACTTCTATTTGGCATTTCAATTAATCTCCTCTAAGAGAGTTGGACTTTTTGAATAAGCTACATGAATTATCATAAATCTCTTATGTCGGTCTTTAATTCTTATGAATAATTTTTTTTTCTTCTATTGGATCTGCTTGTTCCAGGGAATAAAGTAATATCTCTAGTTGCGAATCCACTCTCAAGCAGAAGATCAAACTCCAAATTTTAGTTAAGAACCAAAAGGTCGATTAACGTTTGCCAACTATTTTTAGTGAACTAATTCCACATAAGTAGTAATAATTGTGATAATATTTTTTTAATTCAAACATTTTTAGTAATTATCTAAGCAGTAGCTTTGCTGTAATTATTATTTTTTAAATTAATTATAACTTATATTTTAGTTTGTGCATTGTACAGGTCAAATCCAATATGGATATTTTATTATTATATTTATTTATCATAAAACTGAAATTTTATTTATATCATAAATATATATCAAATGACTTCAATAACATTAAACTAAATATATTTAAATATAGTAATTGGAAACTTAATAAATCAAAATCAAAATAATTAAAATTCAATAATAATTCTCTCTTTTAGTATGTTTCAAGGAATGATCAATATGGTGAATATATTATAAGACTAAATTAGATAAGAAATAAATGAATTTAGATTAGGCAACAAATAAAGGAATTTAAATCAGTATAAAAATAAAGATAATTTAGTTAAAAAAGGTAAAGATAATTAAAAGAGATAAGAATTTATCTCCAAGAGATTAGAAAAAAACTCAACCTAATCAAAGACGAGAGGGGCAAATTAGTCTAAATCATGAGATAAATGAAAAAGACACATGAGAACTTTTATACCCTTTAAGCATTGTTAGGTGCTGAAGACTTCTGCTGTAGAAGCAAATAATACAACAAGGGTGGTTGAACGATGTTTTTAGAATTTTTAAACTTTTTCTTAGACTAAAAACACAATTATCATTTGATGTAGATTTAACTAATAAGAGATTTTAAGAAAGGTTTTGTAAGACAAGGATTTTTTTTAACTGATAAAAAATAGTGATAAGATCTAAATTTTTTTTGAACTCTTTGCCGGTTAACACAAAAAAATAGCAAATAATAACACAAAGAAAGTTATATTGGTCTACCCATCAAGTTTTCACTAACTTGTCAAAAGTCAAGTATTTTTCACTACCATTTCTGGCTCTTACAAAGACCAAACCCTATCCAAATTTGACTTAATCCAGTCTTCGTATTCTTTGTCCTGCCAAGCCAAGTCCATTCGTATCTTGTATCTTCAAGGCTTCTTCTATAAGGTATTCATTTTTAAGTATTTGTTATTCTCAATGGATGAATTCTTTAGTCTTTTCTTCATTTGAAGTCTTGAGGGTGTTGGAATGCACGTCCATTCTTCACTGAGA
Source organism: Glycine soja (assembly GCF_004193775.1). Lineage (NCBI taxonomy): Eukaryota > Viridiplantae > Streptophyta > Magnoliopsida > Fabales > Fabaceae > Glycine > Glycine soja. Next base: position 1,072,189 of record NC_041004.1, read on the forward strand.
GTTCATGCTGATGGGTTAGCATGTCTTAGACTTCAACAGGGAAGTCACTTCTTCCATTATAACATGTCTGCACTAACTGGACGGGCCTTTTGTTGAAGATTAACACTTTCAGACTCATTGTGGACTTTATCTTTATTTATCCTAAGAGAATGTTCCCTACAAGAGAGAATTTCAAACACAAAATATTAAATGCACTACTTAATACTATGTGTGACACCCTCTACCCCTCACATATATATTAATAAAGGAATAAAAATTCAAATATTAATTAAAAGTATTTTTAAAATATTTTTAAATACAAGCCTTTCAAATGGATAAAAGACTCACATTCACTTCCTTCTACATCATATTCAAACTTGTCCAAATAAATAATAAAGTCATCTCGGCTCAAAGAAGGTCATCTAAGTTTCATACAATTAATATAGAACTCATATCCTAATGTCACATCTTATTAGAGCGTGGTGTTCCTGTGTCCTCTAGCATGAGGTTCTTCATAGTCATCCACCTATTCATCTGCTCCCCCGAACACAAAGTTCAAGATCATCACAGGATCCAAACACAAATAGCAAACCGGGAGTGAGTTATCACATTTCTAACTACTAGAGAGAAACAACACAACATATAGTAGCCAAATACAATTTACTTAGCATATCTCACATTATTTCATCACTTTGTCCTTCATCAATCACACTTTTCATCCATCAATCACACCTTTCAATCATCAATCACAATACACAGGAATCACACACTCCGATCAAGACATAATAACACATCAATTTCATAATAAACAATTAGCAAGCATATGCAACAGTCATGCTAAGACTCAAGCCTATATGCAATGTGGTATCATTCATGTCAGTGAAAAACCTCGTCGGGCACCTAGGAGTGCATGACAAGACAAACCACACAATAGTAAGTCAAGTCACTCTCACTAGGTAATATCATAGGGAGACCAGTCAGGGTCAGTGTTTTGCGAGAATGCTCCAACAATATGGGATCAACATAGGCTTAAAGGAGCACTCAAACCGTGTGACCCCCAAGGCCTACACTCCGAAGAGTCCGTCAAGGCCTCTCCCTCCTGATTCAGGTCCAACCCAGAAAACATTTTAGCACACAGACTCTATCTATGAACTGTACAAAACATACGACTCCTCAATTGTTCTCAAAATAGTTTTAACTCATTGCCCTAAAAGGGACTTAACATTAACTCGTCGCCCTTAAAGGGACCTAACATTAACTCGTCGCCCTTAAAGGGACTTAACATTAACTCGTCGCCCTTAAAGGGACTTATAGTCGTGTGATTATATAATTCATAGTTCATACTCAATGCACACAATATCTCAATCACATACATACACAATTTATCACATACACTCGATCTCAATCACAATGGTATAATATCAAAATAGCATGTTATCACACCTCATGGATCATATACACTTTACTTATGAACTATGCAATACACACATTTACTCAATTGTTTTCAAAATTATTTTAACTCGTCGGGTTCCCATAGTGGATCGCATCACAATACTCGTCGCCCTTAAAGGGTCTTACAATTGTGTGATTGCACAGTTCATAGTTCACAACTCAATACATACATCTCATCTCAATACACATGTATTTCATCATCCGTCACATGTTCCATTTATCACATACGCACAGTTTGAATCATCATTTCATAACCTAAACATAACAATTTATACAAAAGATTTTATTACAACATGGGGTGTAAAACCTCTGAAATAGTTTCTCACAATTGTATCAAAATCATGGGTTAAACACAAAGACATCAAGAGCACTCAAGTTTATCAATCAATTCTCATCAGGACATCAATTGGTACATAGAACACAATAATATTGTATTTATAATCATAAAGGAAAAGTTATAATTCAATAAACATCCAAAAATAAATCCAAATTTAGTTCTCTAATGATCCTTACACATGTTCATTCTAACCCCCAATTGCGATAAACTTATCCCTTACCTCTGAGTGGACTCACGTGTCTTCAGCCAGCGATAGTAACATCTCTAGCGATTCCCTGATATTCCTTCAGTTATTCCTCCGACTGCTTCGATAGAATTCCCAAACATCAGAGAGACGAAGAAGAGATTGAAACCTCCACTTGTACTGTCTTTATGCGATTCCTTTTTCTCCCTCCACTAATATTATCTCGAACATCCCAATGGTGGAAGTGTGCGAAATTGAATTTCGAACAACATATCCATATTTCATTAAAATCCAACGGTTAACGAAACCGGGATCGTAGTTTTACCGAGACATTTTTGGATTTCTGCGGGAAATTAAAATGCTACAATGCGAAGGGTTTTCCTCTAATATCAGATAAGATTTTAAAATTCTCAACGGTGAGAATTTTAGAAATTGGGTTGCGAATGTGGTACTCAAATTTCACGATGATCCAACGGTAAACAACTCTGAGATCGTCATTTTTCTGAGACAGGTTTGGTGGGCTGCGGGAAAAAGAAAGAGTTTTTTGGGAGGAGAAGGGGAAAAACGAAAATGAGGCCAAAAAGAGGCATCTGACTTAACATAACTATTTATACCTAGGGTATTCAGCCTATTATTTGCTCTATAATTATTTATTTATTTATTTATTTTAAAAAACAAACTCTATTTTATTTCCTATCAAACAAATAAATGAAATACCCTTTTTATTTTCTCTCAAATCATTATTTCAATTAATAATTATATCTCCTTATTTATTTATTTTTAAAATCTCATCATTTTTCTAAAACTCTATTTATTTATAAATAACAATCCTTTTTAATCTAGATTATAAAAATTGGGATGTTACACTATGTCATATCATCTTATATGGATATATTGTCTTAGATGAAGGTTACCTTAGAGTTGCCCAGAAAGACTTGAATCAATCTTGAATTTCAATTTCAATAATAAACTAATCTCAATTTCAAACTTTTTGTTTTTAAAATGAAAAAAAAAAGATTGTAAAGAAATGGTAAATATTTAGAATCTCTTTGATGTAAATAAAATTGACGAATATCATGAAAAATATTATTTAGTATTATCATTAATGATTTTGATTAATTAATTTAATTAAAAATAACAAAATCATCCCACGTGATTTGCTACTTAAATTTTTATATTTTTCAAGTGTATAAATTTAAGCTGGTCATTTAAATTGAGTGAGTGAGATTTAATATAAAACATTATTTTTATATTTCATGTAAATGGATCCTATCCCCTAATAATGTAATAATGACATGAATATGAATGTTGAATAGTTAAAATAAAATCTTGTAGTATATACAGATGTATCTTTAATTTCAAAATCAAATATGATCTTACATAAAATAACGAATCATATTTTTTAATTTGTTAGGATACATCAATGGTTACCATTGTGCATTCATGGTCATTCGTACTGAAATTAATTTAAATTATATTGCTCACCAAGTGTTTTTCGGCCCAACCTAGAGAGATATATTACTTTTTGCTCCTTGAACTTTATCTTCAATACCGATTTTTTGGTCTTTTTTAGTGTTAGGTCGCACATTCCGTTCAATCAATTGAGATAGATTCTCTTTACTTGACTGATTCTTCATCATTGTGCATTCATGCCATAGCTAGGTCCTTGTTGTGTAAAAGATGGAGATTTCTGTGGCACATAATTGTTATAATTAGAGGAATAAGATAACAATTTTGAGAGACAAATCAATAAGGAAATCAACGTTCTTCTCTCTATTAAACTTTAGTACATAACAATGCTTAAATAGACTTAACTAACTTGATAAACTGACTCCACTTTCCACGACTAACATCACCTAAGGAACTGGCATAAAACTGACTCAAACTGACGCACATGTTCACCTAAAAAATAGCTAAAAACTAGCAACAGACTTGACCAAATCTTCCTACAGTTCAGCTAACAAATGCTGATTTATTCCTAGCTTAATACGTGGACATTTAGAGCCTTGAATTATATTGCAACACCTCCTCTTAATTCAAGCTCGTGCATTCCTATTTTCTCCAAAAAGAACTGATGTTTCGCTTGTGCTAAAGCTTTTGTAAACAGATCTGCATTCTGTTCATTCGTGCCACAGAATTTTAGCACTAACTTCTCTTCTGCCACTAGCTGCCTTATGAAGTGATGCTGAACTTCAATATGCTTGGTTCTTGCATGGAACGCTGGATTCTTTGTCATGGCTATAGCAGACCTGTTATTGCACCACAATTCAATTGCACCTTCTTGCTCACAGCACAAATCCTTTAGCAATTTCCTCAATCAGATTGCTTGCCTTGCTACTGCACCAACAACTACATATTCAGCTTCAGATGATGATAAAGCAACTGTGTCTTGCTTCTTGGAGCTCCAAGTGATGGCTCCCGAGGCAAGACTAAATACAGAACCTGATGTACCCTTTCTATCATCTAAGCACCCTGCCCTGTCACTGTCACTATAGCCAACCAACTTGAAATTATCCACACTTTCATAAAGTATTCCAAGTTTGATTGAACCTACAACATACTTAAGAACCCTCCTTGCTGCACCTAAGTGTTACTTAGTTGGAGAGTGCATATATCTCGAAACTACACTCACACTATGAGCTATATCAGGCCTCATATGTGTAAGGTAATTCAAGCCACCAACTAAGCTTCTGAAAAGCTTCTCATCTGCCTTCTCAGTGCCATCATCACGTTGCAGCTTCTCATTTGTGTTCATGGGAGTTCTCATTGCTTCACATTTCTCCATATGAAACTTCTTAAGAAAATCCTCTGCATATTTTCTTTGACAGAGAAAGATTCTATCTTCTCCTTGCTTCACTTCTAAACCGAGAAAGTACTAAAGTAATCCAAGGTCAGTCATCTCAAACTGATTCATCATGGCAGCTTTGAACTCTTCTAGCAACTTTTGAGATGAGCTAAAATAGATTATGTCATCTACATAAAGGCAGACAACTATAAATCAATTTGTACCTTTCTTCACATAGAGAGTTGGTTCATTTTCACTTCTCTCAAATTCATTTTGAAGGAAGAATGAATCAATCTTGCTATACCAGGCTCGTGGAGCCTGTTTCAGCCTATACAATGCCTTTTGCAGCTTGTATACCTTGCCTTCTTCACCAGCTTTGACAAACCCTAGTGGTTGCTCAACAAACACCTCTTCTTGCAAGTCTCCATTGAAGAATGCTGATTTGACATCCAACTGAAACACCTTCAACTTCCATTGAGCAGCCAATGCTAGCACCACTCTCACTGTCTCAAATCTTGCTACTGGTGAAAATGTTTCCTCAAAATCAATTCCTTTTTGTTGTGCATACCCCTTAGCCACCAGCCTAGCTTTGTGATTTTGGATGCTCCCATATGTGTTGAACTTTGTTCTGAACACCCATTTCAGTCCAATGACATTCTTCCCTTCAGGAAGATTTAGCAATTGCCACGTCGTATTCTTCTCAATGGACTTGATCTGCTCTTTCATTGCATTTTGCCACTCCACTTCTTTTTCAGCTTCCTCAAAGCATGTTGGATCTGCTGCCATCAATGCAAAGTCACAATTTTCATACAAGTCTGCCAAAGATCTGTATCTCCTTGGAGCAGAATCACTTGATGAGCTAGATGATCCCTGGCTTAAAGGAGTTAATGATCCCTGGCTTGATGGTGTTAAAGGAGGGCTTGGAGTGTGATCATTTTCTGGCACATTTGAGACCTCATCTGAACCATCAAAACTAACTGATTTCTGCTGAACACTTTTACTGATTTCACATTCCTCCCAAACCCAGCCTGCATCTTCATCAAATACAACATTTCTATTGACAATTATCTTGCCAGTTAGTGGGTTATATAGTCTGTATGCCTTTGACTGAGTAGCATAGCCAATAAATACACATTTGACAGATTTATCATCCAGCTTAGTCCTTAAATCAACTAATGCATATGCTGTACAACCAAAAATTCTCAAATGACTTACAAACGGTTTCTTTCTTCTCCAAGCTTCAAGTGGTGTCATGTTTATGACAACTTTGGTAGGAGAAACATTGAGAATGTACACTGCAGTTGCTACAGCTTCACACCTGAATCTGTTTGGCACACCTCTAGCTTTGAGCATACTCTTTGCCATCTCAACCACAGTTCTATTTTTGCTCTCGGCCACTCCATTTTGCTCTAGAGTATATGGAGCAGTCAATTCTCTTCTTATCCCTTGCTCCTCACAAAAAGTAATGAATTCATTTGACAAGAATTCACCACCTCTGTCTATTCTCAAAGCTCTAACATACAAGCCAGACTGTTTTTCAACCATAGCCTTGAAAATCTTAAAGCTTTCAAATGCTTCAGACTTAGCTTTAAGAAAATAAACCCAGCTCATTCTACTGTAATCATCTGTGATGAGCAAGAAATACTTACTTCCATCGAGTGAGACTATTTTCATTGGGCCACATAAGTCTGCATGAAGAAGTTCAAGGCACTCACTTGCTCTCCATGCTTTGCCTGTTGGAAATGATCCTCTTGATTGCTTCCCATAAATGCAACCTTCACACAACTCAAGCTCTCCAGTTTTAGGCAGCCCCTGCACCGTATCTTTGGAGTGTAGCAATTTCAGCCCTTGCATATTCAAATGGCCATATCTTAGATGCCAAAGCTTAGCATTATCATCCCCTTTGACTATCAAGACTTGGATTACATGGCTTGACAAATCTAGAGGAAACATCTTGTTCTTTCCCATGGCAATCTTCACTACTGTCTCTTTAGAGCTCCTGTCTTGGATCAAGCAAGCTCCATTTTCAAATAGCACAGAATAGCCAGAGTTGACAAGTTGGCCGACACTTAGCAAGTTGTGAGCCAACCTTGGCACATACTGCACATCACATAAGAGCTTGGTGTTGCCTTGCTCGGTTGTGATTGCAATCGTGCCTCTTCCTTTCTACTTCAAGCTGCTTTCCATCTCCTAGTCTCACTTTGGTCTTTGCTGTTTCATCCAAGGTCCTGAATATTGGCTTGGCACTTGAAATGTGGTTTGAGCACCCACTGTCTACATACCACACTCCACCTTCAGCATCATTGTTTGATGTATGTTGTGCCAAGAACAATTTTTCTTCTTGCTCCACAAAGTTGGATTTTTGATCACGTCCTTTCTGTTCATCCTCCTCTTTCTTCCAGCAACTAGCCTCTTTGTGTCCAGGCTTCTTGCAGTAGTAGCATTTGAATGATCCCTGGTAATTTTGAGAAGATTGATCCTTTTCCTCATTACTCTGCCCTCTTCCACGACCTCTCCCTCTGGAGCCTCTACCTCTGCCTCTGCTTGAACTTTGCTTTGCTCTCTTCTTGTTTGAAGACTCTCCTTTTGCCTGAAAAGCCTTCTCTTATTTCTTGTCATCACCTTTGCATATTCTTTCTTCATGTGAATGAAGAGAGCCTTTCAATTCATCAAAGGTATATGTTTCCATATCCTTTGATTCCTCAATTGCTACCACCACATGATCATATTTCTTTGTGAGGCTTCTTAGCACCTTACTCATAACCTGGCTTTCCTTGATCTCTTCACCCAAGGTTCTTATTTGTTGAACTGTGCTAGATATCCTTGACAAACATTCTTGCATGTTCTCCTTTTCCTTCATCTGGAATGACTCAAATTCTCTTATAAGAGATTGTAATCTTACATTGACCACTTTCTTGTCTCTGACATATTCTTGGTTGAGAATATGCCATGCTTCTTTTGCTGTAGAAGCTGCTGCAATGCGTGGAAACACCTCATCATCAAGAGCTTGTTGGATGATGAAGAGTGCTTTTGCATCTTTCTTTCTTTTCTCCCTTAAGGCTTGGTCTGGCTCCTCAATTCCATCGTCTTCAAACCTACTCTCAACACTCTCAATTCCATCGTCTTCAAACCCACTCTCAACACTGCTCCACAACTCTTGTAACTTGAAGAGAGTTTTCATTTTTAGACTCCAAAAATGAAAATTAATACCTTTGAAGATAGGCAACTGATTTAGTGAGTTTCCATTCCCATTGTTGTTCTGCATAGTGACCACCTTTGTGTTTAATTTCTCACATGAAAACACTCAAAATCAACCCAGGAATTGCTTTCAAGCTCCGATACCAAATGTTACAATTAGAGGAATAACATAGCAATTTTAAGAGACAAATCAATGAGGAAATCAACGTTCTTCTCTCTATTAAACTTCAGTACATAACAATGCTTAAATAGACTCAACTAACTTGATAAACTGACTCCACTTTCCACGACTAACATCACCTAAGGAAGTGGCATAAAACTGACTCAAACTGACGCACATGTTCACCTAAAAAATAGCTAAAAACTAGCAACAGACTAGACCAAATCTTCCTACAGTTCAACTAACAAATGCTGACTTATTCCTAGCTTAATACGTGGACATTTAGAGCCTTGAATTATATTGCAACAATAATTCCATCTCTTGACATGGAGTGCTCCAAAGCAATAATGGAATCTCACGATGACAAGGTTCCGTCTCTAATGCACTAGCTATGATTGTTGCTCACGTTATTTGGAAGAATGGGTCTCTGCATGTGAATAACTCCTTAGGCATATGCCATAAACGCCTCCTGAAGCTCAAGTTCTTGTTCACATGCACCACACTTGTCAACTTGAAGTTCGAAGGCGGCTTTGATCTCCATATTCCTTTGTTCTATCAACAAGGATTTTTCTTTGTTAGTTGAATTTTTGTCTTTCGCTGACTTTAGGGAACAGATGGACCCTTGTATTCTTGATGACTTTCCAGTATTTCAGAATTTAGTTGAGGTTTAAACATGTTGACTCCATGTTTATGGAACTTGTTCCTGCAAAGTGTTCTATGCTTAAGTTCTTCAAGTTCATATCATGGAAGATCGGAATGGCATTAATCAGAGATGCCGATATCGTATTAGAGGTGGAGTAAGGGAGCCCGACCTATCAAATGTTCCCTTTTTGCCTCAAATAAACATTGTTGAAAATTCGTTAGTAATTAAGTTACCTTGTTACTGAATAATTAGTCAAGTGACCAAGAATTCAAGACGTATTAGTGTGTTATTTAGGGAGTTTTTGTTAGAGTACAAGTGTGAGGTGAAGTCCCACATCGAGTAGAAGTGAAAAAGTTGAGTACCATATAATTGAGTAAAAGGCGCATAAACTTAAATCTTAAGGTTTTAAGCTAAAGTATGATGTCAAATTCACTAAGAGTGTGTTTGGATGAGGAAATTTAAAATTTTAAAGAATTTTAAATTCTGAGAATTTCAAATGCTTCAATTTAAATTCCTTCATTTCTAAAATTTTATGTTTGGATAAGAAATTAAATTTCTTCATTTTTAAAATTTTGTGTTTGGATAAAGAAATTAAATTTCTTCACTTTTTAAATTTTATATTTGAATAAAACAATTTTTTAATAAAATAATTATTTTTTTCAATAGAGGAAGTGTCATTCAGGAGATTATTTTTTCAACTAAATAATATAATTTTTTAAATTCTAAAAAAAATTTTAATAAAATTTTGAAAATCAGAATTTACTGCGAAAAGGATCGAGTAATAAATAAAAATGAATTTCGTCAAGTAGAGAAATAAAAAAAAAGTAAAATGATACAACATCATTAGGTATGATACATAGGGTAAAAAGAAAAAAAAAGTATGAAGGAACTTAATCCAAAGCATTGGGACCAGCACAGGCCTTCAAAATAGGGCTCCAAATCCACTGCACCAGAAACTTCCGTCCATTCCTACCGCTAAGATTAAACGTTCTCCCTTCGCCATCTTTCATAACGGAACCAATATAGCCACCGCCACCACCCATTCCGTACAAGCCCTTGTACAAATCTTCGATCTCGGTGGGCGCGGTGGGGTCCTCATCGGCGTACTACGTGTTCACGAGCGAGTTCGACGAGAGCTCCGCCAGCTCGTGCCCGATCACACTCACCATGTCGTCCACCCCGATGTCTCCGTTCGACGGTATGAGGTGGCCGGGGCCGCCGCTACCCATGTACCCGGGGACGGCGAAGGGATAAGCGCAAACCTCAAGGCACTGTTTTTCGGAGTTCCCCACCCACGCGTAATTCAGAGAAAGTGTCATACAGCACAAAAGAATTTCAAATTCTTTCATAAAATGAAGGATTTGAAATGCTAATATTTAAGTTAACTAAAATCCTTGATCAAAATACTCAAATTTCAATTTCTTTTCAAATTTTTATCCAAACATCTTATTTAATTGAAAAGTAATTAAAATCCTTTAAAAAATTGAATTACCCTATTAAATTTCTCCATCCAAACATACTCTTAGTGAACATGTAATAAAGCAAGAATATGATGCATGAAATAGGAAGAAACATACCCATATTGATTACTTGTTTTTTTAAGTTAACATTTTTAAACTGTTTGTTGAAATTTGATGCAATGTGACAAATGCAATACACAGACGAAACATCTGGTTCATCCCAACCAGCGCGTTCGAATTGTAAAGCTGCTAGCAAACTGGTTCCCCTGTCTGATATAATACATAAATTTGGTCGCGGAGTAACACATCTTCGCAAATAATGCAAGAACCACATCCAAGCTTCTCTAGTCTCGCTCTCAACAATTGCAAAAGCAAGTGAAAAATTGTTCCTACTACAATCTTGTCCTATGGGAGTTAACAAAGTACCATGGTATTTGCTAGTTAAAAATGTCCCATCTAATTGCACAAGTGACTTGCAATATTTGAAGCCTTCAATGCATGGATTAAAGTTGTGTGTTTAGGGTTTGGGGTTTAGGATTTAGGGTTTAGTGATACTTGTGGTAAAGTTGTGTGTTAGGATTTAGGATACAATGAGAAGGATATTTGGACTATTAATGAGTTAGTTAATTAGAGGGTTTTATTAGATATAAATAGGGGAAGAAGGATATGAAATATTCTCTTCTATTTTCTGTTCTTTTCTTATATTTAGTAAAATTCTTTCTTTTCTTCATCATTTCAATTTTGTTCCTAACATTGTGAGGCTAGACTGATTAATCTGGGAAAGCAATGTAGCTAGGCTCATGTCTCTAGGAAAGTCATTGGGCTAGATTATATCTAATCTTATAGTGCATGATTTGAACCAAAGAAGGTGGATATGAGTAGTTGAGGTTATAAGTCAACAAGAAGAGAGAGAAAATGAATCAATGTGTCTTTCTCAAAGTCCACCCATGTAGACTACAAGCGCTAGCCAAAAAAATAAATGAGAAACTGAATCCATGATTCTATGCCCTATATTTGCAATCACCTTTTTCTCCTTGTTGTCTAAAGTCACCTAACACCTTTGAGATGAAGGTGGATTAAATGAGCCATGCCACATTCGTTTCAAACTATGTAAATGGATACTTGATAGTGAAGACCAAAAAGGTAAAGAATTGCAACTATAGGGACCAAAATGAGATGTTTTAAACTATACGGACTAAAAGAGAAAGTTAATACAACTATAGGAAACAAATGGATAATTTCAATGTTTTCAAATAATGAGGCTAGCTCCATCTTTCAAGTTTTTTTGATCATCTTGATATGTGACTGATATTATCATCTTTACTTTTTTGATCAATTTGTTTGCATTTGAACTAAACTCTATGTATTTGACTATTTGGATTTGGATTAGTACTTGGTATCTTTACTCATTCCAAGATATTTTTCTGGGTATTACTTGATTTTACTCGGCAAATAAATGATGACGATGGGTACAAAATTACTGTTTTTCAATGTTGTTCAGTTTTCTTTCATAATACAACAACAACAACAAGAATAATAATAATAATAATAGGACTCTCCGCTTGCAAATAGGACTCTTTGCTTCCCACAAGGGATATTGGAAGACTTACTGATCAAGGTCAGAAAATTCATTTTCCCTTTGGACTTTATGATTCTGGATATAGAGGAGAATGAAGTCACACCAATTATTTTGGGACAACTCTTCCTCAACACAAGAGGAACATTGATTGATGTCAAGGAAGGGAAATTGACTTGGTGGCTAGGTAATGAGGAAGAAGTATTTAAGGTATTTGGTACTGCAACAAACTCATTTTCTCCTCATTCCTGCAATTTTGTGCAGGCCACTAACAAGATAAAAGTCATTTTCTCCTCAAATACCCATAAACCCTAATTAGTCAAGTAACCATAATTTGTCAAATACCCCTAAACCCTAATTGGCCAAGTAACACTAAACCCTAATTACTCAACTACCTATAAACCCTCATTAGTCAAATACCCCTAAATCCAAATTTGTCAAGTAACCCTAAACCCTTATTTTTCAAATATCCCTAAACCCAATTAGTCAAGCAACCCTATTTTTTCAAATAACCCTAAACCCTAAATGGTCAAGTAACACTAAACTCTAATAAGTCGAGTACAATAAACCCTAATTAGTCAAATACCTCTAAAGTTTATTTGTAAAGAAACCCTAAAACCTAATTTGTCAAATACCCATTAAACCCCAATCAGTCAAGTAATCCTAAACCCTTATCTTTCAAATACCCCTAAAACATAACTAGCAAAATAACCCTAAAATCTAATTTGTCAAATAAACATAAACCCTAATTGCTCAAGTAACACTAAACACAAATTTGTCAAATACCCCTAAACCCTAATTAGTGAAGTATCCATAAACCCTAAGTTTTAAAATAATTATAAACCCTAATTGGTCAAGTAACACTAAACCCTAATTAGTCAAATACACATAAACCATAATTACTCAAATACCCCTAAACCCTAATTTACCAAACACACTTAAACCCCAATTAGTAAAGTAAACCTAAACCATGATCTGTCAAATATAGATAAACCCTAATTAGTCAAGTAACTGTATCCCTAATTTGTAAAATAACCCTAAACCCTAAGCAATCAAGTAACACTAAACCCTAATTAGTCAAGTACCCATAAACCCCAATGTGTCAAGTAACCCGTGAATCCTAAATTTTCAAATACTCCTAAACCCTAATAAATCAAATAACACTAAATTGTCAAATAACACTAAACCCTAATTGGTCAAGTAACACAATATTCTAATTTATCAAATAACCCTACACCCTAATTAGTCAAGTACCACTAAACCTTAATTAGTCAAGTACCTATAAATCTTAATTAGTCACATACACCTAAACCCCAAATTGTCAAGTAACCCTAAATCTTAATTTTCAAATACCCATAAACCCTAATTAGTCAAGTAACCCTAATTTGTCAAATATCCATAAACCCTAATTGGCCAAGTAACACTAAACCCTAATTACTCAACTACCCATAAACCCTCATTAGTCAAATACCCCTAAACCCTTATTTGTCAAATACCCCTAAACCCAATTAGTCAAGCAACCCTATCTTTTCAAATAACCCTAAACCCTAATTGGTCAAGTAACACTAAACCCTAATAAGTCAAGTACAATAAATCATAATTAGTCAAATACCACTAAAAGCTTATTTGTAAAGAAACCCTGAACCCTAATTTGTCAAATACCCATTAAAACTCAATCAGTCAAGTAATCCTAAACCCTTATCTTTGAAATACCCCTAAACCATAACTAGCAAAGTAACCCTAAAGTCTAATTTGTCAAATAATCATAAACCCTAATTAGTTAAGTAACACAAAACCCTAATTAGTCAAGTACACATAAATCTAAAATAGTCAAACACACATAAACCCCAATTTCTCAAGTAACCCTAAACATCTAATTTTTCAAATACCCCTAAATCCTACTTAGTCAAGTAACCCTAATTAGTCAAGTACCCCTAAACCTTTATTAGTCAAATATCCCTATTTCCTACTTTGTCAAATACCCCTAAACCTTAACTACTCAAGTACCCATAAACCGTAATTAGTCAAATATCGCTAAACCCTAATTTGTCAAGTAACCAAAAAACCTTATTTGTAAAATACCCCTAAATTATAATTAGTCAAGTAACCCTAATTTGCCATATAACCCTAAACTCTAATTAGTCAAATAACCCTAATTTGTCAAATAATCCTAAACGGTAATTGGTCAAGTAACACTAAACCCTAATTACTCAACTACATAAAACCCTCATTACTCAAATACCCCTAAAACCTAAACACTAAGTTGTAAAATACCCGTAAACTCTAATTAGTGAAGTATCTGTAAACCCTAAGTTTTTAAAATAGTCATAAACCCTAATTGGTCAATGAACACAAAACCCTAATTAGTCAAGTACAAATCACCCTAATTAGTGAAATACCCATAAACCCAAATTTGTCAAATACCCTTAAACCCCAACTAGTCAACTAGACCTAAACCCTGATTAGTCAATACTTCTAAACCCTAATTAAGGGATCTCGATCAACTCATCTAATATCTTATACAAGGGGTCCTTAGGAGTAAAACCCTCACCATTAACACTAGATGAAGAATGAAGACTCATGTTGGTTCCTAAGTTATGGTTCTTTCTTGTTGGGGGTTTAAAAACAAAAGGTAAAAGAAACTATGATTGAAACTAGCCAAAATAAACACTAAAAGAGGTGTGAAAGATAAGGTAAAAACTAATTGGTAAAAGGCAAGTTACCTAGGCGGTTTGACAATGAAGAGTAAAGGAAATAAGCTATGAAAGTAAGCAAGAAATTAAAGTGCAAGAAATACAAACTAGGCTGATCCTAAGAGTGTTTGGATGACCTTATTTAAGGTTCCCAACAAAACACTCACTATCCTAAGGGAAAATTGCCTAAAATTATTACACACAAATGGAAGTAGGGTGACCTATTGGAGGCTCCCAACTTACTTCCAATGAAAGACCTTTTTGTTACAAAATTTGAAAGCAAAGCATTGTCAATTACAAAATTACAAAAAAAAAGTCCTCAATTGTGGTGGCTATTCTATCTTTGGTGTTTCACTCAATTTGGAGTGCTTCTTAGTCCAATAGCTCTTAAGGTGGTTGACCCCTTGCTTCTCGACTCAAATTCTTCAAGGTATGACATCAATCCTCCTTTCCAATTCCCTATATGACAACTTAGAAGCAAGGAAACAAAGAGACAAATAATAACCAAAGACCAAAAAAAATGAAATGAAAGTTAAACCAATAGAGTTTTAACAGGACAAATTTTCAAGGATTATTCAACAATTAAAGCAATGAAAAGCACACAAAAACAAGCTAGGACTCAAAGAGAAACCTAGAATGGACCTAGAGTAGAGTAGAAAAACAAAAAAATTTAAGTAGCCTTTCCATCCAATTGAGTATGAGCCATATGAAATCAGTAAAACACAAGTAGCCTTTTCATCCAACTGAAATTTTTTTTAAGTGCCGTTATGAAATGAGTATTACCAGAAAGCTTGAAATGAGTATAAGCCATATGAAATCAGTATTACCAGAATGCTTGGACAGTCAACAATCAAGCAATAAGGATCTAGCATGCCTACATCTTAGTACCTTCTACAAAACTGAAGAAAACCAAGTCAACCCAACAAACAGTTAAATCATAAATGCTACGTACCTTTGTGAAGCTCCGCTTATACATAAAATCTTCCTTTGTTTTTTGTACCTTAAAAGGATACTAATTAACAACGTTTCTCTTTACCTTGACCTACACATCAAAAGAGACAACAAATCAACTACCTCTCAGCCTGGAAGATTATGATTGTCATCAATTGGCTCAAAACCAACAAATTCCTATAGCTAGGAAAACTATTGTGGCAATCTTACAACTAGCTCAAATTCATTTACAAAGAAAAGCTGCATACATTCTAGCAGCAACGGTCTTCGACTCTTGGTAAAATCCTCAACCCTAGTCACTGGTCAGCAAGGATCCCAAACTCTTGTAACATCCTCAACCCTGTTCATAAATACGACAATGTTATAAATATTCTAAGTATCACCCTTTTAGTATTTTATTCCTTATTCATAAATAAAGAAAACCAAGCAACCACAAATATCACAATGTTATAAATATTCTAAGTATCATCCAACATCATTAAAGGGCTAATAAAAACATCTCAATGTAGAACCACAACAAACATCTTATGTACCACACGAGTGAGCAACTAATAAGTAAAACAAAGCATTCACAACAAAAATTCAGCAGAAAGTAAAAAAAATGATTGAACAAATGAACAATATTTCACCACATATGCAAACCCTAATCCAAGAACTATTGCAAAGACAAAATTTACCATGAATTGGAATTGGGTAACTCAGAATTGAAGCTCGGCATTCCTCTTTCAGCTCCCTTGTCATCTTCAACAACAACAATCCTCCTGGTAGTTCTACTCCCCATACATCATTCTCACCACCACATCATCAATTCCCCTGCACCTCAACAAAACATGAAAACCTTAAAACCCCTAACCCAAAAAAAACAACAAATTCAACAACAAAGTAGCTTCCTCGGTAAAGTTAAAATCAAACTACTAAGAAATTCTCAGAACTAGTACAACGCAAAACAGAATCAGAAACAAATATAGAACAAACCAATCCTAGGTTTGAGCTTCTAATTGACAAGTCTTTATGTGTAAGTGACTAAATCTAAAGACTTGAAAAGAATCTGATTACCTTGAGACGTCTCCATGCAGAACCAGGCCACCTAATACTATCGATATCTTCATTACCAATTATTGTACCTGCATGTCCAGTTACTCAAACAAAAAGGCAATAGACCTGGTTACAAAAAGTTTCCTTGTAGATACTATAACTACCATTAAAAGCTTTTGTAATTATTTTTTTCCTTAGGGATAGATGCATTTCAAAATAAACCATGCATGACTTAGCCATCTTGTCAGCACTTGCTACCTCAAAACCATCTCTTCTATGGAACTCTTTAACTTGCTCCATTAGTTAAAAATAAAACAAGGATCAGAAAATCCTTCAGAAAAATGTCTTACAATACATATTATATTAGCAGGTCATTCAAATTCTTAAAGTAGTCCAGAGTTTCACCAGTAACCAAAAAAATTGGTCATAAAATTAGTCCTAATCATCAACAACCAAAGATAAGAATTATGATAAAAAGTTGAAAGCTGATGTTGAAAAGAAAGAATGATGCTTACCTCTGTGTCAGGTAAATTTTTATACTGCGGCAGCACCAGTCGCTCGGCAAATTCAGTGTATGAGCATGGAACTGATTCAGTTATACCATCAGAAAATTTGAAAGAAATTGAATCTTCTACAGTTGAGCTTTGCTGGAGAAGACAATCAGGGCTCACTGGAAGTAGAGGAAATATTCAAATCATTCACATGATCCTTGATCACAATGAATTACAACTTGCTATGGTCATCTTCAATTTCAAGATGATTATATCAGCACGTTCATAGTAAATCTAGGTTATAATTTCAGTATACATCTCATAATCAGGAGCATGCAAACAGATTAAACAGCTTTACAGGACTTCTATTTCCAACATAGGAGTGAGGGAAAGAAGATAGATCTGATGAATTTAAAGAAAAATAAATTATGCATAATAACAAATATCTCTAAAACTACAAGGCAGCGTGAACATTGCAAGTGATCAATATCAGAATTCAGAAGCTACTAACTGAACACTGCAAGCATGTTGTATCTCCAACCACAAAGGCAGCAAAGAGAGGGGAAAACGAAACACATAGAAAAATCAAAGAGATAGGAAAAAAGAAAGCTTACAAGATGAGAAGGCTAGGGTTCAGTTTGGCCTTCAAAGATGATTACAACATGAACGGCGGCCAAATACGTTTCACCAAAATAATAATCAATAACTATAGTTATGTATGTAAGGGTAATAATTAATTTACCTCTACAACAGGATCCTGGTATGAAGTAGTTTTGTATGTAAATCTTGCACAGACAGCCAAAATAATAAAGCATTGACCAACCTGTTATTTACCCCTGAATCATCAGCCCTCCCAAGAAGCCTCGGTCCCAACTGCCTACCTAAACAGTCTGGAGAACAAAATAAGTAGTCCATAAATGGTTTAAAACAGGCACAAGGTGAGACATAAAACATGCACTTAAACCAGTATTCATTCCTCAAACTCAATACTAAACTAGCGTTTAGAATTCAGGAACACTTGCCCCAAAACATCACTTACACAAGTTGCACTTAAACCACCTGGTCACACTTCAAAATTCAGAAACTAAAACAAAGTATGTACACTAGCCAGAGCTACAAAACTTTCACCACAAAAATCACTTACACCAATTACTCTACCACACACAACAACACAACTTTTATTTATCTTAGCGGATGACATTAACTACACAGATCAGCAGGCAACTGAAATTCATCAATCTACCAAACACAGATCACTCACGACAAACAACAACAAGAACAATAACAAACAAAGCCTTACTCAGTCAGACTTACACATTAATTGTACTAAAAATGTAAAACACAAAACATCTATACTCCCTGTTAAGAATCTAAAAATCTAAAAATGATTAAAATGATACTTAAATTAACACCAATGAATCCCCTGACTGGCTACCCTGAATCAGCCACCTCATGCCCATTTGAATGTTATATTTTGTCGGGAATTTTAGCGGCTCTCTCTACTCCATATCATCTGCGAGTAGGTTCTGAATGTTTAGATATGGAAATGAAGAAATAACGTAGTACATGGTGCTTTAGGAGATTTGTAAAGTAAAAAAGAAAAAAGAAAAAAAGAACACATTTAACATTTATTCCCCCTCAATTCCTTATTTATTTTGTCTCTGTATCTATACATTTTAGTCCTTATATCTAAAAAATACTCATTTTAATAGGTTTTGTACCACTCTTGGGCCAAAGATCAAATAAATACCTGGTAGCTTGTTCACTGTAGAAAGTATCTGGCCTTGTTCCAAGTTTCATGAACTTCATATCTACTTATTGTGATCTATCCCCAATGATCAAGAAAAAACCTCTACTTGAAAGCCTGCACAAATTCTGAACACTACAACTTTAATGCTACTACAGATCCCATAAAGTAAAGGTCAGGATACTATGCTTAAGTAATTATAGAGGGAGAAAACAGCCCAAGATAGGAATTCACATGATTATGTCATGGTTGTAGTTGTTGCACGATGTTGGAGACCATGCACTCATGGATTATATCATGGTTCTGGTTCATGATTATGCAACACCCCAACATGATAGTAGCACCTTCTATTTCAATAAACAAACTAAGAACTGGAGGAGAGGGTGAATAAATCACTATATACGAAGGTTGAAGACCAGGACATGAATTCACATGAGAAAAACCCAAAAAATAAAGAACAGAAAGAAATATGCAAAAAATCCTTACCTCAACTTTCATATAACAATGGCCCTCACAACCTCATTGGTTTGCATATAACTCTGCAAGAACTTCAATTTATAGATGTGGTGTCCTCATCTACAGATGAAATAAAGCAAGAAACAGTAAATTCCAATTTTTGCCTTCATGCACTGAGAAAGAGTACACAGCACAGTAATTGTATAGAAAAGTACTTGTGCTAGATGCCATGCATTGATGCGAAACAATAAACTGTATAGAGAAGAACTTATGCTAGATGCCATGCATTGATGCAAATTTGTCTCTACCCTAGTGCCTTTGGAAGTTACTTCCAACTTCAAGCTGAACTAGATGGATGAAGAATACTCTAATTTAGTTACACCAGATTTCTGATCCTTATGCCCACAATGCCGGTTCCAGACATGTAACAACTAATAAGAAACTGAAGAACTTTAAAATTCAAATACCGATGACTTATAACGTTACACAACTCATCAGTATTGTTTTGTTCATATTTTGAGCAAGGGAATTGAGAGAAAGGCTATAACAAGAATATTTTTTCACAAATAATTACTAGGATAGACAAAGTAATCTCTTCTTAGACTTTTGATTTATTTTTTCACAAATAATTAAAAGAATCACCCCCATCTTCAAATATTATAAAAAATTATGAACCTTACCTTAAGTACGCACTATACAAAATGGAGTCACAGTTCACACAGTCAGGAGTCATGAAATTTTGAAAACTTGCCATCTGAAACTGAATTATACTACGCTTTTCAATCCCCTAATCCTCTTTAAATCTCTTAGAAATGATTTGGGGAGAGAATTTGTTATCATTCATTTATCAATATTGCAGACTTAAATGACCTCTTCAGCATAAATTTGTGACTTTGTTATGTTGTCACTAGATGAACGACTTAATATACATTTCAACAATTGAAATTTCTTCTAAACCCATGCTTGAGCCTATCTGAGTCAAACTACACATTTCACTTAATCTAAACAAGTGTTTATTGGTAGAGGGTTTCTTTATGTACATGTTTTATTTGTTCTAATTCATTTTCTAATTAAGGCAGATACGACATATTCCAACTAATGGTAAATCTGTACGCAGAGAGGTTTATTCAGATGCTAAGATTGCTTAGCGACAGGGCGAATGAATTAACAAACATTGAGATATTAAAGGTATTTCTCTGAAGTTATTATTTATGTATAACATCTTGCATACTTAGAAGTAAGAATGCCATTTTCTTCCTAGACAAAGGTGAGCCAGCCTTAAATTTTCCAACTCTCTAGCATATGGGAAATTAAGTTACCTGCTTTCCTATTCATCTGTATTATAGACTACGTTGTGATGTGATACTACCATAGAATGGATCAGAAAAGTGACTTACATGCTAAGAATGGAATTTTATTGCAATTCTCTCTTGTTCCATGAAGTGCTCCTCATAGCACAATGTGTAGTGCTTACTCCTTATATCAATAGCTTTGTCTCCTGTGGAATGATGTACATTGGATTTAAAATGTCATCGGACTCTCATTAACAAAATTTCTAGATATTTGTTAATTTCATATGAAATGAGTATAAGCCATATGAAATAAGTAAAACACAAGTAGCCTTTCCATCCAACTGAAAAAATTTTAAGTGCCGTTATGAAATGAGTATTACCAGAAAGCTTGAAATGAGTATGGCTTACAGTATTACCAGAATGCTTGGACAGTCAACAGTCAAGCAATAAGGATCTAGCATGCCTACATCTTAGTACCTTCTACAAAACTGAAGAAAACCAAGTCAACCCAACAAACAGTTAAATCATAAAGGCTACGTACCTTTGTGAAGCTCCGCTTATACGTAAAATCTTCCTTTTTTTTTTTACCTTAAAAGGATACTAATTAATAACGTTTCTCTTTACCTTGACCTACACATCAAAAGAGACAACAAATCAACTACCTCTCAGCCTGGAAGATTATAATTGGCTCAAAACCAACAAATTCCTATAGCTAGGAAAACTATTGTGGCAATCTTACAACTAGCTCAAATTCATTTACAAAGAAAAGCTGCATACATTCTAGCAGCAACGGTCTTCGACTCTTGGTAACATCCTCAACCCTGGTCACTGGTCAGCAAGGATCCCAAACTCTTGTAACATCCTCAACCCTGTTCATAAATACGACAATGTTATAAATATTCTAGATGGAGGTTTTGGTGGGTGGCTCTTACATGGTCTGTATGGCAGCTGAGGAACAAGATTATATTATCAAGTGGGACTTTCAACGGAAACAAACTGATGGAGGACTCCCTATTTTTACTTTGGACGTGGCTCAGAAACTATGAGAAAGATTTTATATCTCATTACAATCAGTGGTCATCTAACCTTAGAGAGACTTTTGTTTTTAGACAAGGGTAGCAGTCATAGTGTATTGATAGTTGTATAACCAAGCTGTCTAGTTTGGTTCCCAACAAGACTGCTGTCAACTGTCTAGTCTGTCTTGGGAACTATTTATCTGGATTTTATTGTAATCACGGTACCTCTGGTACTTAGATTCATTTCTTATATATATATATATATATATATATATATATATATATATATATATATATTTTTTTTTTTTTTGCTGACAAAAAAAATAAAAAAATAAAAATTCTAAGTATCACCCTTTTAGTATTTTATTCCTTATTCATAAATAAAGAAAACCAAGCAACCACAAATATCAAAATGTTATAAATATTCTAAGTATCATCCAACATCATTAAAGGGCTAATAAAAACATCTCAATGTAAAACCACAACAAACATCTTATGTACCACACGAGTGAGCAACTAATAAGTAAAACAAAGCATTCACAACGAAAATTCAGCAGAAAGTAAAGAAAATGATTGAACAAATGAACAAGATTTCTCCACATATGCAAACCCTATCAAGGAACTATTGCAAAGACAAAATTTACCATGAATTGGAATTGGGTAACTCAGAATTGAAGCTCGACATTCCTCTTTCAGCTCCCTTGTCATCTTCAACAACAATCCTCCTGGTAGTTCTACTCCCCATACATCATTCTCACCACCACATCATCAATTCCCCTGCACCTCAACAAAACATGAAAACCTTAAAACCCCTAACCCAAAACAAATAACAAATTCAATAGTTAAATCATAAATCAACAAACAGTTAAATCAGTTGGTGAGTGGGTCATGGCGGAAAGAATCCACGCGGTGGAGAAAGAAAGTGGAGAGTGGGTCACAGCGGAGCAGCGAAACAGCGACTACCCACGGCAGTGCAGTAGCAGTCTTGATGATGGACAGCACGGCGAACAGCGCGCTATACTACCCAATGGTCATTCACAAAAACCAATGGGTAATAGTATTATCCTGCAGACAACAACGGCTTGGCATAAAAGTAAAGCAAAGGAGACTATAGGGGGAAACATTGTAGAACGGGTGGCGAGTCATTCGAGGGGGAGTGAGACCAACCAGGATGATGAGAGTGGTGAAGAGGGTAGCTTCATGGGATCTCCGACAGCGGAGAGAACCCAAGTGGTGGAGAAAGAAGTTGGTGAGTGGGTCATGGTGGAAAGAACCCACGTGGTGGAGAAAGAAAGTGGAGAGTGGGTCACGGTGGAGCAGCCAAACAGCGAAGACCCACGGCGGTGCAGTAGCGGTCTCGATGATGGACATAACGACGAACAACGCGTTACACTACCCAGTGGTCATTCACACAGACCTATGGGAAACTCGGTCTAGTCGGATACACTCAATTTCCCAGTTGTACTCTCTCACTTTCCAATACACTTTGGTCTGTCTATTATATCTACTTTCACATAGTCCTACACCTGTCTACTGTTCTCACACGCTGCCCAATGTTTGTTTATTGCTTTCTCACACAGCCCAATACATTACTTTTTTTGTGGTTTAAGCTACTTTTTGTTGTTTGTTAACATGTGAATATAAAAATAGAGAAAAACAACACAAAATAAGATTTGAACCAAAGGTCATTAAGTTTTCTAAACTATTTAAAGCCACTGCACATTTATTACTATTGAGTAGATAACCTTAAGAATTTGAACATGCAAAAATTATATACTTGAAAATACTAAACTATTTTTTTCTCCCCATAAAAAAAATAGATGTCTACACCATAAGATAATTATAAAATTATAAAAGATGAAAGAGAAAATAAATCAGTACTAATGTTATCTTTTTATCCTTTTAATTTTTATTGTTTTCAATTTCTCTCATATCCTTTTAATGAAGTTTATATTATTTTTCTTCTGATAAAATATTAGACTATTTTTTTCTAACATCAAAGAGAAATTCTGGATCTGTCAATGGTAGGATGATATACCTCACGGCATCTTCCTTGAGAACCTTAGTTGGTTGCCGCTCAAGAAGCAGGAATAGTTCTCCTCTAGGACAATAATTAGTAATCAAACAAACGTGAGTTTTGGTTTGCAGGTTTGAAATATTTAACAAATTTAGTAAATTAAATAGTAAAGGAGCCACGTGAAAATCCTTGCTACTCTTTAGCTTCAGAATTAAATGTAATAGGAAATAAAGGCAATAGTCCAGCTCAAGACAATATAATTTGTGAAATCATTATCTATAAAACAAGGATATCTATGATAAAAAGGTTGTGATGTGACATATTGGAACTCTGTCATCGCTAAAGAGATCCTAATGTTCCTACCAGTTATTCTAATTGATAAATACTAATCATTCTGTTACTTATTTTAAAGTAGTATTCGAGTTTCAAACCTGGAAGGAAGCATATAGATAATGCAGGTAGAAAAGGGTGGTTCAACTTGTCAAGAATTTCGCTGCATAGCCGTGGACAATTTGAGATCAGAATTCCCTGCACACAGCCAAAAGATTTGATTGTATCCCGCAGCTTGCTTCCAATGTCAATCATGAAACAAAAAATGTTATTGTCACCATAAAATCGTACAGAAAAATACTAAATTATCAAAAAATGGTTATGTTAAATACCACCATAAAGCATGGAAGAGCAAGAATCCCAGAGTATTTGATATTGGTGTTATAAGTAGGAAAAAATCATGAAATTAGAAAATTAAATATAATAAGGAAATGAATTTGCAATTCCTTCTTACTCACTGTCATGACATTGTCCCATGTAAAAATTTATATAACCTCATTGAAAACCTGGTCCTTGAGATCAATGACAAAAAGTAAAAGAGCTAGGGGAGGGGGCAAAGAATGAGTTAAATTATTTTTTTTTACCAAAACCTGATGCATTCACAGAGGAAAACTTTGAAAGCAATTAAAATTATAGATTTTGCAAGCTTGTCCAATGAGGTGACAATGAAAATACCTAGTGTTACTACCTGATATACAGTTTTTGCTGCTCGTTTTATTGTCAATTCCAACTGCATCAATGCATCTTTAACAAGCATACCACGAACCAGAGCAGCAACCAAGTTGACCTTCTTTGGACTCTAAAATACCATAGAAAACAAGGTATGTAAAATGTGCAACTAGTCAGATATTAATCAGATCCTTCTTAAACCATAAATTAAGGCATTTTCCACAGCAAACCAGGGAAGGCATTTCAATGGCTAAAAAATTAGATGCCAACTTTTCTGCAAAATAACATGTTGGTTAAAACACAGAAGTTTCTTAGCAAGTAGCTAGGCAGTGGCACCACATAAATGTAACAAAACATTGTAATTTTTCAATATTTATGTTATGGCTAAGCTGAACATACTTGTGATAATACTTATGTTCACTTTAGCATGCATACTAGAAATGTGATTAGCAAGTTAAAATTAAATAAAATAGATGCTCTATCAAGATAACACCAAAAGTTAACATATATTGTTCCAAGTGACAATAGTTTCATTTAAATAAGGTATTAAGTTTGAGCTTTGTTAATAGAAAAATTAGGCACTAGGAAAGTTTTATCCCCTTAAATGGGTCCACCTAACCTGAGTTGGATTAGTTAGAGCTCCTTGTGATTTCACATATCAAAGAGTCACAAATAGGAAATAAGATAAAATAAAATAAATTAAAATTTAGTGCAGTGTTATAGGAAACTTTGGTTGTCATGTTTGATATACAAAATGCTATAGGTTTTCTTTGCTGCACTTGTCAACACTTAAAATTAGAATTTTTTCAAACATAATACATTCAATGTATAACTTTTCAGGTTTATCAAGCATGCCCTTAATGTAAGAAAACCAACTTGAAAACCAAAAGAAATCAATCACGATCAGTGATAAGGCCTCTCAAACATGTTTTATTGCCTTTAATACCGCTTGAACTTTTACTTGCTTAGTAACAACTTTCTGCTTCTGGTCTTCACCTTTTGAACTACCCAATAATGAAACTGGGACTAAAGGTGACAAAACAGGTGTTTCCTCAGATGAATTTGCCCAACACAGCAACACTTTGAACAAAAGAGGTATCCATGCTTCATAGCTATTCTACAAAAGATTAGCAATCAAACAATGTAAAATTAAAAATATAACTACATCAGATTTGATCATGCAAGAATCACTACTATTGATTCCATTCAATCCCTCAGTCCAAGCAAAAGCCTTCTCCATAAAAGGAACTTTGAAATTTCAAATAAATTTATCAATGGTGAACTTTTCTCAATTAGGAAAATGAGTTAAGACATGAAAGAATCCAAATTAGAGAAACCACTAGAAAGGTCCAGAATCCAAATTCTCCTAACTGTGACAAATGAAAGATTGACATATTCTAGGAGAGATTGTAAGCCTTGAGCTTTGCTATGATTAAGATACCAAAAGTGAGATTCCCAGGAAATACAGTCACCCTGAAGAAAACACAAAAGGAAGACTGGTTATGTATACTGAAATTTCATCCTTCTGTAATTACACTTTCGGTTTCTTTGTTTTATGTTTACAGAAGGCTGAAATGAGATGTCTTTTACCCAAAACTTTGCTGGATAATGGATAGTTTCCAATAGGCACCCAAAACAGTGGAGAAAATAACAAGGGCAAAGTTGACAAAGTTTGCAACTATAGTTGGGGTGGTCAAACAAAGATGCCATCTTATGTAAACAAACTGGTGTTCCCTGAGATAGGCATGACTACTTTGAGGACCATAGTCATGCAAGAAGATGAGCTTTTCAAGTTTTCCTGAATGCTGGAAGAGGTTTGGTTTCTCTGCAACATTTTATTTTTCATATTTCCCTTGGAATGTCAGAAAATTAGCTCCTTCGCAGTCTAAACGATTTCAGTATTTTTCTGTCCACCCAAATCCTCAAATAATGAAAGGGAGTAAATAATGAGGGGAGGGATGATAGCCCCTTCACTTCCCCTTCCCCACCAAACATTGACCCAAACAAGCTATTCTTTAAAAGACAAAGGCTAATCCAATACAGACAAAAAAACAGGCAGCCAAAAAGTTGTAGACACAAAGGCTCCCCACCCCCCAACTTCATCAATTATATCATTACATTATTAACATCCCTAATCTTTAGCCTTTTTGTGTTGAAATTCAGACTTGTTAGCATCACTATTTGAAATACAAGGCCAAGCAAATCAAAACATGATAAATATTATGCAAAAAGAATTGAACATACCCTGCAAACGTGCATTCAAGGAGAAGAAAGTAACAGTCATGGCAGGTCCATAAAGTGTCTGACCCATGTCCATAAAGTAACAGTCATGGCAGGTGCATATAATAAGATTTTACACTTTCCTAAAGTTCCATTGGCTGAAAAGTATTTTTCTTTGTTCTACTATTAATGCATAGCATTTTGATCTGGTCATGCTCAAAATTAGAGTATCATAACTGCTGTAATTTAAAAACAGAAATACTAACGAATCTAGTTCAGTTGGTTGAGCAATGTGCGTGACTTGTTGTATACCCCCCCTCCTGTATCTGAGTTCAATTCCTATGGATCAAAAAAAAAAAAAAAACAGAACTTTATGTTCTCAATGTATAGTTTACTCTGGAGTTTGGACAGTGTCAAGACACACATTTAGCATTTAGGACTTATAATAATTCATTGGCATCTTAGAAGCCAGTTCTTATGCCTGATAAGTTTTCATTCTGCTGCAGGATCAAGTAATTGGAATACTAGATTGGGAATTGTCTACCCTTGGTAACCAAATGTGTGATGTTGCATATAGCTGTATGGTATGTACTATATTGTCATTTTTCTGCATCAATACTTTTTGGCAAATAAAGAGGGCGAGCCCTGGTGCAGCAGTAAAGTTGTGCCTTGGTGACTTGTTGGTCATGGGTTCGAATCCGGAAACAGCCTCTTTGCATATGCAAGGGTAAGGCTGCGTACAATATCCCTCCCCCATACCTTCGCATAGCGAAGAGCCTCTGGGCAATGGGGTACGAAGTTTTTTAATACTTTTTGGCAAATAAAGATGTGTTATAATAATGCATTCCACTTACAGTGTGCTTGGTTGGACGGAAATGGAGGAGGATAGAAAACAATCATTCCTTCTTTTCAAATTTCAAAAAGAGTGTAGAAAATTAAGTGAAGGATCTATCAATAATAAGTGAATTGATTTATGTTAGGGCACCACTCACAATGACTGGCTGGCCTGCTCTCAACAATGGCCTACTCTCAATACTTTTTGGCAAATAAAGATGTGTTATAATAATGCATTCCACTTACAGTGTGCTTGGTTGGACGGAAATGGAGGAGGATAGAAAACAATCATTCCTTCTTTTCAAATTTCAAAAAGAGTGTAGAAAATTAAGTGAAGGATCTATCAATAATAAGTGAATTGATTTATGTTAGGGCACCACTCACAATGACTGGCTGGCCTGCTCTCAACAATGCCCAAGTCTAACTAACTAGTTCCAACTCATCATTACTCACTAACTCCTGCTAGCCAGCTTCCTGATCTGTCTTTTTCCTGACCAACTCTTATGTTGTCTACTCCATGACTGAACCATGTGTCCTAACATGTCCCTTTCTTGGAGCTACAGCCTTGTCCTTAAGGATCAAAGAAGGAAACTGGCTACATCGCACAAATTCATCCTCCCACATTGTGATTAATTTTCCCTTCCTCTTTTCCAGCCTTTGTTGAATCTTGTCTCTCCTAAATAACTTGTCTGCTAACCATTACCATTACATATTCTGGCCCCACTTCATCTTGTAACTCAATTTCCAGATGATATACCAGGTGGTTAGGCACAATTTAATTATGAATATTTTTTTTTGGAAGGTAGAAAATATATAGTATTAATATAAACATATCAGTACCTGAGGTACGGATGAAAGATGAACAAATACAAGACACCTATGGTGCCGCCCTCCAAAAAAGAGAAGAAACCCAACCAAGACCCCACCACAAAAGATACAGGAAACCCAACCCAACTTAACCAAAAGATTCCGAAAGATTGGTAGACCAGTGGTTAAAAAGAGTGTTGAAATCTTTCTCTCTAGCTTTTAACCAAGACCAAGCTAGAAATAAAGCATCATCCATCACTTTGGATGAGCACTATATGACAGCATAGGAATTTAATTATGAATATTATAATGCATATTTAGTGATTAACATAAATGAATTTTGAATGTGCAGTGAACGTATCCTTTTTCATTAGCATAATAGACACTCTTAAAAAAAACCATTATACAATTCAAAACTACAACATAATAAGCACAAACAACATTATGCTCCCTTTGTTCTAATTTTTATACCACCATACGGAATACTGATACAAAAGCTGAGGAACAAGGGGCAGTTAACAGAGAACACAAACCAGAGGTCCAAATACAGAAGCCAGGGGTACACCATAAGACTACGTATAAGAAAGAAAGGGAGAAAGGAAGCTGACCTGGAATGAAGAATTGCTAGATGGTTGATGGTCCTGCCTTAGGGAGACAAGCTTACCCATAAATTGTTAGCCAATAATTCCTTAGATATACACCTTTGCACAAAATGTCAAATTATGTTACCAAGGAATTAGTATAAATAAAGCAATTGTAAGGCACAATGGAGATATGAAAACTTAAGCTTACCTTCCACTCTTACCTTGTCTGGAGGTGCTGGCCTCGAATCCAATTTTTCTCTTCGATTTTCTGTATCAAATACACAGCATCAGTAGTATACAATAATACCCTAGGGTATATATATTCAAAACTAGAAGTGTATAATTGTCGACGATCTGGCCTGTATAATCGTCGACGACAACCATGACAGTGCTGGTGTGCTTCACGACGGCAACCAACTTAGAGAGACAAGCTTAAGGGCGCAAAATGAGTGAGGTAATGCGGGCTAGAGTAGAGTGCAAGTATGCTAGGGAAAAAGATGAAAATTTACTTCAGATTCAAAGACGGTGTTTATAAAACCCGTCTTTGGATAATGCAGTTCAACAACGGTGTCCACTAAACCCGTTTTTGTAACGCGCAGATGACGTTGTTTTCAACAAAAACGTAGTTGAAATAAATCTCTTATTTACTATAATGCCACCGCCTCTAAAACAACATCATTTTTGGAACCACCGTTGTTGAATGCGCATCGTAGAATACTATTATTTTAGTAGTATTTATTGCTTTCTCACACAGCCCAGTACATTACTTTTTTGTTGTTGACGCTACTTTTTGTTGTTTGTGAACATAAAAATAGAGAAAAACAACACAAAATAGGATTTGAACCAAGGTCATTAAGTTTTCTAAAATATTAAAAGCCACTGCACATTTTGAGTTGCCTCAAAATAAGTGGCACAAAATCTTGACTTGCCTCCACAACCTGCACATTTTGTTAGTCACCTAAAGAGATCAAAAATATTATTTGTATCTTAACAAACTTGAATAATTTATTCCTCTTCCAAATCAAGACTTTCAGTCCCCCTATTTTTAGAATATCCTAGATGATCTCTTAAGAATTATTCTTCTTTTTATATTTTATGATTTGTTCCCTTATTTAATTAGGATCTTTGTAATTATAGGCATGTTTGATTAGAATGTGATTTATAGGCATATCAAATCATGTATATAAGAATAAAATCTCCTGTAATTATATTTATTGCAATCATACTGTATAAAGCAGACTTTGTTGTGTAGTTAAGACACAGTTCCAACGTCTGTTGTATTGGTTTTTCTGTCTTTCAACAACAGTTTTTCATGAGAGGAATAAGCATATAAATTGTCATTTTATCAGAGAGAAGGTTCAACAAAATCTTATATCTACCTCCCACATAAGGGCAAGTGACCAACTAACAGATCTGTTCACAAAGGTTGTGACCAGAAAACACTGTTATTTCATTTGTAACAAGCTAGGCATGATTAATATTTATGCTCAAACTTGGGATTTGGGAACAATGTTAAAGAGTTATTATGGATTGAGTTAGAATTAGACTATTGAAAGAATATGGGCTTGGCCCAAATATAGTTTGCACTGCATTGTATTTAACTCTTAAAATATTAGCATATAATACAAAAAAAAAATACAACAATAACGAAAATAGCCTTTGAGCATTAACATTTAACCAGACCCAAGGAAAAGAAAATGCAAAAGACAAATATCAACTAAAGAAACATGTCAAACAAATATTGGCATTCAGGGAAGTAACAACTAGTTGCAAGTAAAACTTACATATTATTAGGAAAGAAATGAGCTTATACGCTTGGAATAGATCTATCTTCTACCAAATTGAGTTTTTTGAGGGCAGCTCTAGTGCATTTGGATTTCCGTGTGTCAATAGTAGACCAGACATGACACATAACCAACACCGTAGGAAATAGCATCAAGCATAAATACAGGAGGGAGTTGATGTTTTTATTTTTTCAGAACCCAAGAAGAACATAAGGATCCTCTAGATTATAGGAAACAAAGAGAAAGGCCCAACCAAACCATAATGAAAGATTCCCTTTTTTCATTCACAAAGGTGTAAAAACTGATACAAAAAAGAATTGACCATTTAACTTTAAATATTCCAAATTACATGAAAAATGATAGAAGCAGGGAATGATGGTAAATAAAACAACAAAACAGAAAAGATATCAAAAAGGCATGTTAGACACCTGGTCTAGAGAATCTTGAAGCGAATAATGGGCTTCTTGAAAAGTAGAGAAGGAAAATTCATCCCATGCAAGGGTCATGGACAGAATGGAAATACTTTCCAGCTCATCTAACTCAATCTGGGAGCGGCTAAAGAATTAGTATTTAAAGTTATTAAAGTAATGGCAATAAGAAGTTGAACCTTTACCTGACAGAAGGCCAGTTATCGTGCATCAAATATCAATACCACATTCATAAACCACTCTTAAACAAGAATAGTCACAAATAAAATATAAAGTTCAAGGCTGAAAATATGCTGCTATTCAACTGGATAGTTCCAAAACAAAGATCACTTTGGATTAAGCTCGCCACATATTAGTAGAAGAACATTACAAAACATAAGCATATTTGATAATTAAGGAAACGCTCTCCATTTTACTTTGATTGAATTGAACCCTTATAAGGTAAAATTGTTATACTTTAGAGTGTAAGAGAATCACTCATTACAAGACATAACATTTAGAGTTTGGTTCTAATGATTGGATATTTTTAGCCAGATCAGACTTGACCTGCATTAGAGTTCAGTAGTAGTTAGTAGATTAGGTTGCAGTCCCTACAGGAAAAATATATATCAGCCCATATTAACCATAAACAGTAATAAATTCTTCTTACAAATTTAAAAAAGAATACACATTGAAACCATATTTCTCCAAAATATAGTGTTGGAATTTTGTTTGGTACACTTGAATGCATGAAAGTGTTTCATTTTTAAGTATATTGAATACATGAACACTGTATAAAAAAAAATAAAAAAATACATGAACACAATATAACAAAATATAAAACCAACGTGCATTAAGGATCTCATGTTTTTGTATAAAAGCATAAGTTTTATTTTGATATACTGTCAAATGTAAAAAAAAATTGTAAATTAATTTAATATTGAGTTAATTAATAGGCATGTGCATTGTTTGTGCAAGAAAATTATATTATCAATCAACTAGAAATATTTATCATATAACTTTAATAATAATTATCATGAATATCAATAAATTTATCACACATATGACAGTTTGTGATTAAATAATAATCTAAAAGTTTTTTACACTTTCAATCAACTAACTAGAAATGATGACATATAAAAAATTATTAAATTAATTATTATAAAAGTTAACAGACTTATTATATATGATAATTTATAATTAAATAAAAGTGTAAAAAGTTTTTATAAAATTTCAGTGCATAAATTATTTACTATGTATTATTTATTCTAAAAAATTATTTTAGATACGATTTTTAAATAATTATTATAAAAATCAATACTCTTATCATAATCGATAATTTATGATCAGATTATTATCATAGTTAGTGGATTTGAATTAAACTCTAAAAGCAAATACAATTCAAACCTTGAGGGGAATTAAACTCTAAGAGAAAACTACAAATCAAGTTGATGGAAATAAAAGTAAAAACTAAGTGCAAAAAAAGAGCCAGCAAAGCAACCAATTGAACTCCAATAATGCATGTATTAGCAACAGCATACAGAATGACAACAAACCAAGTCACAGGAATGAAATTAATAAATCATCACACATTCAAAATAAAATAAAGGCTAAAATACACTATTGGTCCCCTATAATGCTCAATCCGCAATTTTGGTCCCCCTATTTCCAAATCAAGACATTCAGTCCCCCTATTTTTCAAAATCAGCGATTTTGGTTCTTCTGTTAGTTGACCGTTAATTGATTATCCATGGTCAAACATTGAGTGAAAAATAAAAGTATCTAGGAGACCAAAATTGCAGATTGAGCATTATAGGGGGACCAAAAATGTATTTTACCCTAAAATAAATTCATGAAAATAAGGACATCCATGTAAAACAAGCAATATTAATGAAACATACAGCAGGAAGAAGGTTGGAAACTGCAGTGCCTGATGATGTAATGGCTACTGCTGGAATGTGAGATCCTCTTCCATATCCAACAGCATGATATGCAAGTGAACGCTCATTGAAGCATGAAATACATGTGATTAATTTGTGACTTGCAGCAGCAACAGCAACAGGGGAAGGTCTAGATCCAGGAGCAATACACAAATACTAAACAAAAGAATAAATCAGAATCATGCATTAATATTGGTGCAGATGTAATATTTATCAGATCATCTCACCATCAAACCAAGTCTTGTGCATTCTTCAACAATAAGCGATGCCCGAACAGTGTTAATATTGGAACTTTCTTTCAGGGAGTTTGATAATTCATTGGCATGATCCAACTGATAATACAAGAGACAAACATAACAAGGACAAACTTCAGACAAATACAACAGAGAAACATAACAACTAGAAATAACCTGGCAAATGAATAATTTTCTTCTTTTTTCTATGGTACATGAATTAAATTTCCCAAAATCTAGGTGAAATAGAGCTTATTTTTAGATCTAGACCATTTGGTTATTTAAATTTTAAAAATCTTGTTCATCTTATAATTGATTTTGAGATAGAATTTGTTCTTAAAAAGCTCAACTCTAAGTTGGCTTTCTTCTAGTCTAAAATTTTCCAAACTTCCATTCCCTTTTATTCTTCCTCTCTCACAGAGTCATTGCAGAATAAGATAAAGGCGTAAAGACCTATACATCCAAAAGTCAATCATCCTGCAAAAAAAAAAATATTATAAATTGAATTTGAATTAGTTTTTTTGTTAGAGCTGTAATAAAAAGAGTATAAACAATTCATAAACTTTACCTAATGTAACATGAATAGAGTTCAAATGTGCTGTCTTCGTTCTTTTAATAAAATGTTGAATTTCAGTACAAGGTAAGTGGGCAGTGTACTGTCTGTGATTCAAGACCAAAGGGATCTTGTGTGCAGTGTTATAACACTCAGACTGGACCAGCCAGTCCAACCGGTTAAACCGGAACCCGGGCATAGCACCGGTTCGGGTCACATATCAAATCGGATATGCATCTAACCCGGTGCCATGTAATCAACCCAACACTGAACCAGTAAGAACTGGGAAACTCGGTCTAGTCGGATACACTCAATTTCCCGGTTGTACTCTCTCACTTTGCAAATTATAAAACATATTTATTTGAAAAATTATTGAATGTTTTGGACTGGTAATTGCACTATAATGCTATTCCTAGCCTTTGTTTAAAGAACGAACACAGTTGCAATTGCATGACATCTATTGTCATATTAATGAAAAGCTCATTACCACATAATAAAATAAACAAAGAAACATTTTTTTTATTTTCTAAATAACTATTTATTAGCAGCTTGATCCTTCACCCAATCCTTTATGACATGCATATTTAATGAAATTTTTATCAGAATAAAATAAGGGAATGGGAGAATGTCAATGTTATAAGGGTGCAAAGCTCCAAATATTAAAATTTAAAAATATAACCTAAAGGTGAAAATATTTGTTATAAATGACTCAGGTTGATAAGGAGTACTCAGACAAATAACTGAATCATTTTAATAATTTACCTGCTTTAAAGGACAGCAATGGACATGCCTAAACTCTCTGAAATGCTTCTTCAGATATTCCTGCAACTTAGGGACATCCTGTCTCCGAAAAATATCCCAGAGAGCACCATCTGAAGCATCCCCC
The DNA here is from genome assembly GCF_004193775.1 of Glycine soja. NCBI lineage: Eukaryota > Viridiplantae > Streptophyta > Magnoliopsida > Fabales > Fabaceae > Glycine > Glycine soja. The sequence goes on from NC_041004.1 coordinate 1,106,908, forward strand.
CCAAACAACAAATCACCTTGATTTATTTTTACTTTGTCAACCTCTATGACCTCTGATCCATATGAAATACCATCCTCATTAGCAATGGCAACCTCATTACTACCAGACGGTTGATGAAACTGATCAACTTCTTTCCCATCACATAATCCACCTTCTTGTTCCATGACTTCAACACTACTTTGCCTGTCCAAAGCATTTATTGTAGAAGGTGAATTATTAAGCATGTCAACATTAGTTTCTCCATCCTGATCATCACCAAGTAGCTCCCTTTTCTCTTGCTCGAGATGCTTTTGCTTCAACTTCTCAATGACAGTAAGTTGATCAGAATCCAGTTTCACTTCAGCAATATGAGTCAACACATTTACCTAAAACAGCCAAATTATTAAAAAAAAAATGCTTCAATTCCTTCATTGATAAGCATGCACTCAGGGCCACATACAGCAAAATATACAAAACACTAACAAATGTTTGATCAGGAAAATCTATGCAACTGACATAAGTATATATACGCAAATTAAAGCCTTCTCTAAGCCAAAGGCATCATTCATTTCAAGTCCTTAAACATACTAATGTGATGATTCTACTATCATAACAAGAGTAGTTTTTCTAATTATCAATCAATCATTATAACAATCAGGGAAATAACTCGTCAAATATAGAATCAAATGAGAGTTTATGAATTGAAGACAATGCACAGAACTTAAAAACTGACATGGAATTGAAGCCACAAACTACTCATAAGAAACAGAACAGAGAAATGCAATGGCTTATCAAAGACAACACTTTATACATCCTACAAACTATACACCATCCAATATGAAATCTATTTAAAAAGTTCAAATAATTTAGAAGAAATCCTTGAAAATAACAGCCCAGGAAAGAAATAGGCAAATAGAGCATACTGCATCAGACATATCACAATGGAGCTTAGTCACTGAATCACCACGTCCAAGCTCCTGAGGAAATCCATAAGCAATATATGTTTTTGGCCCCAGGTCTGGCTTTAGAGAACCATTAGGCAACTTCACAGCAAGGTTAAGAGAACCTTTGTGAGGATCAGTATATTCCTTGAAGGGTAAGGAAGATATGAACTCAGCAAATGACAGGCAATTGTTCCTCAAATAAATTAGAAGGAGGCCAATCTTTTAATTTCAATATCTGTGGCCAAGCAAGCCAATCCCTACGACCATTTGTAGAGCCAGTAAAAAGTTGGTGGATATTAATTTCCCCCTGCATTTAACCAATACCTCAAAAGAGAAATGCAGAAATCAGCAGCAACTGAGTAAACAAGTCCAGTAAAAGCAGTAAAGAATTACTAAATCAGTAAAATAAAGCAGATATGATTTACTCTAGTCTGATTACTAAACAGAAAAACAGAATGAGTACAAATCGAAAATAACATTTTCAACAAACTAAAAAAAATAAAAAGTACATTTTACCCAACATCAGCTAGATGCTGTAAGTCTAAGAACTAGACAAACATACCAAAGGATGCAAGGGCAACAAGAAAGGTCTGGGCAGGCAAAGCAAAAACAGCAAAATGGGGCAGGGACAAGAAACAGCCAAACATTGAGATAAAATTTTCTAAGATGATAAGATAAGGAGCAAAACCTAGGACTAAGAAGATGAATATGATGATGATGGTAGCAGGATAAATTGATCACACTAGCCATATTTCTTGAGAATGATGGAGAGACAGCATAAAGCATGAAACAAGGGCTTAAAATTTGAGACTAATATAAAAACTACACTCAGAAAAATGATTTCTAATTATCACCCTAATGTGTGTTTTGTTTACCAACATTCCACCTTAGGCCGGTATCTCTTTATGACCCAGATAGCAGAACATCTACAAACTGTTTCTTAAAGTGGAACCATCCACCAAAAAATTGTAATTTTTCAGTACTTCACAAAATATTTCAAGGACATTCTGTTCTGATGACTCTATGGAATTCAATAACTGACAATATTAAATGCACTGAAATAACTCTCAAGTCTCAATCCAGAAAAGGTGGAGTTACTGAATTCAGGAAACATGTAGGAAATTCAACAACATAAAAATTGCTAATATTAAATAATTCTCCAAATGCCATAACTGCAGTGGTTCCAGTTAAAATAAGTACCAACATTAAACAATTAAACATAATCTTCATGAGAATGAAGGTGAAGAATGAAATTTGTGTAAAAAGCTCTCCATGGTCAATAAAGTTAAAGATTGGGAAATTAAGCAAACCTCAGTCCAATCTAAGCAATCAATTGTTTTCTCCGCCAAATGTTGGCCATGCTTGGTATTAGTTACATGACGTAATGCACGCCACATGACAAGCGGTTCCCAGCTTAAACCAGATGTACATTCAAGCACATTGCTGACAATGACAGGCTCCCCCTTTTCCCAATGCCACTGAAAATGCCTTAAATCCTTGTACTGAGGATCTACAGCTTTAGGACAGAATAAATAGTTGTCAGTCAAATCTTCTCAAGAAGCAGCCTTCCTCATATTACTATAGCTAACATCTGTGTTTCTATCAAGCTTCAAACATGAACAGAAGTTGTCTGCAGTCTTAACTAGTTCTTTTGCTTTACACACTAACTCAGACAAAATGTTGACCCAATATGCTTCTCAGTTCAAGAAAACCATGGTTACATTCATCATTGACTTTTGGACAAGGAATTCAGGTAAGTAACAACTAGTTGCAAGTAAAACTTACATATTATTAGGAAAGAAATGAGCTTATACGCTTGGAATAGATCTATCTTCTACCAAATTGAGTTTTTTGAGGGCAGCTCTAGTGCATTTGGATTTACATGTGTCAATCGTAGACCAGACATGACACATAACCCACACCGTAGGAAATAACATCAAGCATAAATACAGGAGGGAGTTGATGTTTTTATTTTTTCAGAACCCAAGAAGAAGATAAGGATCCTCTAGATTATAGGAAACGAAGAGAAAGGCCCAACCAAACCATAATGAAAGATTCCCTTTTTTCATTCACAAAGGTGTAAAAACTGATACAAAAAAGAATTGACCATTTAACTTTAAATATTCCAAATTACATGAAAAATGATAGAAGCAGGGAATGATGGTAAATAAAAGCAGAAAAGATATCAAAAAGGCATGTCAGGCACCTGGTCTAGAGAATCTTGAAGCGAATAATGGACTTCTTGAAAAGTAGAGAAGGAAAATTCATCCCATGCAAGGGTCATTGACAGAATGGAAACACTTTCCAGCTCATCTAACTCAATCTGGGAGCGGCAAAAGAATTAGTATTTAAAGTTATTAAAGTAATGGCAATAAGATTGTTGAACCTTTACCTGAGGTATGGAAAACCAAAAAGAACCTTTCTTTCTGGTAACTCACATTATCATCCAAATTGACATAGAGTGATTTAGAGTCGGCGTCGTTCTTGGAAACATAAATGAGAGGAAAGTCCGAGGAGGAGTGGGGTTGGGAGCAAAACAAAGTGAAGGTCTTAGGACAGTAGGGGGAGAAGGGGAAGGAGAATTCAAGATTTGGAGAGCCTCCTTCAGTTTCTCAAGTCCCTCCTCCAATGTCAACGCGCCGGAGACAGAGTCCGCGTCACGCACTGCTCGAAAACCACTTCCTTTTCCAAAACGTCGTCTTTTAGGGGCACAGGTCCATCCAGCCTCACTCCGACTCTGACTGCACACTCTCCCACTTCCCATTCCCAAACCATTACCCCCTCCCTCAAGCAAAAACATTGCTCCATTGCGCACCCTCCACCCTCCCAACGCTCCCAATGCCGACACCGACAAATTCACCGCTAACGGATATAAAACCAAACTCTCACTCTCTATATATAAAAGAAAACCGGCAAAGGAAATTATATTATTGAGGCCAAATTCACCGCTAACGGATATAAAACCAAACTCTCACTCTCTCCATATAAAAAAAACCGCCAACATAATTATAAGATTGAACATTATATTATTGATATTGGTAAGAATAGGAGATTATTACATTTACCTTTTATTCACTATCTATATATATATAAAAAGGAAAATTATCAACATAATTATAAAATTGAACATCTTATATTATTGACATTAGGTAAAAATAGGAGAAAAAAAGTCTACTTATGAGTTTTTTTTATTAATTAGGGGTAAAAAAAATATTCAATTTTTCAATCGGAGATATATTTTAAAAAATTACTCAAAATGGGGTAAGTCGAAACAGGTGTTAGGACTTGTAACTCAGAAGTAATAACACCGATTATGACTTGTTATTTTTTTTTTTAACTGAAGTCGTAAAAATATGTACGACTTCAGTGCAAATGTTATTTTTTTTTATGACTTTAAAGTCGTTTTTTTAAAACATTAGTCATATTTTGTTTTACAACTTTAAAATTTCGTAAAACTATTTTTTTCTTTTTGTTAAATTCGTATTTTTTTTCTCTTCTTAAATCTGTTTTTTCTTTTAAATTTAATATTTTTTACGGTTTTATTTTTATTTTAAATAAAAAAAGTTAAAAAATATATTTAAATATATAATAAATAATATTAAGTTGATTTTATTAGTATATTTTTTGTGATTTTATTTGATATGTTATTATTTTATTTTAATGTTTTGTTATTTGAAACATGTTATATATATTTTTAATATAGTTTACTTTAATTTTTTTTATTTAAAGTTTAAATAATCTATCAATAAAAATTAAAAATAACATAATTAATACATTAATATAAAACACACAATACACATAAAACGCATAATTGTTTGGTTCACCATGTTCATCAAAATCATGTTGTTGCTCGTAATCACTGAAGTCGCTAACATTATCTCTTATTATGGGTTGTTCAGTAGTCATTTGTAAAAGAATTATTGATTAGTAAGGAATCATTGGATTCTATGTAACGTAAAAAAGAAAAACTTTTTAAATATCTTTTTTGTGTGTGTAACACTAAAAAAATTATGCCAGTATAACTCTAAGAAACACGTCAAAATCAAAGAACCAATTAATTTATTTGGATGCAACATACGAGGTGAGAATGAACCCTTCTTTTATACATTCCACGAGAGTGAACAGTGTTTTGTTGAACAGTTCATGCTACAACTAAACACTAATATTCTAACACACAAAATAATAATTTAACAAAATTAATTTAACATGTATAATAATTTATGTAACTAATTCGTAAATTAATAATAACTAAACACTATTATTCTAAAACATAAAATAATAATTTAACAAAATTAATTTATCATGTATAATAATTTATCTAACTAAACCCTAAATTAATAAAAACTAAACACTATTATTCTAAAACATAAAATAATAATTTAATAAAATTAATTTGCCATGTATAATAATTTATCTAACTAAATCGTAAATTAATAACAACTAAACACTATTATTCTAAAACATAAAATAATAATTTAAAAAAATTAATTTATCATGTATAATAATTTATCTAACTAAACTGTAAATTAATAATAACTAAACACTATTATTCTAAAACATAAAATAATAATTTAAGAAAATTAATTTATCTTGTATAATAATTTATCTACCTAAACCGTAAATTAATAATAACTAAACACTATTATTCTAAAACACAAAATAATAATTTACCAAAATTAATTTAACACTAAACCATAAATTAATAATAACTAAGTGATATTAAAAATGCAAAACTAATTAATTATTTTCAGCATGCAAACTAATTAATTATAAGAAATCACCGATTACATGAATAGTGAAGTCGTGTGGTATTCTATGACTTCAACAATTTAGCAATTGTCTCGTGAATTAATAGTGAAGTGGTACTGCAAAGTAAAAAGCATAAAATAAACAACAAAGCAAAACCAGAAAACAACATGCCATTAGTTCACTAGTGTAGCAAAGAAAACAAGAAAAAACAGAAAACAGGTCCTTGAAAATATCATGCGTAGTGTATTGTTCATGCAGCAAAGAAAAATAAACTTTAGAACAGTAGTGTATTGTTCACTCACGTTAATGCAGTGCATTGTTCACTCGCGTTACAACACTGAAATAGCAGAAAACAACAGTCAAGGGAATAACTTTAGAACAATAATGCTGAAAACAAGCTTCATAGGCTCCAATAATTTACACCCGTGAAGGTTGCACATGCATGAATAGAATAAAAGTAGTCATGAAGCATGCTTATACGGTCATTTATGGTGAAATGATTTATGATAGCATGGAATCTTGCCAGAAATAAAGTAGTCAAATTTAACTTATGTTGTAAAAATGATTTATGATAGCACGGACCAACTTGCTTTAAGTTGTTAAATTTTTTAAATGCTTTTTTATTATTTGTAGACATATTTTTGTTATGTTAACCTATTTTTTTCTTTTAAATTTAATATTTTTTACGATTTTATTTTTATTTTAAATAAAAAAGTTAAAAAATATATTTAAGTATATAATAAATAATATTAAGTTGATTTTATTAGTATATTTTTTGTGATTTTATTTGATATGTTATTATTTTATTTTAATCTTTTATTATTTAAAACATGTTATATATATTTTTAATATAGTTTACTTTAAATATTTCTTATTTAAAGTTTAAATAATCTATCAATAAAAATTAAAAATAACATAATTAATATATTAATATAAAACGCACAATACAAATGAAAGAAAAACATAAAAATTACAAGTTATTTTAATCATGTACTTGTTTGTATGGACAGTTAGTCCGATTATGTCCTTCACTTCTACATAATGAGCATTTCTTAGGCCTATTTGAAATTGGTTCAGCCATCTCATTATGTCTTCGAGTAGTGGTCGGCTTGCCTGATGTCAATCGTCGTTTCGAAGGATCAGACATAAAATACGAACCTAAATATTGTGGCCATGTGTCTTCACTTCCAAGGGAATGAAAATGATGTTGATAAACTTTGAAAATGTTTTCCAACTTGTATACAGGGTCAACAAAGTCATCATAATTTAAATTGCAAAACACACACGCTGCAATTGCATGCAAGCAAGGTAGTCGAAGTGCTTGAAATTGTCCACAATCACACGACCATTCATTCAATTTGACAATGCATGCCATTGCTCGTCAATCAAGTCGCGTATTTGCAATTTCTTGAACCTCAAACTCCCCTGTTTCTCGAACATACGTGCGAACATAATGTGAGGTAGCAATGTGTTGATTTTCTTGCATCATGACATATACGTCTTAGGAGTACCTATGCCCTGCCTTTATCATATTCATGATTTTGATGTCGTTAGTAACAAATGAATCATTTATTTTATTAAATGTTTCATTGACTAAGGCAGCAATAGGTAATGCTCGGGCTCCTTTCAAAACAGAATTCATACATTTAGCAAGGTTGGTAGTCATATGGTCATACTCTTTTCCTTTATCATACGCCTGAGTCCATTTTAACTGAGGAAAGTAATTTATGAGAGAATTTGAATTTCTGTAATTTAGAATTCATTGTTTGGATACTTTTTATGAAGAATTTAAAATTTTGAAATTTTAAAACAAAATTTTAAACAACTAAAAATCTGGAATTTCAATTTCCTTCTAAAAGGTGAGAAATTGAAATTCTTTTCTTACCGTCTTCTCCGAGCTCCTAAGATATCAATCGAGTGTGAGCATAGAGGAACACGTATAACTAGCACATCAACCATATTTTTTTTATTCATTTTTTTCATTCTCATAATTTTAATTTTTTTTATCCAAACACAAAATTTTAAAAATAAAAGAATTTCAATTGAAGTATTTGAAATTCTTAGAATTTAAAATTTCTCAGAATTTTAAATTTCTCCATTCAAACACATTGTTAGGAATTTGATCCAACCAATCTGCTGCTTGTGAAAACTTTGCTCGCATAGCGAGCATCTTAGCCTCAAATTATGGTTTCCTCATCTCATACTCATTGGTGTAAATGGGAGTCTTATTTAGAGTTGACAATAAATCAGATTTTCAAATCTGATGCTAATTTTCTTAGAATACTAAAAAGTTGGTTTCACCAATATTTTGGGACTAAAAGGTATAGATGTTGCAATACACCAGAGAAAGCAACACAACACAGTTATTATAGATTAAGCATCCACCCTACTGATCGTGAGGCACACCTAAGATTTTCCAGACAGCCTTGGAGGCATCAACAATGTTGTTGATAATCATGGTCTTCGTCACATACGACCACCATGGCCACCCCGTTTTGCCATTTGCACTAATGGTGATGTTGTGGAGGCACCTGCTCCTATTGTTGAACCATCCAGTGGAAAGTGCAACTACTGGTGTGTCATTAGAAAGGTACTGAAGGGCCACCTCCATTCATTTCCACCCTTTTTCAAAACTATTCAGAGTGAGTTGTGCCTTGACACTGCTGGAGAACATTTGTATGTCGTTACATGTTGCCTTGTACTCAACAATCTGAATCGTTCTCTTGGTTGCATTCTCCGGGAGGGGGGTTCTTTCCTATGATGACACTGTTGTGCTTCAGAAAACAAACATTTTGTTGAAACTAGAATGAGCAACAGAACAAAGGATGTTATTGAGGTAGAAACCTTCATTTTGTGTATGCCCTCTCGACAATGGTGTCAGACAGCTTAAAGAAAGGGTGCCATTGATTAACTGCAATAGAACGAACCACTATTTGCCATGGCCCTTCAATTAGGGTGTTTTTATAATCTTCCCCAGCGGAGAATTGGACACAACAATTGTGCAAATCTTGGGACAAATTAGTCCAACATTTAAATATATTTACAATTTGATTCTTAAAGCATGACATTGTACATAGGAGAAAATAACCATTCCATTATGAATTATGATCCCTGAGTGCCTCACCACAAGCAGCTTGACCCCATTGCCACAGCACCATCGCAGTTAAGTTTGAACCTTCTGTGTGGTGGAGATTGCCAACAAGTTGAAATACTAGAGTTTAACTTGGTCCCAGTATTGTTCAACAAACATTCATCATGTTAACTTTTAATAAATACTGGAAATCACATTCCAAATGTTTGCTGCAATACCTGAAGCTGACAGCTTTTTGAGAAAAGATGATATCATTTGTCTAAAGAATTGACAGTGCAACACCAAAATTGATTGTCCAATGATCAACGTCATGACTCTTCTTATGTCCAATGTTATTTAGCTTCCAGTTCCTGCAATCATTTGTTAAGGGAGTTTAACTCAGTTGATTGAGGAAGAGTGCGTGAGTTGTTGTAAAGTTCCTGATATTGTCTTTGATTTCCAATGATAAAAAAAAATCCATGAAAAAGGAAGGACTTCAAGCATCCCCAGACAAGATATTCCCCACCTGGCAGCAATATAGCAGTTACGCATAACATGCATAACAGTATCTCAGGCTCCTCTCTCTGCGAAGATGGCAAATATTTGAACTGCCAATCCCCTATCAAAATGAACATTTTTATTTGTAAGCAGACAATGTTTTCCCATATGAAAGTTGAGCATATGATGTGTGTACGTTTAGGCTCCGATAGATTTGTAGTTCATAAACAATGGGGGGTGCAAAATCCAGTTTTTAAAGTGAACCAAACCGTTTCTAATAGTTTGGTTCTTCATCCAAAAAATGCAAACGGTTTTAGTAAACTGGTTTTGAACTGAACTCCTTTTGAAGAACCAACCGGTTTTACATTGAACTGATTTTAAGAATCAAACCGGCTTCAAATTTGAACTGGTTTTAAAAACCAAAATTGTTTCATAAAACTGGTTTTGAAACCTTTTTTGCTTTTTTTAATTTAAAATCCGGTCATCTAATTTCTAAACGTCTAACATCTAGTTTTAAAGGGCATATTGTGGTTGGGTCGGAGAACAAAGTATAAGCTTTAAGCTTCAAGTTTGCAACTCACAACAATAAAAGGTGAAGAAAGATAAGAGATACTGATCAGTCCTCTTTTGTTGCTTGAAATATCAAGGACTCTGCGATAAAGTACTAATTTTATTCATAATTAATAACCAAAATCACAATTGTGACATTTGGATTAAGAGAGAGTTTACTACAGAAGCTTATTGAACTCCAAAGAAGCATATATGTTACTAATGTAAAAAAAGGGATCTAAATCGAAGATGCTTAACCCATTATGATTTCTGAATGTCATGCTCATCCACACCTACACAATCCCATGCAATCGCAGCTTAAAAATATATAGTAACTATGTTGACTTTTAATTCTACGAAATTCTATTTTTTTATTAGAAAACAGTACCAAAAGTACTTAAGGAAATGCATGTAAGTTATGTCTTTTATGAATTTTGATTAAAAACTCTCTTTATTTCAAAGACATTCCTTATTTACCAATTAATTATATGACATCCCTAGTTGCCATGGCCAATATGTCAGCACTTGAAACCTTATTCTGGCAGCGAGGTACACTGTCAACCGCAGCATTGGCTTTGATCACAGTGTCAAACCCATCACCAGCTAGCACCACAGAAGCATTGTATTTTTGGAAAAATACAATGTATCTGATCGACTTGAGCATCATTTGCACCAATGTATCAACCATTGCGTGTTGTCATGAAAATCTGTTACTCTATTTATCCCTAATAGCAATTCAAATCACCGAGAAAAAAGAAATGAGAAGGAAATTATTTACTATGATATATATACTCTTCAAAAGTATGGAAGACCAATGAAAAAATTCCCTAACCATCATTTAACTGCAGAGGTCAGTCTGATGTTGAATGCTTGGAAAAGCCATACTAGAAAAATGCCTGTATAGTTGTATTGACGGATTTGTATTCAGACTACTATAATTTTAGAACATACTGAGAGTTTTTCAGTAATCTTGTGCATCTTCAGATACTACTTTCTGGTGAAGATCAAATCAATAATTGCATAACCATGAGTTAGAGTCTTCTGATGACATGCAAGGTCCTGCACACCAAAAGCTATTAATTATATCAATTGTTTGAAGGGTCTACCTTCCTATGTTATAGATTCGTAGTAGTGATGAAAAACATTTATTGGTACAAAAAAAAGAAAGAAAAGAAAGACAAAGATAAACACTCGTTGTAAACTCAACACTCAAGTTTATGTAAGATTTCACTTCATCCTTGGCAGAGAAACTCAAATCAAATAACTGCTGATAAGAAAACCAAAGCCGAAAGCTCATCCGCAATATAAAATAAAACTTCCATGATCAACACAAAGCCATCATTTGTAAATATCCAGGATCCAGGGTTAAAAATGTATAAGCCATTCCTTTCCAATCAACAGCATTAAAACAAGTATCAGGTTCAGTAAAAAAAGGAAGCAAGAGTCAGGTGACAGTCACCCAACCAGAACTTCGTTAATGAGAAAAAAATGTTCAGTTATAAGTGAACCACACTTTATAAAAACGGTTTGATTTGAAGCGAACCAGTTTTTAAAAACAGTTCAGTTCTTTTTCTAAAACCAGTTTGGTCCTAAACTGGTTCGGTTTGGTTCAGTCCTAAAATAGTTTGGTTTGAACCGGTTATTTTGCACACCTCTTGAACAATTACACTTGTTTGATTACTTATACCCACATTTCTTATTCCCTCACACAGTCACACATGCAATTAGTCAAATGGCAATACTTTATGGAGTTATCAATACCATGATTGATTAATTACAAAGACACAGGGACTGACTGAGATGGTGGATATGGTAAAGGTACTGTCCTGGAGATGGATCATTAATAAAGGAGATTTTTCTTACACTTTTCTTTGTCATGCTGGTTTAATGATCCTAAGTCATGCATTGCAGAAAGCATATGATGATGTTTCCTGAGTGGTTCATGGCTTTTCGTTGTAGTGCTGGGAATAATTTGCATGAATGTTTAGTGTCAGATTTTTAATCTAGTATTATGCTGGAAAAAGAGAAGAAAACACTGATAGTAACTCCATGTTCTTGGCTATCCTAGGTTCATATTTTTAATCGGATTTTCTCAGAATAATAAAAATTTGGTTTTACCTGTATTTGGGGACTAAAATGTTTGTTTAATTTTTTTCTACCCTAATCCAATTGAACAATTATCCTCCGAGTTCCTTTTTGATTAATTGGCATCCCAAATTTATAACAATATAGTTGAAAATGTATAACAATACCATATAAAGGTATATATATACATACAACAATTTTTACATGACACACTAGACAAATTAATTAACCAACACAACACATAGAGAATAGCTAGATAGAAGGCAGGCATGTACTAGTATAGTAGCATTAATTAGATTAAGCATCAGACCATGTAATTTCTAATCCACCCCACTGATTGTGAGGCACACCTAAGGCTTTCCAGACAGCCTTGGAGGCATCAACAATGTTGTTGGAACAAGGTGGTTGATAATCATGGTCTTCATCACATCCCATGGTTGAGTCACACTCGTCGACCACCATAGCCACCACGCTTTTGCCATTTCCACTGATGGTGATGTTGTGGAGGCACCTACTCCTGTCGTTGAACCATCCGGTGGAGAGTGCGACTACCGGTGTGTCATCGGAATGGTACTGGTTGTCACATTCTGAAGGGCCACCTCCATCTCCACCCTTTTCAAAACTATTCAGAGTGAGTTCAGCCTTTGTGTGCCTTGAAACTGCTGGCGAACATTTGTATGTTGTGTACGCCTTGCCTTGCACACAACAATCTGAATCATTCTCTTTGTTGCATTCTCCAGGAGGAGGCTTCTTTCCCATGATTCTCCCACTTGGACGACACTGTTGTGCTGAACACAAACAATTTGTTGAAATGAGAATGAGCAGCAGAACAAAGGATGCTATTGAGTTAGACATCTTCATTTTGTATATGTTCTCTCTTTTCTATGTTGTTTTTTGCTGTGTGCTTGGTGAAAAGGGTGACATTTAGATGGTAATTTATAGGTGTAGTACTCTTTCATAATCTTCTTTTTTAATTGTTTTAAATTTATTTTGGAAAGATGAGTTTCGTTACTGCTGGATTGTGCTAGAAAAGGACCACTGTATATTGTACTAGCATCCAATGCATGCTTCCATGCCTTAATACTATATAACTATATATATTTATTTGCAATATTGGCGTTCCCTGTACGTCCTTTAAAGTAAATTTCCTTGCTTTCTTGCAACAATTTATTTGATCCAAGTTTGACATGAAAGTTTCACTTATCGAGTTCTTGGCTTCTAGCTATGACATGAAATATTTCTCTGGTTCTTAATATTTAAAGGATTAGCTAGCAAGTGGTGATATTTGAAATTTGAAGCTAAAGGCCTCTATTTTGTCTCTTGGCTTTCCACAGTCGTTGAACCATCCGATATGGCATCTATTTGATTATTTAATAATTTTTTATAGTTGGCCAAATATTGTGGAATATGGCATCTATTTGATTATTTAATAATTTTTTATAGTTGGCCAAATATTGTGGAGGCCAAGGTTGATTTAAAAATCAATATATATACCTTTACCCGGTATTGTTTTACATTTTTGAACTATATTATTAGATATGAAAATTGGAATTATATTGGGTTGCCAATTAATTAGATATGAAATCGGAGGAAAAAAAAAAATTAAACAAACACTTTAGTCCCAAAATACAGGTGAAATCAAATTTTTAGTTCTCTATCAAAACTAGCATCAATTTTGTTCCTTAATTACAAAATTCGATATCAGTTAATTCAAAAAAAGAAAAAAAAAGAATTTTTTGAAGGTTCCTAGGAAATACGAACAAGGAGGGCAGGCAATAATAGATGTAGATACTTCTAACTGAAAATTAATCTGAAACTAGAATAGCCAAGTACTGTAGTTAGTTTCTATGTGTTTTTTTCTTCTTTTCTTTTTAGCAGAATACTAGGTTAAATTGTATTTAAGTAACATGGATAGCACAATCATAAGTTGCATTTATGGATAAACTTAAAGAGTTATGTGCATGCTCCCATTAACTCTGAAGACAAAAAAAAAAAAAAGAAGCTTATAGGAACTAGAACAGAATCTTAATCTCCAGAAACAACATTAATTTTAACTTCCCTATCTCTATCTTATATAAAAATAAGGCCTTGACTGCCTGTTGTCTGTCCTGTTGACACCTGTCCAATAAAAAAATAATAAACCCTCCAATCCTTCTTTGCTCACTTCAATCCACGTGTCCTGCCCGTTTTTGCTTTTTTCCTTTTCCCCTTCCCATTATTGAAGTCCCTTCCTCCATGTGTCCTGTTTGGGTTTTTTCCATTTCTTCTTTTCCCATTCCTATTCTTTTCCAATTCTTACTCCGTTCACTCTCCAATCCTTCTTTGCTCACTTCAATCCTGGTGTCCTGCCCGTTTTTGCTTTTTTCCTTTTCCCCTTCCCATTATTGAAGCCCCTCCCTCCATGTGTCCTGTCCGAGTTTTTTCCATTTCTTCTTTTCCCATTCTCACTCCGTTCACTCTTTCTCTCCTGGTTTTTTTTTCCATTTCTTCTTCTCTTCTATTCCCATTCTCACTCCGTTCACTCTTTCTCTCCTTTGGGCTTGCTTTCACAACTTTCGGTTTGTCATGCATTTGTCTTGCTTTTTTTTTTTTTGTGGTTGCGTGTTCATTCTCTATTTTCCTTTTTTGGTTTGGGTTTTTGTTGATGGGTTTTTGTTTTGCTTCCTGCTCGCTCAGTTTTTTGTTTTGTATTTTGCTTCTTTTTCATTCTCGGCCCTTTGCATGTAATCGTTTTATTTTTATTTGGTTATTATGTATACTGCTTTGAACTGAAAAATTGAAAAAATGCGTGACCTTTGTCTGATTCTGATTTAGTTTGCTATTGTTTATCTGACCTCCTATGCGGTTTTGCCTTTCTGTTCATTTTGATGGCTAAATTTTTTTGGCTTTCCCTCAATTCTTTTGCATTTTTCTTTTCCGGTTACAGATGACCTTTTTTTGTTGGGTTTTGTTGACGTCTGTTGCTATTTTGTTCTTCTATATCCAGGTTTGGAACTACGATTTTGTTCTTCTTTTTCCAGGTTTGTATTTGGTTCCTTTTGGCCTTTATGTTGGTTTTCATGTGTTAAAAGCTTTCACCTTTGTATTTTTTTTATGTATATTGCTTTGAATTGGGAAACTGAAAAAAGGTGTGGCCTTTGTTTGATTCTGATTTAGTTTGCTACTATTTATCTGGCCTCCTCTATCGTTTTGCGTTTCTGTTCGTTTTGATGTCTAAAAATTTTTGGCTTTCCCTATATTCTTTTGCATATTTCTTTTCCGGTTACAAATGACCTTTTTTTTCTTGGGTTTTGCTGATGTCTGTTGTTATTTTGTTCTTTTATATCCAGGTCTGGAACTGCGATTTTGTTGTTCTTATTCCAGATTTGTATTTGGTTCCTCTTGGCCTTTATGTTGGTTGTCATGTGTTAAAAGCTTTCACCTTTGTATTTGGTTTTTATGTATATTGCTTTGGACTGAAAAACTGAAAAAAGGCATGACCTTTGTCTGATTTTGATTTTGATTTGGTTTGGTTTTATATTGCTTTGGACTGAAAACAAACGTGGGGTTTGTCTGATTCTCATTTTGTTGCCTACTGTTTATTTTGCCTCCTCTGTGGTTTTGTGTTTCTGTTCGTTTTGATTGATGTCTAAAAAGATTTTACCTTTGTATTTGGTTCCTTTTTTATTCCCTCTATTTTTCGGCATCCTTCTTTTCCAGTTACTCTTTACCTTTTTTCTTGGGTTTTGCTAATGTCTGTTGCTATTTTGTTCTCCTATCCAGGTTTCTATTTTTCTGCATCTTTCTTTTTTGGTTACTCTTTACCTTTTTTTCTTCAGTTTTGCTAACGTCTGTTGTTATTTTGTTCTCCTATCCAGGTTTTGAATTGCGCTTTTGCTCTTCTTTTTCGATTGCTTTCATTGACCAAGTTTGTATTTGGTTCCTTTTGATTCTCTGTCCATTTGTTGGTTTTTATAAACGTCTCTGATCACTAAATGCTGCAAATACACTATTTTTGAGTCTGTCTATGTCTTCCATTGTCAGTAGTATTTTGTCTCCTACTATTTCCGTGTTCTTTAGTGTTTCATTCTGAACAAAAAGGTTTTGGATGTTGGTATCCTTCCCGTTATTTGCTCCTGTTTGCCACTGTTTTCAGGAACAAAAAGGTTTTTGATTCTCTACCCATTTGTTGTGTACGCCTTGCCTTGCACACAACAATCTGAATCATTCTCTTTGTTGCATTCTCCAGGAGGAGGCTTCTTTCCCATGATTCTCCCACTTGGACGACACTGTTGTGCTTCAGAACACAAACAATTTGTTGAAATGAGAATGAGCAGCAGAACAAAGGATGCTATTAAGTTAGACATCTTCATTTTGTGTATGTTCTCTCTTTTCTATGTTGTTTTTTGCTTTGTGCTTGCTGAAAAGGCTGACATTTAGATGGTAATTTATAGTTGTAAATGTGTAATGTTTTTTTTCCTCAATCTTTGTCTTTTGTTTATTTTAGAACTAGGATTTTCGTTACTGATGGATTCTGCTAGAAAAGGACCACAATAGTACTAGCATCAAATTCAAGCTTCCACGCCTCAATACTATATTGAATTGTTGTAACGAAAATTACATATATATTAAAATTAGTAAATTTATTTGTATTAATGGGAGTCCCTATACATGCCGTCGAAAGTAAATTTCATTGCTTTCGTGCAACAATTTATTTGCTTTCGCTTAAATTGGGCAGGACCATGATATAATTTCTCCAAGTATAGGTAGTGGCTTTGAAATTTTACTCCATAAATTCCATAGTGTTATTTATATTTGATTTGGGTCAGATTTTACCTGTGATTATAATTTATCTAAAAAATATATAAAATCTGCTAAGAGAAGCATGTGGTTTATTCTATGTAATCAACTTCTTGGTGTTGCTTGTGTAGCTGCAATTCGTGTTCACGGTTGCATAATATAATAACTCTTTAATCAGAAGATGTTCAAATACTAGTTCCATGCAGCACACGTGAAGACCTGAAGTGATTTATCTTATTAAGACTCTGTTCTCACACTGCAGAACATTGATGGAAGTCTTATAAGGATTTGTCAATTAATTAGAGTTTGGAAAGTCACTTTTGATTTCTATACTACAAAGATTCATTTGTTAATTTGGGAGAATGACTTAGCTTAAGAATTATTATATTCACTAGTCGAATGCCCATGCGATGCACGGGGCGGTATTTTAGTGTAAGTGACATAAACACTATGTAAATTGTTTGTAAAAGGGTTGATCGTGTTGGAAACTTTTTAAAATTGCTGAAAATAATATGAAACAAACCTAGAAAATAAATAAAAAATTTCTGAATGTATAAACCAAGTTTGAGTGTCTATTAAAAGTTACATTCATCAATTGTATTGTTAAACAACAATCAATAGAATGAATGTGTAAAGATAAACATTAGTATTATCATAATTTCGTGCATCATTAATGAATGGATAACGGCGAAAAAAGGAAAACAAAATTATGAGGTTCAGAACGGTGACGCAACGGAAAAATAAAAACAAATGCGAGTTTGTTTAATAAAGTAATTTGCATATCATTGGAGCAGATATAGTTAATATATTGTCGGATTTGATAAGAAACAGGATAAAATGATGAATTAAATAAAGAAAACTGTTCAAGCTGTTAAAAATAACTATAAAATAACTCAGTTGTCGAAGTTGATCTCCTCGTTGTCCCATTCGATATCTTTTCTGATGAGCACTTCCCATGCATGTTCATCAAAACGGTAGTAGAAGACTACCTCATCTCCGGGTATCATTTTATTTTCATGAATAAAGTTGAACCATGGTTTTGCAATTGCTGGGACGTCATTGTGGATGGTGATGTGCCACTGGGTGCGCTTTGGAAGGTCGCGCTGTAGGGTAATAGTTTTCTTTGAACCACAGACGAATCTGGAAGATGCTGCGGGAAGTATCTGTATGAACAACACAAAGGATGGCCAAACAATTTGATGAGGAAGGAATGATCAGGCAATGGAAGGAAAAAAAAAACAATGACAAACTATTATAAATGAAAAAAAGTGCAGTAAAACCCACCAAAGAAAGGTTGTTTTGTATCATGTCTTGTGTGATATCAGTTGTAAAAATGTATCTTCTAGTTGATATAATGGGCTTTACACGGGACTGGCGGTGTGTAGGTCCGACGACATCAACTGAGAAAGTAGTATTTTTGTCAAAAGAAACGAAACGCAGAATCACACTTTCATTTAGATTGTGTGTCGTTCTAAATTCCTTTAAACCATCAGCAAAGAAACATCTGCTACCATGTGTCCTTACTCGAATGAAATGTTTGTTGCCATCAAAGTGGAATAAAACATACTTTGGGTATTTGCGAATACATTGCCTATGATAAGAGAATGGAACTTGCAGAAGGTTCTGCACGGAAAAGAAGTCAACCGAAGTAGTTGATAATAAATGGAAATGAAGTTAAGTGTAAGATGGTTGTGAATGTGAATTCTGACCTTTTGAACACGGAATGGTGCAGTAAATATGATGGTGTCCATTGAATCAGATGGAGACTACACGAATGATGTAAAAATAGTAAGTAACCAAACGAACAGAGCAAATAGATATAACAAAGATGAAAATGAGAAAGCGCAAGAAAAAAGTTAAAATAGTGGAGCGGGAACCGGAAGTGGTCATGTTTGTTTGTTTACGTAATATGCGAAAAAGTTGAATAGGTGATGTAGTATATATATATATAGTATTTGTTGGGCTTGTAACTGGCGGTACGGTTAATTCGATATAAACACCAATTAAATTAAATGGTGACTCCCCGATGATCAGTTCAAAAAAGAGTTGTGAAGAGTCACAACTGATAGATGTAAACAGTGGTGACGGCTCCCGATATTAATATTGTTGAGTACGAATGTATGATAATGATTACATCTAATGTAGTATATGAAGATACAACTGTAGTAATTGTGCAGTGCATTTATTAGGAAGGGGGCCTGAGTGGTGTAACTTTGATTTGGGAGGGGAAAGTGGTTTTTTTTGTAGACAAAGTGGAAGTTCAGAAGGAAAACCCATAGGAGAGTAAGCATGGATAGAAAGTGTGCAGGAGAGGTGGAGAGAGTGGGAAAAGAAAACATTCAGCAACAATTGTGCAGTGCATTTATTAGGAACGCAGTTTGAGTGGTGTAACTTTGATTTGGGAATTGGGAGTGGAAAAGTCATTTTTTTTTTTTGTAGACAAAGTGGAAGTTCAGAAGGCAAACCCATAGGAGAGTAAGGACGGATAGAAAACGTGCAGGAGAGGTGGAGGGAGTGGGAAAACATTTTTATTAAATCACATTAAATTTAAAAAGCATTTCAAATTAATTTACCAAAATATACATTTGTATGTGTAATTTCTAAATTATTGTATCATTTCTACTTATATAAATAAATTTCCATGAAATAAAGTATTTTATATTTACCATGTAAAATAAATTAAAAAATAAGATCTAGAATTATTAAATAAATTTGTCTTTATGTAAGGTTGAATAAATTTGTCTTTATGTAAGGTTGAATTAACACATTCATGAATAAGGGGATCTTAATTTGGTTGAAGTTGCATTGAATTCTCGGAAATCATCATAGCAATTTTGGAATGCAACAACATACATGATACATGTGTTATGTGTAAAAGTAAATAAAACAAACAAACAGAAAGATGCAACGTAATTGAATTGTAAGATGAAAGGATACCTGTTTATAAATTGGCAAATACTTCGTTGTAAACAACATTAGTGGTAATATTTTTTGGATTACCATCATTGTCTTGTATGAGAATATGAAGTCCATATTTGCTTTTAACTCTTGAAAGTGCAACATATAGTTGGTCATGGCTAAAAACTGGGTGTGGCAAATACAGTCCTACGTGTTGCAATGATTGTCCCTAAGACTTGTTTATAGTCATAGCGTAAGAAACTATAAATGGAAATTGCCTCCTAATAAGTTTGAATGGCCATGGAGATTCAGAAGGAGACATATTTATTTTGGGTATGTATGTTCTATTTCCTGTATTAGGCCTAGTAATGACTTCCGACACAACCACATTAGAGCCAAGTTTGGTGATAATGAGCCTAGTTCCATTGCACAGTCCATCAGCCTGGTCGAGATTTCGTATTAGCATGATTGGAGTTCCGACCTTAAGTTTTAATTTATGATTAGGTATGCATGATGTTTGCAATGAATTCAAAAATTCAGGTGGCAATAATCCGAAAGCAGGATTGAGTAGTTCGTCTGATTTATCGATACTATTCGCGTTGCAATACTCCCTTTCGTTATTGGGTATAAGTGATAAGACATAATCATTTATTTTGTCAACAATTTCTTTTTTAGAGGCAAGAACAACTCTTTTTTGCAAGTAACCTGTGTTGCTATAGTTATGTATCAAGTTGGGATATGTGACTTCAACAATAGCATGGATAGGATCGGTATAATCCTTTATAAGAAACTCATATGTGTTGCAAGCACCGGTATATCAAATTTGGAATATGCTGTCCGACCACCAGGTAATAGTAATGAAGCAATTCCACTTGAAGCAATTGTACAAACAATTCCACCATTGGAGCGTATAGCAAATGATAAGGTTGCCCAAACAAATGTTTTACCAGTTCCACCATATCCATAGAGGAAGTAAACTGCAGCTGATTGAGTGTTAACTACACGGATAATGGTATCGACAATAGTTTTTTGCTCATCTCTAATTATACATTGACATATTAAGAAATAGTAATATGCACTATTGTGATTGATGAGTGACTTAATAAAATTTGTAATAATTTGTGAATACCTGTTAGCAAATGGTATATTCTGTTGAATTCTGCTGCGAGCATTTGTTTGTCATATCACTATTAGAAAATATGCTTTCTACATCGGTTATTTATAACTTTCAACATCAGTTTTTGAACCGATGTTGAATGTACCGACGTTGATAGTATTATCGTTAACATCGGTTTTTTAAAAACCGATGTTAACGTAAAATTATCAACATCGGTTATATAAATAACCGATGTTGCTAATATGAATTACACCCAAAAAATGTATATTAATGTTGAAAGTTAACATCGGTTTTTTGAAAAAACCGATGTTAACGTTGGTTAACATCGGTTTTCTATAAAAAACCGATGTTAACGAATGTGTTAATGTTAACAGTTAACATCAGTTTTTTGAAAAAACCGATGTTAACGTAATTTAACATCGGTTTTCTGTAAAAACCAATGTTAACGTTTTCGATATTAACATCGGTTTTTTACAAAAAACCGATGTTGAATTACATTAACATCGGTTTTTTTTATAAAAAAACCGATGTTAACTGTCAAATTAACACATTCGTTAACATCGGTTTTTCCAAAAAACCGATGTTGTTTTCAAAAAAAAAAATTAAATAATATCTCTGTTTTTACAAAACAACCAAAATTTAACCTATAAATTTAAAATCAGACCACACAGCACACAACATATGTCATTTCATTGTGGATCAATTTATTATGGTGTTGGTTGGGCGTATATCCTATTGGGTATGACATGGATGGAAAATCTCACAAGCTTTTTCTGTTGGCTTGTAGCATATTCTCAATATCAGTCAAGCATAAATGAATTGTTTCCTTTTCAGTTAGTTGGATACCTGTGATTAGTAAAATAATAAACATAATGATTATGAGTAAACAATAATTATTTAGAATATATAGTATTACCTTGTTTTCTATGATTGAATTTGATATCATCTGCCATCCATTGCCATGTTTGTTGCCAAACATATTCTGGTCTATCCATGGTGTTCATAAATAAAAGCTTGACAAATAATTTTCTTAGGTAGTGTGTAGTGACCCAATTATTAGCTTCTTGTAGAGCACTGATAAATTCTTGATCACTACCTAGAAAGCCTTTTGCAAAACATGCTTCCCTAAATGTACCATATACCACACCATTGACTGTTCTAATGTCATTGTAAGACTATGCATCTTTGGCAGTGGATAGCATCATTCTAAGGTAAAACAATTCACCAACTAAAGGTGGGACCCATATGAGTCTGCCTATTGTATTCCCTTGTTTTCTTGGTTGCCAACATCTTTTGCGGGCAACATAAACAAATCTCGAGATATATTGATGATAAGTAAGATCTCATCCATAAGAACATATTTTGTTAGAATGTATCCAGGCTGTGAACATGAATTCTTTGATTGTGTTTTTTGATAGGACTTCACCAATTTGTTGATCATCTGTCCAGTAAACATGCAGTTGATTTTCAAGGTGGAAATATAGCCGCTCCACTGCTGGGGAACGTCCGTGCATCGGGAATGCGAAGATATTCCAACATGCTTCTGGGGGAGATACATACCTAATGATTGAAGCATGATAGATATATTCTTGAAGATACAGTCGGATGTTGGTAAGTTTGAGTTAAATATATAATATTATAATAAATAAACTTACGTGAAATGATGTTGTTATTTTAATGAGGTGAGAATAGAAGCATACCTACAATCAAGATATTGTTTAATTTCATCTTGAACCTGAGAGTGGGAACCATTTGAGGTGCGATGATTTAGAAGAGTGGCTATGATACGGTCAGATCCTTTGTTGATGTATTTGAAGAGATATTTGATGGATGTACTTTGATTGCACCATTCCACATTTAGGTGTGTTTTATATTTCAATAACAATTGTGGATTGTATGGTACAACAAATTTGTTATCTAGTTCAATACCATTTTTCATCACTGCGCGTCCATCATTTCTTCTCCTATAAACTGGGAATCCATCTTGGTCAACAATTGTTGCTCCATGGAATTTTTTGGAAAACATCTAATACACTTCCCATTGACCATACACAGTGATCTTTTATTTGCAAACCCACATGGTCCATGCATCTTATGGCTGGAGACTATTTCAAATAATTCTGCATGGGTGTGTTTGTTAGGTACTTCTGCTGAAATGATGTGATCAATATCCTCTGGATTTGGTAACTTGTTTGAAGGGTGCAGAAAGATTAAAATGTGGGCATGTGACAATCCTCTTTTTTGCCACTCAATTGTATAAATAATTGCAATAAAGTTGGATCAGTGATACTATAAACATCAATTTACAAAACTCATAGATCTTTTTATCACTTACATCCAATAATGTTACCAAAGATATTGCCATGTTTTAAGTCATTCATCAATTGATTGAGTTTTATTTTTGAAAACTCGTGTGATAATATCAGGGCAATTATGAGGGGTGAGATTGGATTGTGTGACCTTGCGTTGTATTTCTGGCCATGTTGGATTACATGTTATTGTTAAGAATAAGTCTGGAAATCCAAGATGTCCACAAATTGTCATCCCATCAAAATAGAGTTGCTCCATATATCTTTGACTACCAACAAAACTACTTGGCAGTATGATTCTTTTTCCTTTATCCCTACCAAGTATTTCAGGATAATCATTAGAGACACTTAAATTGATGTATTTGTCAACCCTGAGTTGTTGTTGATGTTGTCTCACATAGTTCAATTTTTGAGACTTAATCATACAATATCCATCAACAATCCATTGTTGAAATAATCTTCTGGAATGAAGTATAGTCTGAGCTTCGTTGGTTCTTGATTGTAGCCTGTAGCAAAAATATTCGCGTAATGTAACTTTTTTCCTCTTTGCAGTATGTATATTGGCATGATCTTTATGAGGTATATCTACTCTGTAACCATCTTCTCCTTTTGGGTATAAAAGTGGATATTGCAAAGGCAAATATGCAGGATGAAGTTCATGTATTCTCTTCAGAAGTCCGGATTGTTTTTCTATTATGATATCTCTTTTATCAGCTGAGTGTTCATCACCCACAATCAAAGCACCAACTTTAGTGGTAGTTGGTAAGTTATATAACCTTCCGTCTGTTTGTCTTTGACTAATCAGTTTTATCTTTAGGTCTAGAAGTGCAGCAGATTGCAATTTGTCCCTTGTCATCCTAAACTTTTGGGCATAATGATTGTGATGATCGAGCATGTTTTTTATTGCAATGATAATCTGTTCATCAAGCATATCATGCATGCTGTAAGTTAAAAATTAGTCAGAGCAGAATAGGCAAGCATTTGAAAATGTAATTTTTTATAGGCGTAACATAAGTATAAATATTGACGAGTTCTGTGAAAGTCTATTGTTGATCTCATTGTCTGTATCATAAATATATAGTTGTGCAAACTTTGGTGGATTATTAGGCATAGGGAGGAGGCTTCCAATAAGATGATGTGTTTGGCCATGTATACAAAAAGTTGGAGGTCCCTTTCCAGTGTTATAGGATGTGTCAATTTTGATATCAGGAGATGTGAACGTAAACATTAGATTATACGTTCGTATGTGCTGCTGGAAATTCTTAGCTGTAGGATCGTGGTTATTGAAAAGTAAGTAATTCAATGGATGAGGTGGTTGTTGCTATAGAGGCAATTGTATTTTTCCATCAGAACAACATAATGAAAACCTTGGTTTCTTGGTTTGTTTGTCTTTATTTATCCTCACATCATACCACATCATAGCTTTACAATGTGGGCATTCCCAAACAAGATCTCCAATATCAATGTAAGCACCACCTATAAATAACTTATCAGTAATTATATATATCAAACACATTTGAATGCATTTTTTAGTTGGAAGATAAAACTTGTATTTTGATATGCAGATGAGGCGGTTAGAATAGTCTGCTCATCATAATCATCAAGATCATCTATCGTTGGGTCATTCAATGAGTATTCTACATATGACAGGAGGATAAAGCATCGAAGGAAGTATTTTGTTCATGACACAGTCAATGTCGACTTAGTAACATCCAAACAAAGCAAACCGAATCGGTTTATATGTTATTGTATGGTTAATTGAACAGTAAATTGTTATGCTCCGATTTAATTGATTTAATAATTATAACGGCAATGGCGATAGTAAAGAGTATGGGACAGATGAAAAACAAACAAAAGTCAAAGGATAAATACATATTCACATATATATATATTTGACATTCGATTGTTTATACATCATTGCTACTAAATGATGGTGGACTTCACAAAATATATTGTCATATGTAATGAGTTAGCACATTCAAAATGATCAAATTGATGTAAACCAAAACATAGAGGCTGATACCACAGGATTGTGTAACCACTAATTACTCAGCTTTGATATGTTTGTTAGTTGATTACTGATACTGTGTATACTCATCAGAACTGGTTTGCTGACAACTAATCCTTTTGGTTGGAGTTAAACAGGTTGAGTTTCCCGGATCGTAATCAGCGGACTGTGACAACGATGGCTGTGGACCCATTTAGCAATATATATATTAACAACAATATGATAAGGAAAAATTTGTCATCATGTAATAATAGTTTAAAACATCTGTCAATCCTACACCCAGAAAAATATCGAAACAAAATACCCACCGTAGGATGGAAAATTGGCGGTGAACTTTCAGGTTCAACAACTATTGCCTTTCCCTTACTTGATTCTTCCTATATGAAAAATATTAACACAGGAGAAACACTATTTTTTGTTGTTGACCTTATATTCTAATAAACTTAATTAGTTATTACCTTCAACCCAAGGGTGGCTGTCAATGTTTGAATATGATGGGGTTCTTCACTGACATCCAACATCCAGAGAATTATTATTTAATCTATGTTTGTATCGTGTAGAACATACCGCTATCAATTCATCTCGACATTCTGCAGCAGTCTTACCAAACAGCTTGATACATGTTGCATCCCAGAAAAGGAAGTTTCCTTTGTCCCCATTATGCTCCATCCTAACATTTAACTTATACCTTGGCATCCATAGCAGTGTTAGCAAAATTTGGTAATACAGTTAAACGTGTAAGTAAATAATTAGTGCAAAAAATAATCAGGGCTAACCGTGGAACTGTATCGGTCACACTGTTTTGGCAAGAACAACAAGCTGAGCCACCTTTTGATGAATCAAATGTGGTGGTACAGTTAGGACAACTGTCATAACTCCATGGAGCATCAATGATGATTTCTTCAACTGTCCCAACAGTCAAGCAGTAACAATCCTAAAACACGGTAAATAATAGATGACAAAACAAAGAAGAGGTAAAGCCCACATTAAGGAAAGCACTGTTCAATTAATAACCTGTCTGAGGTTGTTAATTTCACCTATACTGACCACCCGAGCATTGTGCAAAAACTTCTCCACCAGATTACTCTGGCTAGATTGGGACTGAGAACCACCTTTATCATGGGTTATTCCACCACAGTAAAATGGGACACACAAACTGAATAAACCGCAAGTAAAAAAATTAGAGTTGCAGCATCACAACATATAAAAATGCAAAGAAAGTAAAAAAAATGAGGGCTGCAGCATGACAACATTTTAAAAATGTAAAATTAATGACAAACCTTTGACGAAATTGTTGTATCTTTGCAATGTCAGTGTTCACATACAATCTAGATCCAAATTTGACATTTTGCACGTTTAGAGGATACTTGTCTGGAATGATATCCGTCAACATCATCAACAACATAGATATTTATTAACCAAAGTGAATAAATCTGTAAAACAAAGACCAACCAACACCACACTGACCTATAGCATCCTTGATTTTACCCAGGGTCAACATAACAACAAATGGTTCCTGAAGCAGAAGGTTTTTGTCAATAGCATCATGGAGCTGAATAGCATAGTCCTCTCAAACAGTCATTAGAATCTCGCAATTACTATGACCAGACAATGACAATCAGCATATTAGTTGTTGCTAACCCATTGATCATATAAAATAATAAGGAGAAGCTGGAATGGTCTGATTTGGTTAGTCTGGGAGGATATATATATGTTAAATTATGACATTTGAATACCTGTTATCCCTGAGCCTGACTGTCATCCTGTGAGGGGGATTATCTATCTTAACATCAATGAGATCAGCAACCACACCAACGATGTCTTGCCAAACATGGCCACCCAACACAAACGTTAGTCTGAGACAAAGATGTATATCAAATTGTTGGTTATACGAAAAACAAAACAAACTGACCCACTAAACTATGGCGGGGTGCCACCCCAGAGATTATATCAGCAAAAGGAGTAATCAGGTAAATATTAGAAGGAATTTTTGTACGCTGGATTTCCTTGACAGATGTAGTTTTTAGGAAATAAACCAAAAGTGGAACTGGGCTGACTCTGTATTCAGATTGGTTGTCAACAATCCTCAGGTTCTGAATCAAATACGAAGAACTACAATGTAACTTGTCCCGCAACTCAGTGAACAGTTCTTGCAAGAGAGTAGCCCCAATTTTTGAACCCTGAAACACTTAAACCACAAAATGAAGTGACATCACATACAATACAAATGACTAATAACAACAAACAGAAAGAACTCAACAATAACCGTTTGGTCCATCAACACCATCTCAATTGCTTGTTTACTATTTTGCTT
Source organism: Glycine soja (assembly GCF_004193775.1). NCBI lineage: Eukaryota > Viridiplantae > Streptophyta > Magnoliopsida > Fabales > Fabaceae > Glycine > Glycine soja. Next base: position 1,134,207 of record NC_041004.1, read on the forward strand.
CCGAACTTGCCAAAGATCAGTGATACGAACAACTATTTTCCATGTTCCTTTTCTAGTGTGTAACTCAGATATGAGATTTTCTTTCCGAGACATGGCTACAACACAGATAATGAAGACCACATGAAATCACAAAAAAATAGACAAATATAGAGAAAATAGGAAGCACATTCAAATAGGAGCAAATAGCGGGAAGGATACCAACATCCAAAACCTTTTTGTTCTTGAAAAATGTGGCAAACAAGAGCAAATAACGGGAAGGATACCAACATCCAAAACCTTTTTGTTCAGAATGAAACACCAAAGGACACATAAATAGTAGGAGAGAAAATACTACTGACAATGGAAGACATAGACAGATGCAAAAACAGTGTATTTGCAACATTTAGTGATCAGAGACGTTTATAAAAATCAACAAATGGGCAGAGAATCAAAACAAACCAAATACAAACTTGGTTAATGAAAGCAATCGAAAAAGAAGAGCAAAAGCGTAGTTCAAAACCTGGATAGGAGAACAAAATAACAACAGACGTTAGCAAAATCGAAGAAAAATAGGTAAAGAGTAACCGGAAAAGAAAGATGTAGAAAAATAGAAACCTGGATAGGAGAACAAAATAGCAACAGACGTTAGGAAAACCCAAGAAAAAAGGTAAAGAGTAACCGGAAAAGAAGGATGCCAAAAAATAGAGGGAATAAAAAAGGAACCAAATACAAAGGTAAAAGCTTTTTAGACATCAATCAAAATGAATAGAAACGCAAAACCACAGAGGAGGCAAAAAAAATAGTAGGCAACAAAATGAGAATCAGACAAACGTCTCGTTTGTTTTCAGTCCAAAGCAATATAAAACCAAACAAAATCAAAATCAAAATCAGACAAAGGTCACGCCTTTTTTCAGTTTTTCAGTCCAAAGCAATATACATAAAAACCAAATACAAACCTGGAATAAGAACAACAAAATTGCAGTTCCAGACCTGGATATAGAAGAACAAAATAGCAACAGACGTCAGCAAAACCCAAGAAAAAAAAGGTCATCTGTAACCGGAAAAGAAATATGTAAAAGAATATAGGGAAAGCCAAAATTTTTTAGACATCAAAACGAACAAAAACGCAAAACGACAGAGGAGGCCAGACAGTAGCAAACTAAATCAGAATCAGACAAAGGCCACGCCTTTTGTCAGTTTCCCAGTCCAAAGCAATATACATAAAAAACAAATACAAAGGTGAAAGCTTTTAACACATGAAAACCAACATAAAGGCCAAAAGGAACCAAATACAAACCTGGAAAAAGAAGAACAAAATCGTAGTTCCAGACCTGGATATAGAAGAACAAAATAGCAACAGACGTTAGCAAAACCCAACAAAAAAAGGCCATCTGTAACCGGAAAAGAAAAATGCAGAAGAATAAAGGGAAAGCCAAAATTTTTTAGCCATCAAAACGAACAGAAAGGCAAAACCACATAGGAGGCTAGATAAACAGTAGCAAACTAAATCAGAATCAGACAAAGGTCACACATTTTTTCAGTTTTTCAGTCCAAAGCAATATACATAAAAACCAAATAAAAAATAAAATGATTACATGCAAAGGGCCGAGAATGAAAAGGAAGCAAAATACAAAACAAAAAGCTGAGCGAGCAGGAAGCAAAACAAAAACCCATCAACAAAAACCCAAACCGAAAAAGGAAAACAAAGAATGAACGTGCAACCACAAAAATAAAAGCAAATGCAAGACAAACAGAAAGTTGAGAAAGCAAGCCCAAAGGAGAGAAAGAGTGAACGGAGTGAGAATGGGAAAAGAAGAAATGGAAAAAACCCGGACAGGACACGTGGAGGGAGGGGCTTCAATAATGGGAAGGGGAAAAGGAAAAAAGCAAAAACGGGCAGGACGCGTGGATTGAAGTGAGCAAATAAGTATTGGAGGGTTTATCATTTTTTTATTGGACAGGTGTCAACAGGACAGACAACAGGCAGTCAGGGCCTTGTTTGTATATAAGATAGAGATAGAGATAGAGATTAAAATATGAGACAGAAATTGCTTGATAAACATCTTAATATATAAGTATTTAATACGACAAGAACAAACAAGACGAAGAAGATACCAAAAATATTCACAATTTTTCTCGAGTTGTATGAAATGTGCTCATGAGGCCACACACGTAAGAATTAATGCCTAATCATAAAAATAAGCACATGATTGATCATTATCTATATGCATAGCTTAGTCATATACAACCATTGATACCAATTTCATTTTGAATTCTGAAACTTTTGTGCTCTATTAGGATGCATTTATTTTAGTTGTTTAGATGAGACTCAAATGATAATATAAATGATTAAATTTTTGTGAGTGGCACCTAATTATAGTATTTCTATATATTTTCTCATTCATAAAAAAATATTTCTCTTGAATTGAAATGGAAAAATAGAGGTAACTTAAATTACTATGGAAATTGTAAGAATTTTGGTGTACGAACGCAAGAGGAGAAGTAGATCTATGTCATCTCCACTTAGTTTTCTTTTTGTTTTTTTTATAATAAAATCAAGTTAGATGTTTCGTTGCTCCTATCGTATAGATCATGTAAAGTCAAATTTTCTTCATGAAAAATTTATTTTAGTTAGATCCGCATCTCTGTGAAACTTATTTTCTATGCTGCAAATATTGTATTAGTTATAACTTATAAACAAAACTTATTTTTTTAAAATATTTTTAATATCAATTTTTTATGTTACAAAATTTATTGTTTATATTTATGAGAAAAACTTTCATGTTTTATAATTCTTATCGATTTTGTGTGGATCACATTTCTCTATATTTTATATTATGGAGGATAAATTTATCTTTTTCATAAAGTTTTCTTATTTATTTTCTTCCGCATTTCAATCTAACCAAACAAGTCAAAAAATATTTTATTCATTCTTTCATTATTTGATTAATCCAAACAACTTTAAATTCATCTTAATTTAAATAATGCATATCTCACTTTTGTTTTTTACTTTAATTTAAATATATTTTTTAATTCTCTTACATTCTTTTCTCTTTCACACCATCAAACTCATCCTAAAAGATGGGAGGAGGATTGTATATCTTTATGAGTTGGGCAAATGTCCACCACCAATGTCTTCTAATGTTGGAACAAGTATTCTTGGGATCCTCAATAAAAAAATAATCTTGAATTCCACATATAATCTAGGTACTCTAGCTGGTTGTGTGTATACTGCAACGGTTGAGTACTAAGGCACTAAGCAAAGCTATCACGAAGGGGATACACATGTGTTTTGACGGTCTCATTTAGAAATTATCTTTTATATAATATATAACTAATTATTAAATCATCATTATTAAAAGAAATTAAGCTTGGTTAAACTTTTCAATTAGTTAGTTATCTAGAAACGAATAGTTTGGGCTATGGCGAAAAAGGAGTGGTTTAAGCCCAATACAAAAACGTATTTCCATATTGAAAATAGATTATTGTATATTTATATAATTAGGATGTAAAATAATATGAGGGAGAGGATCGTGGAATTGTAAAAAACGATGAGGAGCGTCTCTTCTCCGTGGAATTCTCCATCCCTTTCTTTTCATGCTTTTTCAATGTCTTATAATTTATAATCATAGATAGACTAACCATGTTCTACATTTATGTTTCAACTTGTATGAGTTGTGTACCTCAACCAATGACTGGATCCAGAAAATTCTGTTAATAGAGACAGTAAATAATTTATAATATTTGTAAAAAAAATATCACAGACTTTACAAAATAAATAATATTATAACAAAAGAAATCCAAGATACTAAAGTTATGCATGAATGTTCATTAAAGGATCTGTATTTATCTCTCAATAAGCTTTTTTCTATATAAATAATAAGGAGTTGAATCCCTAATGACATGTTAAAAAAACTCCTATATACCAATTATAACTTTGCTAAATCTTGTTGATTGTACACCTCAACATACATGTTATGATGTTGGAGGTTTTTAAAGATGTTTCTATAAAATCAATGTCTTTAAAAATTGAGTGGTACTTTTAAATATATGCATTCCCTCTCTCCTCGCAATCCCAATGCGTCCTAAGTCAGGAATTTGTATTTGATGAGGCCGTAACTATGATTTAGTAATCATCAATGAATGAAATTCACGTATTCTACTAATCTTTCTTCCACTGAATGCATCTACTTTTGAAAGTGAAGTAGTATTTTGTGACAATAATTGCCATCTATATATGTTTTACAAATTCAAGACTAAATTCATACTCCATCTGAATCAAAGTTATTGATATTCTACAAATGTCAAGTCTCAAATTATTTTCTTCCATAGATAGCCATTTAATATGACTTACTAATTATGATTTATTTCATAATTTTCTTTCATCATAGATATTAAATAAGAACATTTTAAACAAAATATGTTATTTGTGAATAATATTTATTTTATTGTAGTTTGGGAAAGATATTAAATATTTCATACAAGTTGTGTGTATCAACCTTAAAAGTTAGTAGTTTTTTTTAGGGAGTATTTTTTTAATTTCTTTCAAAGTATACATTTTTTTTTCTTTCAATAAATTAATTATATTTTCTAATATCTGTCTCAAAATCTTAAATGTTATATATCTGGAACGAGAATTAATATTATTGTGAACTTTTAGGCTCATCGTTAGTGTTGATGTACTTTATTTGTCTTTTAATAACGATAAATAAATATAGAGAATATCTCATTAAGGTAGGTTTTAAAAGGAGTTTGTTATATTTCTATTTGAATGTGTTTATTATAAACATATTTTATCCCTCTATCAATGGAATCAAATGTTATTTTTTATCTCTTTTAATTGTAAAATGATAGGAGTAAAGTAAAATAAATTCCTTCACTTATCAGCAGTGCTTTCATTAGTCCATTCTCCTCTCACACACTCCACCTCCTTCATGCCCTTGCTCCAGTTTGCAATTCAACAATACTTCATATCTCTATGTACGAAAAAAAAATACTTTCATCTCTCTAAACATGTTCAACTAAATTGTAAATTTGAATATGGAAAAATGTGCAGAGTCAGCGGGATTGTTATTGGCTTACTGTTAACTTCTTACTGTTAACTTCTTGCTTAATGTTAAAGCTTGAGTTTTACATATTTTAGTATTTATTTAGCTTTTTTTTCCATGATCTTTCTCTTCAAATGAACACCACCTAAAATTGAGATATTTAGCCGACACAAAAAAAATGGAGAAGACATAAGATAGATAAAATAGTTTGGGAACCGGAACAAAGGTAGGTAAAATAGTTTTCACCGAATCACATGATTATGTTCCCATGACTATGACTTTTCTGTCAATGTGGTTCAAATTAGTAATGCTTCAATCTATAAGAACTGAATTAGCTCCCCAAAAATTTTGTTTCTTGTCTTTTTTTATTTAAAAGCACAAAATTTTGCTGGATAATTAGACTTTGCGTTGTTAAACTACCCAACTTGTTTTCAATTCATCTTTGTGGCCATCATGTATCTGCATTGTAGCTCACAATGACTTTATGTTCATTGTTAGCAGAATGGGTGAAAAGCGCGATTAGACTAAGGACAAGAAGATGCGATAAATCTCTTCTTTCAACCCCTCAGCATCAACTGAATAAATTTAAGAAATAAAAAAAAAGAAGATAAAAAGATTCACCCAGTTTATCACACTCTAATTTCTAATTTCTAATTCAGTCCTTATAGATTGAAGCATTGTCACTATCTTATTGTACACTCTAAATAAAAAAGTTGAAAAGATCCGGCCAATTTTAATTTTCACTATTTTATCACATTCTAAATGAACGATGAACTTAGAAATTAGAAAATGCATGAGTTCGATCAAATCATCATGTATGTTTGTCCAATAGCAAATTCTTTCATTTCAAAGTATAATTGACAACTAGGAGATCTGTATATATAGACAAAAAGATGCCCTCCCATTGTCTTCAATGAATATCATCCATCACAAAGATTACTTTTTTCCTTTTCTTTTTTTTTTTTTTATCAAACCCGTCTCAATGTGTTTTTGGGTCCAAAAATCTATATGTACAGACCTATTTCTTCTCCTCCAGATACAAGTCTCCACCGTTGCCAAGGCCTAATTCATCCAAGGTTGAGCTGCCATCTTCAATACTGTAACAACGACGTGGGGATTTCGTTGCCTGTGAAAATATTGGAGCAGTTAAAAGTGGATCATTTCAATTATATAGAGATCATATGCTGCTAGTTATAATTAATGATCAAGATTTTAAAAAAAAAAACCAGTATATTATTATATTTATGTAAATTTGAGACTCGTTGGTATACACATCTTGTGATTCTATACTGCAATTGAAGTTAGCATGGCATAAACACCTTTAGTTACTTACACCGTTGACAGAAATCATGCCATAGTAAAATAACATGAAGGTTCAATCCAGAAATCAAGTGGATAGGGAAAGAGGCACTCACAAGTCTACAGGATTCAGACGCGTATTCTCCTAATCCAAGTAAGCGTAAGTACCCATAGACATCCTACCAAGGTAACAAAATGACAATTGGTTAGCCATGTATGCAAACTTTCACGGTAATGTAAAATAGACAGTACTACATCCTGTGGTGTTTGTTCCTGTTTTCTTGTTGTTCTTTCTCTGTTTTGGGACGAAAAAGGAGCTGAGATCCATTCCTTTAAACTGAATATTATCCAGAATTTAGTTTTCATCATATTCTAATGCTAATTCTACCTCAAGAGTGTCAGATTTGACAAAGATACGTCCAACGCAACCACCACCCGGTATGTGAAGAGTAATATGAATAGGATTAGGTGCATTCGAATAATCCTGCAATCATGAGGCAGCGAGGTACACACAATTAAGTAGTGCTTTTAGAAACAAAAGTACAAGAAATCCTCCTACCAAATCAATAAAAAATTATAAGGGTAATGTACCCACACACAGGACAGTAAAGGCTAACACTTTTAATGCAAAATTTAAAACCCCTGGTTAGAATTTGAATTGTTGCACCCTCTTTAACACAAGTTTCAGTTACACATCGCGTGTATAATGCATGTCCAATATGTGTCTGAAAGATATCCTTTTTTGAAGTGTATATATGCTTCTTAGCAAACGCCACAAATGCAAAAGAGAAATGGAAACAATAAACAAGAAGGACAAAGTGGTGCTTTTACCCCTAGATAGAAGTAGCAGCCACAATTTGGTGCGTTTTTCTGTTGTGATGACTATTACATGAATTGCAACTACTGAAAACTATGATTGGATTTCATAAAAGATTTCAGTTGTTCAAATGAAAGTTGGAAATCATCACTGTCAACTTAATCATCTATATTTACTAGAAAACAACATATTTATATTAGATCATAAGTATTTTTTTATTTTTTTTCAGTACTTTGGTGATAAAAAAAAGAAAAAAGAAAAAAAGACCACTACCCATACCACTCTGTCTAACCAATCACCTTAGGAAGGCCCCAAAGAATTTGATCTTGGGTGGTCTAATGCACAAACAGTTACACAAAAGTAAGCTTGAGAAACAGTGGTTAATTGAGTTACTTCAACATTTTCATAAGTCAACATAATGAAACAAAAACCTCAAGCATATGTTCCCTTAATAGTGTAAACATTAAACATCAGACACAGAGTACTTGCCTCTGGCACAGGGTAACAATGGATTTGTATTTATATACTTTATAACAATCATATATCTAAGAATAACCGCCATTGATGAATACAGGAAAACCAAACAAACTTAAAATAACTACCCATGCAGGCAAACACATACATGGGGCATGCCATGCAACCTTTAATTAACTTGTAATATTGGCCATCCATAACTTATTCAATGGTTGTTTAGTGTTACGCTTCATATTCACATCATAACCAACAGCGGGAACAAAGACAACAGATCACAAACTCAGCAAATACATTACCATCCAAAGTCGGTCTAAGTACTCCCTTCGTTTATCATCTGGTATGCGAGAATACGGAAGTTTAGGCGGCCGTGTTAATGGATCGATAGCTTTTTGTTTGACAGGGCCCTGCACAAAATTGTGAAAAATGATGTATCATGTCATAAACCTTAATCACACAGCCATCACAGGCAAGAATCTAAATTCTAAACCTATTGTTGTTTCAGCAACCGATTGTCATCAAGAAGTGGACAGATATTGAAATTGTACAAATAAAATGAACATTCAAAAACCTTTGAGGACGAGGACATTGGAAGCTGGCCCCACTTAGCTTTTTGTTTTTTCTGAGAATGACTTGGAAGAATCTTATAGATATAGAAGAAACAACAAAATGGTAAGCAGGGATAATAAATTTTAGAAATAGAAGTGACAACAATATGGTAAACTTCATGCTATGAGTATTATACTTTGGGAACTGCCCATTTCTGCCACGAAGAAGATCCCTCAGTGCCTTCGTCCAACAATTCCGCCTCTGTTTTCTGAGAATGACTTAGAGGAATCTTATAGAAATAGAAGAAACAACAAAATGGTAAGCAGGGATAATAAATTTTAGAAATAGAAGAAACAACAATATGGTAAACTTCATGCTATGAGTATTATACTTTGGAAGCTGCCCATTTCTGCCACGAAAAAGATCCCTCAGTGCCTTCGTCCAACAATTCCGCCAGTGTTTTTTTCTGTTATAGAAAATGGTAAGCAGGGATAATAAATTTTAGAAATAGAAGTAACAACAATATGGTAAACTTCATGCTATGAGTATTATACTTTGGGATATGCTTCCAAAAATTCCGCCACTGTTAAGCCCTTTTGGCTACGATGTTGCTCATTTTGACCTGGGTTTCTAGTCGAAACAAGAATCATACAAACTATTAGTACATAAAATAAATCAAAGAAATTAATTAAACTCGGCTTCTTAGAACATGTTTAGTAAAAAAAAACAATAATTATCATTTATAAAGATTTCAATTTCAAAGGTATGAAAGAAAAATAAAATTAAGAAGCACATTGCCATACTGGAGCGAATCCTTTTCATAAAAGTCTTCAAGAGCTTTATTTAGATTGCTGCCTCCATGTTTCTGCAGACCAGTTAAGCAAAAACTCAGAAAAATATTAAAAAAAATGCACGAAAAAACGAAAATTAAAGTGAGTAGTTACAATATTGCAAGTATCGTAAGTACAAACGAATCGGAGGAGGAAAAAAGAAAGAAAATAGAAAAAGTGTGAGAGTGAGAGAATCATGCTATGAGTATTATACTTTGGGATATGCTTCCAAAAATTCCGCCACTGTTAAGCCCTTTTGGCTACGATGTTGCTCATTTTGACTTGGGTTTCTAGTCGAAACAAGAATCATACAAACTATTAGTACATAAAATAAATCAAAGAAATTAATTAAACTCGGCTTCTTAAAACATGTTTAGTAAAAAAAATAACAATAATTATCATTTATAAAGATTTCAATTTCAAAGGTATGAAAGAAAAATAAAATTAAGAAGCACATTGCCATACTGGAGCGAATCCTTTTCATAAAATTCTTCAAGAGCTTTATTTAGATTGCCTCCATGTTTCTGCAGACCAGTTAAGCAAAAACTCAGAAAAATATTATAAAAAATGCGCGAAAAAACGAAAATTAAAGTGAGTAGTTACAATATTGCAAGTATCGTAACTACAAACGAATCGGAGGAGGAAAAAAGAAAGAAAATAGAAAAAGTGAGAGTGAGAGAATGTGAAGTGGGACCTCTAATTTCTGAACGGCGACGGACAACGGTGCTTCAGTGACTTGCATGAAGTATTCCATCTTCTGCTCCTCTGGCATCGGCTTCGGCTTCGGCATCGGCATCGGCATCGGCATCGTTTGCTCGGTCGATCTGAAAGTGTTTGTGACTTTTTGCAGTGAAAGTGTGTAGTGTTTGTTTGTTATGGTTATGCGCGCTAGCCACAATTTCATTTATAGTTCAACTTTGTGATGTGGGGCCCAACCTCTGAATCCGTTGGACTCGTGCTAACCGTTAACCGTTAACAGTTAGTGCTAACTAACTTCGTGTATTATTAACTAATAAATGTAAAAAAATAAAAGAAACTTCTAAGTCCTATGCTAACACTTTGCACTGTTCTCCACTTGCCACTAATAAACTTCATATTATTAGAAAGATTATTCAAATTAAAAAAAAATGTTTAAAAACCTCAATTGTTTATTTTATTTAAAAAATATTTGGCAGTGTCATATATAAGAAATAAATAAATAAATAATAGGAATAGTTAAATGAGTTAATTTTAGTTAAACTTTGTGATGGGTCGTTGGACTCGTGCTAACCGTTAACTGTTAACTGTAAGCGCTAACTAACTTCGTAAAAGAAACTGTTATGTCTGATGCTAACACTTTGCACTGTTCTCCACTTGCCACTAACAAACTTCATATTATCCAAATTAAAAAAAAATGTTTAAAAACCTCAATTGTTTATTTTATTTCAAAATATTTGGCAGTGCGTCACATATAAGATATAAATAATAGGAATAGTTAAATGAGTTCATTTTAGTTAATAATTTTTCAAGTAATATATTAGTTCGTCGTTGGTGATGATCTTTGGGGGATGTGAGTGGGGCTTTCAAAGACCAATATGTTGACACACGACAATGTGATTCTAGCACATTAGGTTTAAGATAGAGTATAATTGGAATTATTTAAAAATTATGTTATATGTTGTTATTATTTAAAAATTATCGTCTCATACTTGCATAACACATATTAGATTCATCCTTTAACTTTGCTGCAATACAAAAACATGTGGCCAATTCCAGTTCTTTGATATTATGCCTCGTCAAACCAAGGTTTAATTTTTATTGAGCATTCTTATGTTTTTCCCCACTGTTTTCTTCACTTTGTTTATTCACATAGCCAAGGTTTAAGTTTTATTGACTGCTATGCATGTGTGGCCCTTACTTTGGTGTTTATTGTTACTTTTTTTTTTTATTGCTTTTGGGTTTACAAAGTTTCTTGCGAACCCATGCAGGAAAAAATTGTTTCCTGTTTTTGGGTGTTCCATTCAAGTTGTGTGATTATTTGTTATATGTTTTTTTGGGCGGGGTTTTTCCTGGGTTTTTTAATCTAATCCTCTTTCCTTAAATTTTGCAATCTTAGATAGTATTTTATTCATGGTAATATAGGGTACAAAAGAATTTTAAATCAAATAGAAATTGTAAGAGAAAGAGAAAGACTAGACCAAAGAAGCAAAGGAAGAGAGAGAAACACCAAAGATGGGTCTTTGCTTTGGTTGCTTCCGCGTAGACAAACACATGTGCAAGGAAGAAGAGAGATTGACGTTTGAAGAAGCACATGCCAAAGCTGCACCGAAAAGGTTTTACCTTTGTGATTTCTGAATTATTTATTATAGAGACGAGTTTATTTGATTTTATAGTATGGACCCAAAGGTGATCTTTACAAGGAATCGCAAAAATGAAAATATTTTAGTCAAAGGCGTGTAACTATTGTAAGTATATATCATACAACATTCCTTGTTTTCTTCTCCCCATATGTTGTTGTTTGTGGATTGCAAAATTCCATACTGAGTGACAAAATAATGTTTATTTTGTGATTAAGGCAGTATGTTGCATCATTGGCCCGGGCCCTTGTATATTCCTTCTTTTCCTCTCCCCATATGCTGTTGAAACATACTATTATAAAATTTTGCATTGTTGTGGTTACTATCAACATTTTTTCGTCATCTTCCATATTGTGAAAAGTTCCAAACAAATATAATTGATGTGACCTTGATTGTGGTCATCATTTGATATAGGAAAGAATAAAATCTATTGTCTATGATATTAAGATGTTTTTGAGATATTCTAGCACACTCCCTCTAGCTAAATGTTATGAAGCTTTAACCTTGATACAAATGAACAGTAGGGATAACTTACGAAGAGGAGGAAGAAGAGATTTTGCCTACGATATTCCCATGATTCAAATTTGTCTTTTGAATCAAGTTTTGTGATTTTAATTTTGTAGGTTAATTTAGAATACCTTGGTAGAGTTGTGTTCAACACAAATGACGAGAACTGATTCAGACACAACTATCATTGATGACCTGGGTGTTGCTGGATAGGGAGTTGGTGGAATATAAGTAGAAGCTGCAATGCTTGGCTAGGTACAAAAACAGGTTCTCATTTTTTATTCCAATATTACTTCAGGTTATTATTATTATTGTTGTTGTTGTTGTTGTTGTTGTTGTTGTTATTACTCAAGTCAAGTGACCATGACTATACTAGGGTGTTGCCTACGATATTCCCATGGTTCAAATTTGTTTTCTGAATCAAGTTTTACGATTTTAATTTAGAATACCTTGATAGAGTTGTGTTCAACACAAATGACAGAAACTGATTTAGACATAACTATCATTGATGGTATGGATTTTGTTGGATGGGCAATTGGTGGACTAGAAGTAGAAGCTACAATGCTTGGCCAAGTACAAAATCAGGTTTTCATTTTTGATTCTGATAGCAGAAGCTGCAATGCTTGGCCAGGTACAAAATCAGGTTTCCATTTTTGATTCCAATATTACTATAGGTTATTATTATTATTATTATTATTACTCTCAAGTGGTTCTGTTTAGTGGACTGAATAATTGGGTTTGAATATTCTGAATACGACCAATGTATATAGGAGTTGATTATTAAATGGCTGCAAAATTGAGAATTGACGTGCTCATAGTAACCTTTTGATAGTCTGTTTTATTTCTCCATTGCGTGTTTAGTTAGCTCTTGAACACACAAAAATTGTCAAATTGATGCAATGAGTTCGAAGAAGCTCCCGTGTGTTAATTAGGGGAACAACTATCTACTGCCCTTGAAGGATCAAGGATGTTTTGCATTCAATAGTGTTCAATCAAATGAAAAACCAAATGGGAAGTTGCTTAATGGATGTCTAATTGATCCTTGATAGTTTCTAATGCCCAAAGTTTGAATAAATAACATCATTATGATAGTTTGGCCTCTCTGCCATTTTGGTGTTCATTTTACTACATTGGTTTTTGGTACTACTTGCATTGGTCAAGTTAACAGTGGGGCAAGCTGACTATATGTGCTTTTCTTTCTTTTTTTCTCTTGAATTTTGGATGTTGTACATGGTCTAATGCATATTTTGTTTTGGTCCTTGCTGATTAATTGGCTATAATATGTTCATGGTATTGGCAAGATGACCACATACTTCATGACTTTAACTACTGGAAATCTTGCAGACCATACATTACATTGAGTGTGTGTGGGTAACTATAATGAGGTTTTCCATTGGTTACATGATAGGGAATATTGACTTAATAGAATAATCTATGATGCATTGCAGATTCTCAAAAGAGAGCCCATTATGGCATGTACCTGTTGTATCAGAAAAAACTTATGCACATGTATTCTGGATAGGGTTCAAAATTGAAAATTTACACATCACAGGCTACTGTGTTCAAGGAGATGGAAGTTGCTGAATGGTTAAAATGGTGCAGATTAACTATAAATAATATTTTGGCGGAAAAGAAGATGGTAGTTGGATCTGGCTATTCTGATGTATTTGGGAGAGATTTTTATTCAGCTATTCATGCAGCATACTATGGTCCTAAAATTCAGTCCATGGAGCTTCTTCCTGATGTAGTTTGAACAATAACTTTATTATAAATATTAAGATTGCAGTTAAAATATGCTCCACTAGCTCGCTTACCCAACAACCTGTGCATGTGCACAGGTTACAGACTAGTTATTGTTAAAGGGGCACTTTTACTTGTTATCTAGTAAGTGAACGTGTGTCGTCCTTAAAATAATTCTCCACGCAACACAAACCCGAAGCCATGAACAAAACCCATTAAAAGAGGATTGCTTTTAGTTAAAATTAAAATATGAGACATAAATTGCTTGATAAACATCTTAATATATAAGTATTTAATACGACAAGAACAAAAAAGAAGAAGATACAAAAAATATTCACAATTTTTCTCCAGTTGTATGTAATGTGCTCATGAGGTGCCACACACGTAAGAATTAATGCCTAATCATAAAAATAAGCACGTGATTGATCATTATCTATATGCATAGCTTAGTCATATACAACCATTGATGCCAATTTCATTTTGAATTCTGAAACTTTTGTGCTCTATTAGGATGCATTTATTTTAGTCGTTTAGATGAGACTCAAATGATAATATAAATGATTAAATTTTTGTGATCGAGTGGCACCTAATTATAGTATTTCTACATATTTTCTCGTTCATAAAAAAATATTTCAATTTTCTCTTCACTATGGTGTAAAATAGAGCCAGAATTTCCCCCCAAAAAAAACCCCAATATTGAAAATAACATTTTATTTTTTATTTTCAATATTATGTTTCCTATGCCAATAGTATAAAAGCAAAGGATAACGTAAAAATAAATAAAACCTCTTGAATTGAAATGGCAAAAATAGAGGTAACTTATTTTATTATGGAAATTGTAAGAATTTTGGTGTACGAACTTAAGAGAAGTAGATCTATATCATTTCGACTTAGTTTTTATTCTGTTTTTTTTGAAGAAAATCAAGTTAGATATGCTTCTATGCTCCTATCATATAGATCATGTAAAGTCAAATTTTCTTCATAAAAAATTTATTTTAGTTACATCCGCATCGCTGCGAAACTTATTTTCTAGGCTGCAAATATTGTATTAGTTATAACTTATAAACAAAACTTATTTTTTTTAAATATTTTTCATATCAATTTTTTATGTTACAAAATTTATTGTTTACATTTATGAAAAAAACTTTCAAGTTTTATAATTCTTATCGATTTTGTGTGGATCACATTTATCTATATTTTATATCATGGAGGATAAATTTATCTTTTTCATAAAATTTTCTTATTTATTTTCTTTCACATTTCAATCTAACCAAACAAGTCAAGAAAGATTTCATTAATCCAAAAAATTTTAAATTCATCTTAATTTAAATAATGCATATCTCACTTTTGTTCTTTACTTTAATTTAAATATATTTTTTAATTCTCTTATATTCTTTTTTCTTTCACACCATCAAACTCATCCTAAAAGATGGGAGGATTGTATATCTTCATGAGTTGGGCAAATGTCCACCACAAATGTCTTCTAGTGTTGGAACAAGTATTCTTGGGATCCTCAATAAAAAATAATCTTGAATTCCACATCTAACCTTGGTACTCTAGCTGGTTGTGTGTATACTACAACAGTTGAGTACTAAGGCACTAAGCAAAGCCATCACGAAGAGGATACACATGTGTTTTGCCGGTCTTATTTAGAAATGATCTTTTATATAATATATAACTAATTATTAAATTATCATTATTAAAAGAAATTAAGCTTGGTTAAACTTTTCAATTAGTTATCTTGAAACCAATACTTTGGGCTTTGGCGAAAAGGGAGTGGTTTAAGCCCAATACAAAAACGTACTTTCATACTCAAATAGATTATTGTATATTTATATGATTAGGATGTAAAATAATACGAGGGAGAGGATCGAGGAAGTGTAAAAAATGATGAGGAGCGTCTCTGTTCTGTGTGGAATTCTCCATCCCTTTCTTTTCATGCTTTTTCAATGTCTTATAATTTATAATAATAGATAGACTAACCATGTTCTACATTTATGTTTCAACTTGTATGAGTTGTGTACCTCAACCAATGACTGGATCCAGAAAATTATGTTAATAGAGACAGTAAATAATTTATAATATTTGTAAAAAAAATATCACAGACTTTACAAAATAAATAATATTATAACAAAAGAAATCCAAGATACTAAAGTTATGCATGGATGTTCATTAGAGGATCTGTATTTATCTCTCAATAAAAAAATTTCTATATAAATAATAAGGAATTGAATCCCTAATGACATGTTAAAAAACCTCCTATCTACCAATTACAACTTTGCTAAATCTTGTTGATTGTACACCTCAACATACATGTTATGATGTTGGAGGTTTTTAGAGATGTTTCTATAAAATCAATGTCTTTAAAAATTGAGTGGTACTTTTAAATATATGCATTCCCTCTCTCCACGCAATCCCAATATATGCGTCCTAAGCTAGGAATTTGTATTTGATGAGGCCGTAACTATTAGTACTTAAATTTTGTTCGTTCTCAAATTATTGATGTTTTACAAATTCGACTAAATTCATACTCCATCTAAATCAAAATTATTGATGTTCTCCAAATGTCAAGTCTCATAAATTATTTTCTGCCATAGATACCCCATTTAATATGACTTAACAATTATGATTTATTTCATAACTTTCTTTCATCGTAGATATTAAATAAGAACATTTTAATCAAAATATGTTATTTGTGAATAATATTTTTTTATTGTAGTTTGGGAATGGTATTAAATATTTCATACAAGTTGTGTGTATCAATCTTAAAAGTTAGTAGTTTTTTTTAGGGAGTATTTTTTTTTAATTTCTTTCAAAGTATACCTTTTTTTCTTTCAAAATATTAATTATATTTCTTAATATCTGTGTCAAAATCTTAAATGTTATATATCTGAAACGAAAATTAAAAAAATAACTTCTATTCATGTCAATGTCATAAATATCCAAGTGATTTTTTTAACTCGAGTTTGTTACAAATCATCTATTATTATAAGATCTAACATAGAGAATTAATATTATTGTGAACTTTTAGGCTCATTGTTAGTATTGATGTCCTTTATTTGTCTTTTAATAACAATAAATAAATATAGAGAATATCTCATTTAGGTAGGTTTTAAAAGGAGTTTGTTATATTTCTATTTGAATGTGTTTATTATAAACATATTTTATCCCTCGATCAATGGAATCAAATGTTAATTTTTTATCTCTTTTAATTGTAAAATGATAGAAGTAAAGTAAAATATATTCCTTCACTTATCAGCAGTGCTTTCATTAGTCCATTCTCCTCTCACACACTCCACCTCCTTCATGCCCTTGCTCCAGTTTGCAATTCAACAATATTTTCATATCTCTATGTACGAAAAAAAAAATACTTTCATCTCTCTAAACATGTTCAACTAAATTGTAAATTTGAATATGGAAAAATGTGCAGAGTCAGCGGGATTGTTATTGGCTTACTGTTAACTTCTTGCTTAATGTTAAAGCTTGAGTTTTACATATTTTAGTATTTATTTAGCTTTTTTTTTTTAATGATCTTTCTCTTCAAATGAACACCACCTAAAATTGAGATATTTAGCCGACACAAAAAAAATGGAGAGGACATAAGATAGATGCAAAATCAATGAAATGGATAATAAAAAAATAGAACACCATCCAAAGTGAAATACAATTCAAGCTGAAAATAAATATACATCAAGTGCTATGATAGTTACTGATCCAAACCGGAACAAAGGTAGGTAAAATAGTTTTCACCGAATCACTTGATTATGTTCCCATGACTATGACTTTTCTGTCAATGTGGTCCAAATTAGTAATGCTTCAATCTATAAGAACTGAATGGGTGAAAACCGCGATTAGACTAAGGACAAGAAGATGCAACATTTATGTTTCACCAATGACTGGATCCAGAAAGTTCTGTTAATAGAGACAGTAAATAATTTATAATATTTGTAAAAAAAAATATCACAGACTTTACAAAATAAATAATATTATAACAAAAGAAATCCAAGATACTAAAGTTATGCATGGATGTTCATTAGAGGATCTGTATTAATTTATCTCTCAATAAGCTTTTTTTCTATATAAATAATAAGGAATTGAATCCCTAATGACATGTTAAAAAAACTCCTATCTACCAATTATAACTTTGCTAAATCTTGTTGATTGTACACCTCAACATACATGTTATGATGTTGGAGGTTTTTAAAGATGTTTCTATAAAATCAATGTCTTTAAAAATTGAGTGGTACTTTTAAATATATGCATTCCCTCTCTCCACGCAATCCCAATGCGTCCTAAGCTAGGAATTTGTATTTGATGAGGCCGTAACTATGATTTAGTAATCATCAATGAATGAAATTCACGTATTCTACTAATCTTTCTTCCACTGAATGCATCTACTTTTGAAAGTGAAGTAGTATTTTGTGACAATAATTGCCATCTATATAATATATAAATTCCCTCTCTCCACATATGGGGATTGTTGACCCATTCCGACTGTTCGTTCTCAAATTATTGATGTTTTACAAATTCAAGACTAAATTCATACTCCATCTGAATCAAAGTTATTGATATTCTACAAATGTCAAGTCTCAAATTATTTTCTTCCATAGATACCCCATTTAATATGACTTAATAATTATGATTTATTTCATAATTTTCTTTCATCGTAGATATTAAATAAGAACATTTTAAATAAAATATATTATTTGTGAATAATATTTTTTTTATTGTAGTTTGGGAATTATATTAAATATTTCATACAATTTGTGTGTATCAATCATAAAAGTTAGTATTTTTTTAATTTTATTTCAAAGTATACATTTTTTTTTCTTTCAATAAATTAATTATATTTTCTAATATCTGTGTCAAAATCTTAAATGTTATATACAGACCTATTTCTTCTTCTCCAGGTACAAATCTCCACCGTTGCCAAGGCCTAATTCATCCAAGGTTAACCAGCCATCTTCAATACTGTAACAACGACCTGGGAATTGCGTTTCCTGTGAAAATGTTGGAGCAGTTAAAAGTGGATCATTTCAATTATATAGAGATCATATGCTGCTAGTTATATTTATGTAAATTTGAGACTCGTTGGTATACACATCTTGTGATTCTATACTGCAATTGAAGTTAGCATGGCATAAACACCTTTAGTTACTTACACCGTTGACAGAAATCATGTGGATAGGGAAAGAGGCACTCACAAGTCTATAGGATTCAGACGCGTATTCTCCTAATCCAAGTTGCCATAAGTACCCATAGACATCCTACCAAGGTAACAAAATGACAATTGGTTAGCCATGTATGCAAACTTTCACAGTAATGTAAAATAGACAGTACTACCATTTTAAATAGACTGTGGTGTTTGTTCCTGTTTTCGTAAAAAGGAGCTGAATATTATCCAGAATTTAGTTTTCATCATATTCTAATGTTAATTCTACCTGAAGATTGTCAGATTTGACAAAGATACATCGAAGGCAACCACCACCCGGCATGTGAATAGTAATATGAATATGATTATGTAAGTCTTCAAGAGCTTTACTTAGATTGCCTCCATGTTTCTGCAGACCAGTTAAGCAAAAACTCAGAAAAATATTAAAAATAAAGAAAGAAAATAGAAAAAGTGCGAGAGTGGGAGAATGTGAATTGGGACCTGTAATTTCCGAACGGCGACGGACCACGGTGCGTCAGTGACTTGCATGAAGTATTTGATCTTCTCCTCCATCCGCATCGGCTTCGGCATCGTTTGCTCGGTCGATCTGAAAGTGCGTAGTGTTTGTTTGTTATGGTTATGCACGCTTGCGACAATTTCATTTATAGTTCAACTTTGTGATGCAGGGCCCAACCTCCGAATCCGTTGGACTCGCTAACTGTTAACCTCAATTGTTTAAAAACCTCAATTGTTTATTTTATTTCAAAAATATTTGGCAGTGTAATATATAAGAAATAAATAAATAAATAATAGAAATAGTTAATTGAGTTAATTTTAGTTAATAACTTTTCAAGTAATATATTAGTTCTCCTTGGTGATGATGATCTTTGGGGGATGTGAGTGGGGAGTAATCATCACCTTATAAGTCGGTTTTGTAGGATTATTTTTTAAGTGGTTGTGAAGTGAGATTAATTAACTTGTCATAATTCCTAAGATTCAACTTAATAAATTTAAGAAATAAAAAAAAGATACAAATGATCCACCCAATTTTTTTCCCACTAATCTAAAAAATAAATCTTTTCACTCTTTATCACTCTGAATGACTAATGTAGAAATTAGAAAACGAGTTCGATGAAACGACCATGTATGTTTGTCTAATAGCCAATTCTTTCATTTCAAAATATAATACTTGACAAGTAATAAGATTTGTTGGCAAAAAGATGCCCTCCATTGTCTTCAATGAATATCAATCGTCCACTTTTCTTTTTTCTTTTTTATCAACTGTCTCAAAAGTTTTTTTGGGGTCCAAATCTAAATTGTACAGATCAAGATACTAAAAAGTCAGGAAAAAAAGAAGAAGAAGATCAGGACACTACAAGGAAAATAGGTGAGACTAAATCAACTCTAGAAATAAAGCTTCATTGTTTTTGCTAAGGCCTACTTTATTGAAGGTTGACGAGCAATCGTTAATACTATAGGCACGATGCGGTTATGACTTTACCTGTTAAAAAATATTGGAGCAATGATAGCATATGATGGTTAAATATAATTAATGATCAAGATAATTGTCCCCATACTACAAAAATTGTATCCGATGGAAATGCATTACATACTTAAACCCAAGGGTAAAAAAAACTAAGTGCCATCATCTAAGCCTTTGTCAGTTTTCGTAAAAAACCTTAACAATCACTAAATTAGTTATAGGATATATTATCAAACTACTACAAGTTTAATGCATTCCCAAGTATTAGTTACACATCAATTGGAACCAGCATAATTCATGGCATGCATGCATCAAGAAACAATAGTCACTGAGAAAGTTGTTTAAATCATATACTTTAAGCATGAAGTTAATGTTGGAAATAATCAAAGTCCCACATCGACTAACAATACAACCATATTAGACTTTATAAGTGAGGGGCAGCCCTCACCCCTTAAACTAGCTTTTGGGGTTAAGATAGACCCAAACTCACCCCTCACCCCTCGCTTGTGGTGACAAGAACCTACCATTTAATGTTCACGCATCAAGTCCAAGAAGTGCTTGGCGTGAGGGGGTGTGCCATTGGCTTTTCTTTAGAAGAACTTCTAAGGAAAAAATGAGATGAGTTTCTCCATAAGTTAAAATGAGCTCTTGGAAAGCCTAACTTCTTTGTTGTCAAGCATTTTCCTCAATTCCTGCAATCACAAGCCACACACAATTCAGTCGTGCTTGGCTCTAGCCACATCTTATAATGGATTTGTATTTATATAGTTTATAATGATGATATATTTAAGAATCACCACCATTTACAAGTACAGGAAAACGATACAAACTTAGAATAACTACCCATGCGCACAAAATTATGACAAATGATGCATCATGTCATAAACCTTGATCACACAACCATCACAGGCAAGAATCCAAACCTGTTGTTGTTTCAGCAAGCGAGAGTCATTTAATAATTGTGACATAGAAGTGGACAGACATTGTGCCTTCGGATCCACATTTTGTTCTGGATGATGTTGCAGATTAGGCAAGGATGAAATATTGTGACAACTGTGATTGGAAATTTCACCAAAAAGTGCAGTTTCAGCAAACAATGCTTCGCTAAGCTCTTCAGAAGAACTACCATCCCACTACATTGTGAGATGAAAGAAATATATGTTTGAGATTAAAATTTAGTCCAAAGATTTGATTGGAAGAAGCAACTATTGAAATACTTTTACAAACTACAATCTAAGCATGCACTTATAGTTATAAAATAAAAACCACATTCAAAAAATGAAAAAATTGAATAAATTGATAACTGAAATTTATTATTTTTTTATTAATTTATTACATTATAAGGGTTTTATTTATTAAAAAAATTACTCAGCAAAAAAAGTGTGTTATTACACTTAGTAATTTATTTTATTATTTTGTCTTAACTATTAAAACTAACTTTATCTTTTTTTAAAGCATGGATATCATACTGTTAAAAGTAACCAAACTAAACTCCTAGTCATAAAGATCATCAATGTGAATATTATCATTTTTAATAAAATATTCTTCACAACTAAAAAATAAAACCTTTGTTAATATACTTACAGAACTCAACTATTTATCAAATTGTTGAAGTTTGTTGGCTAAATTATCACATTTAATTTTAAAAAATTATCTTTTATCATTCCAACTTCATATTTTTTAAGAGCTCATAATTTACCTCTCTTGTTATATTTTGTCTTCCCATTTTTTTCATCTCAAAATTTCAACCTTCAAATGTAGGACCCAGTTTTGACCCTAAAAAAATGAGACGGAGGAAGGCATCCAAGGGGAGGGAGGGATGGGGTTTAGATTGAAGAAGTGGGGTGGGAGAGGAAAGTCAAACAAAGAATTTAGGGATTTTTAAACTTGTGAATCTATTTTAACATGTCCCACTTTGACTTGCCAAAACATGGGTTAAGGAAAAAAAAATGAGACTAATAGAGGAAACATACAATCCTAGCTTACACAAGGAAACATATAATCCTAGCTTAAATGTTACATAATAGAGGAAACATATAATCCTAGCTTAAATTATTTGACAGCGGAGCATTACTTTCCTTTCCTTATTTTTCCTTCCACATATATTATATTTATGAGCATATATATTACATATCTGAGAATATGATTTGATTTCATTTTATCCTCCTAGGTTCTAGGTCATTCTATTCCCATTATACACACTATAAATAATGCAATCATTGCTATTATTGAACGAAGAATTTTATACCAATTGTATTTGCCTCATTTCCTTTAGTTTTCTGTTATGGTATCAAGAGCCTTCTAAGCTTCCCATCGCCATCTTCCTGTGGCTACCTCCGGCTCATCTGGTGAGGACGATCTTACTCCACCACCACCACCACCTTCCTTGTCTCACATCACAATGGCCCAATACCAACAATTCATGAATCTTCTCAGCAAATCCTCTGGACCTTGTGGTGCAAGCTCAGAGACTACTCTTACACGAGCCAACCTCACTCATTCTAACCCAAATCAAATTCACAATTCTGGTTTTGGTAGTCATTTTTTTTCTATTCCCACCACACACACACCTAACACTCTTAGTTCACACACTGCACCATGGTTAATTGATTCTAGAGTCACAGACCATATAACTTGTTCCTTAGATTATTTTTATACATATTCTACAATTGTCCACTTTCCCATGTCGTATTATTTTTTCTAGTGATCTTTCTAAAATTTCTTGTGAAATACAGGACCTAAGCACGTTGAAGACAATTGGTTTGGCTGACTTGAAGGAAGGCCTTTTTCACTTGATAGTTGGAAAGGATAAAAGCCCATCTACCAACAATATCACCACCACCAACACCAATACCTCCAAGCTTTGGCATTTTAGATTAGGTCATTTATTTGGTAATCGTCTTAATGTCTTAAACCAACAATTCCCTTTTATTTCAAAAGATTCTAATGAAATTTGTGACATTTGTCATTTAGCTAAACAAAAACGATTTCCCTATTCTCTTAGTTTGAGTAGAAGCTCTAAAATTTTTGAGTTGATTCATATGGATATTTGGGGACCATTTTCTAAATCATCAATTCATGGACATAGATATTTCTTAACTATACTTGATGATTTTAGTAGATATACTTGGGTGGTTTTATTAAAATCAAAAAGTGAAGTGAAAACACATGTTCAAAATTTTATTAATTTGGTTGAAAATCAATTTGAAACAAAAATTAAATGCATTCAATCCGATAATGGTCCTGAATTTTTTCTTAAAGTTTTTTTTTCTTCAAAGGGTATAATTCACCAAACTAGTTGTGTGTATACCCCTCAACAAAATGGAAGAGTGGAACGCAAACATTAACATATCCATAATATAGCTACGACACTTGTGTTTCAATCTAAAATTCCAACAAATTTTTGTCCTATGCTATAAAACATGCCATTTTCCTCATAAATCGCGTTCCCTCTCCTGTTATTTCTTATAAAACACCATTTGAGCTTATATACAAAACTCACCCAGATTTTTCTATGATCAAAGTTTTTGGTTGCTTATACTATGCATCAACTCATAATCAAACTCACAAGTTTCAACCTCGTTCAAGAAAAGGAGCATTCTTAGGTTTTCAAAATGGTACCAAGGGATATGTTGTTTTAGACATTAACACAAGAGAAATATTCATTTCCAGAAATGTTGTTTTCCATGAATCCTTCTTTCCTTTCCACACAAACCAAAACCTCTCTACTAGCGAAGCCCAACCACATTCACATATAGACCCAATTTCACATGCACTACATATAGACCCAATTTCATATACACTACCCACACCACCTCAATTTACCCCATCCACACCTATCACAACAAACCCTGAACCAACAATTCCTCAACCCAATGGCTCACCATCACCTTTCCCAAATCCTTCAACTCCTCCTACAATCGACACACCAAATCCCAACATCATTGATCGACACATCCAAGAGCTATCATCTAACCATGCTTTACCACGTCCCTCCAACCGCGACACTCATCCTCCTTCTTACCTTTCTGATTATCAGTTTCAAATTCCTTCCCTCAAGTATGCTAAATCCTCATCAACATGCACGAACCCACCAATTTTCATGAAGCTGTGAAACATCAATGTTAGCGTGATGCCATGAAATGTGAGATCAAGGCTCTACAGTTGAATCAAACCTGGGACATTGTTCAAACCCCTTCTCATCTACGACCAATTGGGTGCAAGTGGGTATATAAAATCAAACGACTACTTAATAGCAGTATTGTGCGTTACACGACTCATCTTGTTGCAAAAGGATACTCTCAAATTGAGGGCATAGATTACTTTGAAACCTTCTCCCCTGTTGTTAAGATGACCATGCCACTTTTAGAGTTGTTATTGCTCTAGCATCGATTAATCAATGGCACCTCCATCAATTAGATGTTAGCAATGCTTTCTTACACGGGGACCTCGGGGAGGACGTTTACATGAGGATCCCTCTTGGCTTGCTTGGTTACACATCAAGTCAGAGTTGCAAATTGAAGAAATCACTCTATGGATTAAAGCAATCCAACAGACAATGGTATGAAAAATTATCTATTCTATTGCTGACTTGTGGTTATTCACATGCCCATGCTGATCATAGTCTATTCATCAAGGCTCATAATTCTGAATTTACTGCTTTAATTGTATATGTTGATGACATTGTGCTGATCGGTAATTCCCTTGCTGAGATTGAACGCATTAAGCATATTCTTCACACTAATTTTCACATTAAGGATTTGGGGAAACTGAAATATTTTTTGGGGATTGAAGTTGCACATTCTCATAAAGGAATTTCATTATGCCAACGTAAGTATTGTTTGGATTTACTGAAAGATTCAGGTATGCTTGGGTGTAAGCCATCCTCCACTCCTATGGATAGTTCTCTTCGACTCCATAATGATTCCTCTGGTTTTCTTGATGATCCCCTATCTTATAGACGCCTAGTTGGAAGACTGGTCTATTTGACAAGCACACGCCCTGATATTGCCTTTGCTACACAGCAACTAAGTCAATTTATGTCCAAACCAACAAAACCCCATCATGCTACAGTTGTCCGCGTTCTTCGATATCTCAAAGGGTGTCCAGGCAAAGGATTATTTTTTCCAAGGACTTGCTCTGGTCATCTACTTGGGTTTAGTGATGTTGATTGGGCAACATGTATTGACTCTAGGTGCTTTATTACTGGTTATTGCTTCTTTATAGGCAATTCGCTTGTTTCATGGAAAACCAAGAAGCAAACTATAGTATCATGTTCCTCTTCTGAGGCTGAATATCGAGCACTTGCTTCTGCAACTTGTGAATTACTATGGCTTTCTTACCTTCTAAGAGATCTACGAATTCCTCTTTTAAAGACTCCCGTACTTTACTATGATAATCATAATGCTCTTCACATTACTGTCAATCCAGTCTTTCATGAACGCACCAAACATTTGGACATTGATTGTCATCTAGTCTGTGAAAAGTCCCAAGCTGGACTCATGTTACTGCTCCTAGCCCCTTATTCAAATCAACTTGCGGATATATTCACAAAGGTTCTCCCTCCTCAATCCTTCAACACCAATCTTTCCAAGCTGCAGTTACAAAACATTTTTGCACCTCCAGCTTGTGGGGGGCTAATAGAGGAAACATATAATCCTAGCTTAAATGCTACGTAATGGAGGAAACATATAATCCTAGCTTAAATGCTACATAATAGAGAAAACATATAATCCTAGCTTAAATTATTTGACAGCGGAGCATTAGTTTCCTTTCCTTATTTTTCCTTCCATATCTATTATATTTATGAGCCATATACATTACATTTATAAGAATATAATTTGATTCCATTTTATCCTGCTAGGTTCTAGGTCATTCTATTCCCATTATACAGAATATAAATAATATAATCATTGCTATTATTGAACGAAGAATTTTATACCAATTCTATTTGTCTCATTTCCTTTAGTTTTCCGTTAGAGACACACCAATCCGTTAACCTGTTTTTTTAATAAGTATTTAATATTTATTTTGATATATATATATATTATTAATTTTTTATTTAATTTATTTTTTGTCTAAATAAGTTATTATTCAAAATTTAATGTAATACATTTAATTTTTTTAGTAAGTATTTATTATTTAATATTAATTAAAGATAAAATTAACTAAAAACATATTTATTATTTTATTTCTTTTTTAATTTTTTTTTTGTTTTCGATTGGTTAACGCATCAACCCAAACATATATGGGACAAACTTAAATTTTTAACTCACTTTTCTTATGGGGAACAAGGTGGATCAACATGTTTCTTTTATGAGTTGGGACATATTGACCCATTTTATCACCCCTGCAGAGGATGATTAAAAAAAAGGAGAGCTGAGGTTTCTAGATGGGAGAGTGGATAAAATAGGAGGAAAGTTACTAGGAAAAAATGAGAGGTTATGATATTGAGATAGATGAATCCATTAGGGTACTATGATTTTTCTGTATTCTTAACACGCAGTTGACATTTCTTTGACAAAGTAATATAAATGTATCGGATTATAATATGTTATATAACTGTACGAACACTCCTAATTTTCATGCACAAAACATTCTCTCAAGATCTGTCAAAATTCTATGAGGAATAAATGAAGTACACCATCCGGAAGATGTTGATTTTCATCAAAAGACACGTTTTATTGTTGCAAACCTACTATGATGAAAAACGTGAATTTCCTGTTAAATTACAAGACATGTTAACCTATAAATATGAACTTTGTATGAAAAAGGAACATGCATTTAATGTAAGTATTAAATGCTCCAATGGACTCAAGGCTTGAGAAGGGTGAGGTGAAGAACAAAATGAAAAATCTAACCGCTATGAGACAACAAATACGTGAAGATGAATACTATATATAGAAAAAGTTTTGAAGAAACAAGACATGAATTATCTCACAAACATATTATTTCATTCTTTTTTTGTAAAATTTTCTGTAAATCTTTATATAGATATTAAGATCTTAAAACAGTTTGTATATCTTGAAGAAAAAAAGATTAAAAATACGTGTTGAGTGATTTATCATTTTATAAGACGATCACAAATTTAGTCCGTATATAAACCTTCAACAAATCTTGTTTATTTGTTTAGAGTCAATAATGACTTGATAAGATAAAAAATATTGAATTTAAGATGAGCTTGAACTAAAACATGCATTGTATTTGATTCTCATTTGCAGGAAAAAATATATAAGATCAGGGATATACACAAAAGGCATTCATTGTATAAGCTAGCTTAAGAATGGAGTAAACTAATTACCATAACAAAGTGGATTAAACTATTTTATCCGGTGGATAGCGATCAGTGGTTTAAAAAACCGAATGCATCAACCTCTTCATGTGTATATGTTGCCACTCACTTGCCAGAGTAAGATGTAAACAACACAATTTTTTTTTAGAGAGAATAAACAACACAAGTTCATGCTGATATTTCGGGGAAAATTTTGAAAGCAGTAAGTGCTGCAAATACCAAAAAACTTAATGGGCATCCATGCATTACACTTACGCTAGTTTTTTTTTTTTTTTTTAGATTCCAGTGCTTGAATATCACATTATACATTCAATAAACACAACTACATTCACATAACCACTACTAAAAAATAGGTTTTTTACGACGTCCCTTCTATGACGGTCGTGAGAAAACCGTTTTAATTAATAATGCGGTGGCATTACCGTAAATATAAGCATTTCTGGAATGAACTCTACGACGGTTGCATTAAAGACGTCTTAGAAAGCACGGTCTAGTGGCATTTTTGAAATTAAATGAAAGATGATTTAAGACGGTCCTATCATAAACACGTCGTTGTTTTAATATATATATTTTCAATAAAACCCTACTCAGTCTCGTGTAACGCCGCACCTCTCCTTCTCCCGCTCGAAGCCTCTCAAGTTCTCCAGAATAATCAAAGCAGCAGCCGCCGATGACGACACCATAGAGGCACCAGCAAAAGAAGAGGCTGCATCGGTTGGGTTCACCCCACCAAAAAAAATGTACTAATTTCTGTTTTGTTAGGCAAAAATTCCATATTTTTATTTTTTGTCGAGAGGGAATTTTCTTGCTTTTATATTTTCTCTGCTTCATGTTGTTGGGGATGTCTGTGAGATGAACATATAAAGTTGAGATTTTTTCAATTATCTTCAATTTAGCAAGTTTAATTTTGTGCCCTCAAAATTCCCTTTATCTTCCTGTTTTCGATCTCTCTAACCCTTTCCAAAAGATGCTTCCTGGCTAGGTACAGAGAGCCACTTGGTATTTGTCTTCCCGTTTTTGATCTCTCTAACACTTTAGAACCGCTTAAGGTGTACCTGGCTAGGTACAGAGAGATAATTTTTCTTTTTTCTTTTGCTTCCTTTTTTCTTGGTATAGTTTTCGATGGTTTCTATCAAATTTTGTTTTTAGTTGATTTAAATACATCATAAGGATATATGTTAGAACATGAGGAGACAATTGAAATAATCTAAATTAAAGTTGTCTGATACATCTAGCTCTCTTGAAATGTAGAATCCAGATATACATACAAAAGACAAATTTATTCTTGAGTAAATTACACTAACTATGAGGTTTTGTGAAATCACACAAACTTCCTAGTTTTCATTTCCTTTTCCCTCTTGAGGTGCGGTTTGGTGTTTGGTTAGATGAACTGGGTGGGTGGGAAACCTTTTAAACTACTGGATCTGTACAATTCTTATCCTCCTCCCTTCATTTATAATTATTTGGTTGGTGATTTTCGAAAGATGCTTCCAATTTTGTGCCCTCAAAAGTGTAGCATTAGGCTGTAAATTTGACTCATTTTAGTATAGTTTTAATGCTGTTGTTTCACATTAAACAGTACTCATTTAGTTAAGTTGATATCCTAGGACATTGTATATCTCTTGGGCTGGAAGAAAATTAAATTAATGAAGGTGGTGTTACTTGTCATCAGAGTACTTGGCCTGGGACTTTGTGGCTGGTGGCAGGAATGTATTGGCCTCCATCTCCATAAGAAGCTATAGTTGCTGCATTACTTGTGATCAATTGTATGCTTTTCTACTCTTGTAACTAATGCTTCTACTTTTCTTTTATGTGCTCTTTGAATGATGTGTTTTTTTTTCCTTCAAGTAATGTTTGGCTTGCTCTGCCTAGCATATGCATTACTTGTGCCGTGTTAGCAAACAACCTGTAAGTATATTTATTTATTAACAAGTGATTAATTGAATTTGATTATATATATACTATCTTGAAAGATTACTCAAATTTGAAAATTTTGGGTACATGCCATGATGATTTGATGCTCCTACATGTGAATAAAGAGTGTGCACAATTTTAATAGGAAACTTACTTGTGGTTTTTGAAGCAAATCTGTAGGTTACAAAAGGAAATATTACAGTGCTACTTGTTATTGGCAATAGAAAAAAAAACTAGCTTTGAAGTACAACTATGTTTACAGAATGGTATCATCAGCCTTCTTTTAGAATCTGCACTCTGTCCAAATGCCAATGCTATGGACAAGTTTGAAAGTATATATATTGTGCTTCCTATGTTTGTTGTACATCTCTAAAACACTTGTGTTGCAACTTTGACAGTGATAGTGGACAATTGTGTGCAATAAAAGAAGTCAGGGTTGTCTGTGATGACCAATCATCAAAAGAGTGCCTCAAACAACTTAATCAGGTAATTCTATTATTTTTAAAGTTTTATGCATGTTGCCTTAAGCCTTCAATACTGTTGCCTTAAGTCTTCATTTGTTTTAGAGGGGCTAACATTCTAGTTGATCCTAATGGTGAAATCAAGCTGACAGACTTTGGAATGGCTAAACATGTAAGTTTATTTGCTTTTAGAGAATGAATTACTTTTGCTTAGTTGAAAAGTTATTGCTTCTGGTAAAATAAATTGCTTTATTGTTATACACTTGTATTTTAATTAAAGTATGTTAATAGGTTACATTTTGATTTTAAGATAATTTTTAGTTATAATTTATTAATTTATTTTAATTAAAAAAATAAGAAAGTATAACTTAACAAATCTTATAAACATTTATTTGTTAGGTCAGAAATTCTATTTGTTTTCCAATCAATTGAATTAAAAACTAATCACAGTAAAAATTAAATACACATTTTTTTCACTAATTAAATCATTCTCTCCGGTATGATTATATTACTATAATTCAATTTCAAAAATTTACACAAACAATTAAAGGAATATATAATATTTTTTGAAATATTATTTGTGGATTTTCCTTTTGGGTGATGGGCCTGCTTGTGACTTGTGTTCATTGGATCAAAGGC
Organism: Glycine soja; assembly: GCF_004193775.1. Taxonomy (NCBI): domain Eukaryota; kingdom Viridiplantae; phylum Streptophyta; class Magnoliopsida; order Fabales; family Fabaceae; genus Glycine; species Glycine soja. Next base: position 1,164,723 of record NC_041004.1, read on the forward strand.
CCCCGTCAAACATGATTGAGTTGAGCTATTAGCAGTATGTGTATGGCTATTATTTGTGTACGGCTATTATTTGGTTTTCCTCTTGTGTATTTGTGTATGGCTATTATTTCTTTGTTAATTAATCAAATGCACAAGCTATTAATAGTTTTAGTATTGTGAATTTGGTTTTCCTCTGCTTGTGTATTTGTGTATGGCCATTATTTCCTTGTTATTTAATCAAATGCACAAGCTATTAATAGTTTCAGTATTGTTTCCATTCTTTTCTTTTACATAAGTACGTAACCTCATGGCTGGGGCCAAATTTGTATATAACCTTTCCTCCATGACAAGTGATGAAAAGAAAAAAAAAAGTTGGATTAATTAGGATTTTAGTCCCTCAAATTTTAATTTTTGGTCCTTCAAGTTTTTTTGGGTAATTTTCAGTTTTTCCTCAATTTTTCTTAGTATTTTTAGTTCCTCTAAATTTTTCTCTATTTTTAGTTCCTTGTTTATTTTTATTTCTTAAAATTAATTCATGTTTTGTCTATTTTTAGCCCCTTATTTATTTTATATTTGAGAGTAATTTTGAACAATAAAAATAAATGAGGGATTAAAAATAGACAAAAAATTTAGAGGGACTAAAAGTGATGTCAAAAAAATTAATAAAAGACTAAAAGTTATTATAAAAAATTTGAGGGATTAAAAATTAGAAGCTAAAAAACTCGAGAGATAAAACTTAGGTAGAAGCTAAACTTTGTATTAAGTAGACAAATTCAATCATTTAACTTAATGTCCAACTTTTTTCCTTACTCAAAGTTAAAGTTTGTTTTAAAAATATATTTTGTCTTTGAAACTTTTTACGACTAATTAAGTACCCAGGCTAATGTTAAAAAAAAATTAGGACAACTTTTATAATGTTTATTAGTTTTATTACAAATAATATAACTAAATAAAAAGTTATTCTCCAAAATTGACCTTGGTTTGGATATGTTATAAATTTTTAACTCATGTTTTGTCTACCTGCAAATTCAAACCTTTTATTTTTTTAATTCACGTTTGATTCCACTTGCTGCAATATAAAAACAGGAACATAAGATTAAGAGGGTCAAAGTTCAAAAGCGTATTCTAGGAAAAAAGACTCAACAGGAGCACACAAAAGTAAAATAAGAGCACGGTGCCCAAACTAACGCTCTGTCTCTCTCTCTGCACGCTTATATTCACTTCCTCTTTAATTGATTCACCTTCCTTACTTTTATTTTCTTTCTCTGCTCTCTCTTTAATTTGTCTCTACGTTGAAGTGAATTGCTTCAAGTCCAAAAATGGAGCAGTATGAAATTCTTGAACACATTGGAAGAGGTTCCTTTGCTTCAGCTCTACTTGTCAGACACAGGCACGAAAACAAAAGGTGAGCCCACTCACTCTTATCGTGTTTGTCTCATGTTTCCTTATTCTCACTCACACTCATGAAAAACTTGCATATATATAATTTTTTTTCATTATTATGTTGTTATTTTTTGTGTTTGTAAAATTAGGTATGTCCTTAAGAAGATACGTCTTGCCCGCCAGACTAACATAACTCATAGATTTGCTTACCAGGAGGTAATACTAACATTAACACCACCTTTTTAGGTTTTATTCTTTATATTATTCACTATTGCATTTCATTTTTAATATTTGTTGCTTTATGTTTTAAAATGCGGAATGGGGTGCTTACTTTTTTTCTTTCTATGCTAACTAAGGGTGCATTTCATTATGTTGGTTAATTTATATATAAATAGGCACCGATGTATGAATATGTTTAGAAAATAAAGCTTTCTACATCGGTCGTAAAAGGACCGATGTAGAACATGTGATAAACAAAGTCGTTTATCTGCAGGAAGCGATGTAGAGATCATAACTTTCTACATCGGTCATAAAAGGACCGTCGTAGAACACGTCATAAAAGAAGTCGTGTCTACAACACCATCGATGTAGAAAATCACGTGTTTCTAAGACGGTCCTTTTACGACCGTCGTAGAAATCCGTCCTCTACAACGACACTCGTTTCAAAGACGGGCGTCAACCCGTCTTTGAAATACATTTTCCACCGATGTAAAATGAGATTTTTCTAGTAGTGAACACCTAAGCTCAACATCCCTGATCAGGCTAAAAAAAATCATACTATTTGAATAATGCACTCATCGGTTCGCGCTTGCGTTACTATGAGGGGGAAAATAAGAATTCCTATATATAGAAAATAAATAAAGTAGAAAATGCACTTATAATCAATTAATTATTTGATAAAGTGTATATGACATTATTTTTAATTGTGTAGGTACACTGAGTGTAAATTGATTATTCGAAAATACCATCGGTTAAGCAGGCAAGATGGAATGAATACTTTTGGATTTTTATACTCTAATTTCAAGTTTTGTCAATTGTCAAATGCTTGTTCAAACATAGTGATTCATAGTACTTTAATTATCGAAAGAAAAAATTGTTATTAACTCGTCTAATGTTGATTGACTTCATGCATTAATTCTTATCTATTGGAATAAAGAAATCCAGTTCTTATCCAAATACTAGGTTTTTGTTGAACTTTTCTAGATTTCCTAGATAGCATCAATCATAGAGTCAACTATTGATTATGGGTTCAATTTATTTTTTCACCTTTATTGGTATTTAATTTCAATAGTGTGTAATTTATTGGTATTTAATTTTCTTAACTGATTATGGGTTCAATTTATGTTTTCACCTTTATTTTAAAATTGAATTTCAATAGTTTATTAAGAAAATCATTAATAATAAAATAATACTCCATATCTAGTTCTCTAGTTATATAGTTTTGTATTAGAATATAGTTTATATAATTATATATTTAAAAATAATTATTTATTGTTAATTTTAATTATATAAACATAAACGACATTAGTGTATAAAGGAAAAGGAAAGATCAATATATCTATATACTATTTATAAAAGAGAAGTCCATCCAAAATTTCTATTGTGCCCCTGCTTAGAAATTAGACAGCTGTCCCTTTTAATGGTTTTTTGGTCATTTTAGATGTCCAGTTCCCACACCTTTGGTTGTGATAGGTGTTTGCTGAGTAATCCAGTTTTTACTGTTTTGTTGTGCCACGTGCTTCGCCGGTTCTTCTGCATTGTGTTACCTTTTTTCCTTCATTTTGCACCTTTTTTTTAGTCCTTTGCTAACTTTCATGCTTTGTTTTTTACTGACCTCCGTTAGTTTTTCAGTTTGGCTTTCCTGCGTTTTTCGGTTTGGTTGTGAGAAGTAAAGGTGGTTCTTTTGTCTTTTATTCATTCGCGTTTATGGATTCTTATCTTTTTCCCCACTGCTTTCTTCACTTTGTTTATTCACATAGCTAAGGTTTAATTTTTATTGAGTATTCTTATTTTTTCCCCACTATTTTCTTCACTTTGTTTATTCACACAGCCAAGGTTTAATTTTTATTGACTGATATGCATGTGTGGCTCTTACTTTGGTGTTTATTGTTACTTTTTTTGTTGCTTTTGGGTTTACAAAGTTTCTTGCGAACGCATGCAGAAAAAAATTGTTTCCTGTTTTTGGGTGTTCCTTTCATGTTTTGTGATTCTTTATTATATGTTTTTTTGGGCAGGGTTTTTCCTGGGTTTTTTAATCTAACCCTCTTTACTTAAATTTTGTAATCTTAGATAGTATTTTACTCCTGGTGATAGAGGGTACAAAAGAATTTTAAATCAAATAGAAATGGTAAGAGAAAGAGAAAGCCTAGACCAAACAAGCAGAGGAAGAGAGAGAAACACCAAATATGGGTCTTTGCTTTGGTTGCTACAGCGTAGACAAACGCATGTGCAAGGAAGAAGAGAGATTGACGTATGAAGAAGCACATGCCAAAGCTGCACAGAAAAGGTTTTACCTTTATCCATTCCTCAATTTTTCATTTTTTATTAATTCAATTTCATTAATATTCTCAATTCCTGCTAAAAATTAAAATTCACGGATTTGGGTTTTTATTTGTATACCCACATGGCGAGTGTAGGTGGTGATAACAAAGAAAATCATTTTTCTTTTAGGAAGCGTTAACTGTCATACGGTCACATTGTTGGTGAAACGGGTTGTAAGTTATGTATTTGGTGAAATGCCTAAATGAAGTTTTAGTTTTTAATCTTAAAAATTCATGTGTGCTGATTTTGGGATACCTCCCTGTTTATGATTTCTGAATTATGTATTATAGAAACGAGTTTATTTGATTTTATAGTATGCACCCAAAGGTGATCTTTACAAGGAATCGCAAAAATGCAAATATTTCAGTCAAAGGCGTGTAACTATTGTAAGTATATATCATACAATAACATTCCTTGTTTTCTTCTCCCCATATGTTGTTGTTTGTGAATTGCAAAATTCCATACTAATTGACAAAATAATGTTTATTTTGTGATTGAGACAGTATGTTGCATCATTGGCCCGGGCCCTTGTATATTCCTTCTTTTCCTCTTCCCATATGTTGTTGAAACATACTATTATAAAATTTTGCATTGTTGTTGTGGTCACTATCAACAATTTTTTCATCATCTTCCATATTGTGAAAAGTTCCAAACAAATATAGTTGATGTGGTCTTGATTGTGGTCATCATTTGATATATGAAAGAATAAAATCTATTGTCTATGATATTGAGATGTTTTTGAGATATTCTAGCACACTCCCTCTAGCTAAATGTTATGAAGCTTGAACCTTGATACAAATGAACACGAGGGATAACTTATGAAGAGGAGGAAGAAGAGAATTTGTCGGGGTGATCCTTAGAAGAAATTTCCCAACAATCAGTGATACTCTGCAAGAACTTAAACTTCTATAACATACAGTATAAAAACTTAGGAGACCCAAAAACTTGAAAATATGATTTGTGATTGTGAATTATATTTGAAAATATAATTGTTCTTTCTTCAAATTATGTGTTTCACATAATCAGAGTAGTTTTAGTGTTTTTCTTAATTTATAAGCATATTCTACTAGGACACCTTTATGTTCTTGCAGGTTTATGTAAATATTATGTTATCTGGATTGAATGCTTTTAAATAGATTCACGGGTACTTAGGTTCATCATTTTTGCCCCTAAATTCCAAATTTTTTTAACAAGTGCAGAAAATAAATTGTTGGTTTGTTGAGTGGGGCAAAAAAATGAAGTTTTAAACAAGCACTTGTCTTCTTTATACTCTCTCTTAGTTTGTGTCATTTTTTGGTTTTGTTTAATTATTATTATTGTTGTTGTTGTTGTTATTGTTATTATTATTATTATGTGTATTGTGCAGAGTATCATCTCGGGTAGCTAAGGCAAAAATAGCAAAGACGAGTTAAATGGGATAAGTTGAATTTTGATGTTCTAATTGTGGAATTCTTTTTCTTTTTTCCAACCTGATACTACTGAGTACATTGTTGTTGTTGTTGTTGTTGTTGTTGTTGTTGTTGTTGTTATTATTATTATTACTACTACTACTCTATTCTAGGTGCACCAACTAGAGGTTACTACCCTATTCTATTTTGTTTTTTTCAAAGAAAATTATTTTCTACCATTTTTGCTACAAGAGTTGTTGCCGATTTCTTTTTATTTCTCTTGTGTTCTTTTTCATTTTTTAAAAATTATCTTCTGCCATTTTTACTACAAGAGTTGTTGTTGATTTTTTGTGGTTTGATTTTTGGGCCAGGCTACAGTAACAATGACGCTCCTGGAGGTGACGATGCTTTGCCCATGCAAGGGTTGAAACAATAGGATTCACGGGGCGGTTGTCAGAGAAGTTAAGAGGAAGATAGAAGTTCTTCTATTTTGATTTAATTAAAACGGTCTTTATGTTTTTTTTTGTCTAATTTTTTGTGGTTCGATTTTTGGAACAGGCTACAGTCACAATGGCGATGCGGAAGGTGACGCCGCTTCGCCCATGTAAGGGTTGCAACAATGAGATTCACAAGGCAATATTGAAGAATAAAGGTGTCATTTTTATCTATTTATTGATTTAGCGTAGGAGTTAATGACGTTCGCCGCTGATCTTTCTCAACCTCGACCGCCATATTTACCTGGCAAGATCAGGTTTTCATTTTTTATTCCAATATTACATCTGGTTATTATTATTATTATTATTATTATTACTCAAGTCAAGTGACCATGACTATGCTAGGATGTTGCTTACGATATTCTCATGATTCAAATTTGTCTTCTGAATCAAGTTTTGTGATTTTAATTTTGCAGGTTAATTTAGAATACCTTGGTAGAGTTGTGTTCAACACAAATGGCGGAAACTAATTCAGACACAACTATCATTGATGACCTGGGTGTTGCTGGATGGGGAGTTGGTGGAATATAAGTAGAAGCTGCAATGCTTGGCTAGGTACAAAATCAGGTTCTCATTTTTTATTCCAATATTACTTTAGGTTTTTATTATTATTATTATTATTATTGTTGTTGTTGTTGTTGTTGTTGTTATTACTCAAGTCAAGTGAGCATGACTATGCTAGGGTGTTTCCTACGATATTCCCATGATTCAAATTTGTCTTCTGAATCAAGTTTTATGATTTTAATTTAGAATACCTTGGTAGAGTTGTGTTCAACACAAATGACAGAAACTGATTTAGACATAACTATCATTGATGGTCTGGGTTTTGCTGGATGGGCAGTTGGTGGACTAGAAGTAGAAGCTACAATGCTTGGCCAAGTACAAAATCAGGTTTTCATTTTTGATTCCAATAGCAAAAGTTGCAATGCTTGGCCAGGTACAAAATCAGGTTTCCATTTTTTATTCCAATATTACTTTAGGTTATTATTATTATTATTATTATTATTATTATTATTATTATTATTACTCAAGTCGTTGTGATTAGTGGACTGAATAATTGGGTTTGAATATTCTGAAAATGACCAATGTATATAGGAATTGATTATTAAATGGCTGCGAAATTGAGAAATGACGTGCTCATAGTAGCCTTTTGATGGTTTGTTTTATTTCTCCATTGCGTGTTTAGTTAGCTCTTGAACACAGAAAAATTGTCAAATTGATGCAATGAGTTCAAAGAAGCTCCCCTGTGTTAATTAGGGGAACAACTATCTACTGCCCTTAAAGGATCAAGGATGTTCTGCATTCAATAGTTCAATCAAATGAAAAACCAAATGGGAAGTTGCTTAATGGATGTCTGATTGATCCTTGATAGTTTCTAATGCCCAAAGTTTGAATAAATAACATCATTATGATAGTTTGGCCTCTCTGTCATTTTGGTGTTCATTTTACTACATTGGTTTTTGGTACTGCTTGCATTGGTCAAGTTAACAGTGGGGCAAACTAACTATATGTGCTTTTCTTTTCTTTTTTTCTCCTGAATTTTGGATATGTTGTACATGGTCTAATGCATATTTTGTTTTGGTCCTTGCTGATTAATTGGCTATAATATGTTCATGGTATTGGCAAGATGACCACATACTTCATGACTTTAACTACTGGAAATCTTGCAGACCATACATTACATTGAGTGTGTGTGGGTAACTATAATGAGCTTTTCCATTGGTTACATGATAGGGAATATTGACTTAACAGAATAATCTATGATGCATTGCAGATCCTTTCAGATTCTCAAAAGAGAGCCCATTATGGCATGTACCTGTTGTATCAGAAAAAACTTATGCACATGTATTCTGGATAGGGTTCAAAATTGAAAATTTACACATCACAGGCTACTGTGTTCAAGGAGATGGAAGTTGCTGAATGGTTAAAATGGTGCAGATTAACTATAAATAATATTTTGGCGGAAAAGAAGATGGTAGTTGGATCTGGCTATTCTGATGTATTTTGGAGAGATTTTTATTCAGCTATTCATGCAGCATACTATGGTCCTAAAATTCAATCCATGGAGCTTCTTCCTGATGTAGTTTGAACAATAACTTTATTATAAATATTAAGATTGCAGTTAAAATATGCTCCACTAGCTCGCTTACCAAACAACCTGTGCATGTGCACAGGTTACAGACTAGTTATTGTTAAAGGGGCACTTTTACTTGTTATCTAGTAAGTGATCGTGTGTCGTCCTTAAAATAATTCTCCACGCAACACAAACCCGAAGCCATGAACAAAACCCATTAAAAGAGGATTGCTTTTAGTTACAACTAGTCGAATGCCCGTGCGATGCACGGGCGGTATTTTACTGTAAGTGACATAAACACTATGTAAATTGTTTGTAGAAAGGGTTGATCGTGATGGAAACTTTTTAAAATTGCTGAAAATAATATCAAACAAACCTAGAAAATAAATAAAAAATTTATGAATGTATAAACCAAGTCTGAGTGTCTATTAAAAGTTGCATTCATCAATTGTATTGTTAAACAACAATCAATAGAATGAATGTGTAAAGATAAAAATTAGTATTATCATTATTTCGTGCATCATTAACGAATGAATAACGGCGAAAAAAGAAAAACAAAATTATGAGGTTCAGAATGGTGACGCAACAGAAAAATAAAAATAAATGCGAGTTTGTTTAATAAAGTAAATTGCATACCATTGGAGCAGATATAGTTAATATATTGTCGGATTTGTTAAGAAACGGGATAAAAGGATGAATTAAAAAGGGAAAATTGTTCAAGCTGTTAAAAATAACTATAAAATAACTCAGTCGTCGAAGTTGATCTCCTCGTTGTCCTATTCAATATCTTTTCTGATGAGCACTTCCCATGCATGTTCGTCAAAACGGTAGTAGAAGACTACCTCATCTCCAGGTATCAATTTATTTTCATGAATAAAGTTGAACCATGGTTCTGCAATTGCTGGGACTTCATTGTGGATGGTGATGTGCCACTAGGTGCGTTTTGGAAGGCCGCGCTGTAGGGTAATAGTTTTCTTTGCACCATAGACGAATCTGGAAGATGCTGCGGGAAGTATCTGTATGAACAACACAAAGGATGGTCAAACAATTTGATGAGGAAGGAATGATCAGGCAATGGAAGGAAAAAAAACAACGACAAACTATTATAAATGAAAAAAAGTGCAGTAAAACCCACCAAAGGGAGGTTGTTCTGTATCATGTCTTGTGTGATATTAGTTGTAAAAATGTATCTTCTAGTTGATATAACAGGCTTTACACGGGACTGGCGGTGTGTAGGTCCGACGACATCAACCGAGAAAGTAGTATTTTTGTCAAAAGAAACGAAACACAGAATCACACTCTCATTTAGATTATGTGTCATTCTAAATTCCTTTAAACCATCAGGAAAGAAACATTTGCTACCATGTATCCTTACTCGAATGAAATGTTTGTTGCCATCAAAGTGTAATAAAACATACTTTGGGTATTTGCGCATCCATTGCCTATGATAAGAGAATGGAACTTGCAGAAGGTTCTGCACGGAAAAGAAGTCAACCGAAGTAGTTGATAATAAATGGAAATGAAGTTAAGTGTATAATGGTTATGAATGTGAATTCTGACCTTTTGAACACAGAATGGTGTAGTAAATCTGATGGTGGCCATTGAATCGGATGGAGACTACACGAATGATGTAAAAATAGTAAGTAACCAAACGAACAAAGCAAATAGATATAACAAAGATGAAAATGAGAAAGCGTAGGAAAAAAGTTACAATAGTGGAGCAGGAACCGGAAGTGGTCATGTTTGTTTGTTTACGTAAGATGCGAAGAAGTTGAATAGGTGATGTGGTATATACATACATATATATATATATATATATATATATATATATAGTATTTGTTGGGCTTGTAACTGGCGGTACGGTTAGTTCGATATAAACACCAATTAAATTAAATGGTGACTCCCCGATGATCGGTTCAAAAAAGAGTTGTGAAGAGTCACAACTGATAGATGTAAACAGCGGTGACGACTCCCAATATTAATATTGTTGAGTATGAATGTATGATAATGATTACATCTAATGTAGTATAGGGAGATACAACTGCAGTAATTGTGCAGTGCATTTGTTAGGAAGGGGGCCTAAGTGGTGTAACTTTGATTTGGGAGGGGAAAGTGGTTTTTTTGTAGACAAAATGGAAGTTCAGAAGGCAAACCCATAGGAGAGTAAGCACGAATAGAAAGCGTGCAGGAGAGGTGGAGGGAGTGGGAAAAGAAAACGTTCAACAACAATTGTGCAGTGCATTTATTAGGAACGCGATTTTAGTGGTGTAACTTTGATTTGGGAGTGGAAAATTCGTTTTTTTTTAAGACAAAGTGGAAGTTCAGAAGGCAAACCCATAGGAGAGTAAGGACGGATAGAAAACGTGCAGGAGAGGTGGCGGGAGTGGGAAAACATTTTTATTAAATCACATTAAATTTAAAAAGCATTTCAAATTAATTTACCAAAATATGCATTTGTATGTGTAATTTCTAAATTATTGTATCATTTCTACTCATATAAATAAATTTCCATGAAATAAAGTATTTGGTATTTACCATGTAAAATAAATTTAAAAATAAGATCTAGAATTATTAAATAAATTTGTCTTTATGTAAGGTTGAATTAACACATTCATGAATAAGGGGAGCCTAATTTGGTTGAAGTTGCATTGAATTCTCAGAAATCATCATAGCAATTTTGGAATGCAACAACATACATGATACATGTGTTATGTGTAAAAGTAAATAAAACAAAAAACAGAAAGATGCAACGTAATTGAATTGTAAGATGAAAGGATACCTGTTTATAAATTGGCAAATACTTTGTTGTAAACAACATTAGTGGTAATATTTTTGGGATTACCATCATTGTCATGTATAAGAATATGAAGTTCGTATTTTCTTTTAACTCTTGAAAGTGCAACATATAGTTGGCTATGGCTAAAAACTGGGTGGGGCAATACAGTCCTACGTGTTGCAATGATTGTCCCTGAGACTTGTTTATAGTCATAGCATAAGAAACTATAAATGGAAATTGACTCCTAATAAGTTTGAATGGCCATGGAGATTCAGAATGAGACATATTTATTTTGGGTATGTATGTTCTATTTCCTGTATTAGGCCCAGTAATGACTTCCGCCTCAACCACATTAGAACCAAGTTTGGTGATAATGAGCCTAGTTCCATTGCACAATCCATCAGCCTGGTCGAGATTTCGTGTTAGCATGATTGAAGTTCCGACCTTAAGTTTTAATTTATGATTAGGTATGCCTGATGTTTGCAATGAATTCAGAAATTCAGGTGGCAATAATCCGAAAGCGGGATTGAGTAATTCGTCTGATTTATCGATACTATCCGCGCTGCAATACTCCCTTTCATTATTGGGTATAAGTGATAAGACATAATCATTTATTTTGTCAACAATTTTTTTTAGAGGGAAGAACAACTCTTTTTTGCAAGTAATCTGTGTAGCTATAGTTATGTATCAAGTTGGGGATATATGGCTTCAACAATAGCATGGATAGGATCGATATAATCCTTTATAAGAAACTCATCTGGGATGGTGATTTTTGAAAATCCGTCATTACCTTGTCCAATTTTGCCATCTCCTATGTCAAGTAGCCAATCTGAAAATTGTTTGAGCTCTTGATTGTTGGGCTGCTCGGGAGCACTTGATAGCAACCTCATGTTTTTTGTCAGTCTAAGAATTTGGCAATGGTCCCAAATGTATAATGCATTTATAGTTGCATGAACAATGTCTGAGCGATTACCTTTTGGAACAATAGGTAATATCTGTCGAAAATCTCCACCAAAAACTACAATTTTGCCTCCAAAAGGTAGATTGTTCTGCATGATGTCTTTAAGGCTTTTATCTAGTGCCTCAAATGCAAATCTGTGACATATTGGAGCTTCATCCCAGACTATTAGTTTTGTAACCTTCAATAATTCAGCTAACTCGCTGCCTTGATGAATATTGCATGTTGAATTCTGTGTTGCAGGCACCGGTATAGCAAATTTGGAATATGTTGTCCAACCACTAGGTAATAGTAATGAAGCAATTCCACTTGAAGCAACTGTATAAACAATTTCACTATTGGAGCGTATAGCAGATGATAAGGTTGTCCAAACAAATGTTTTGCTAGTTCCACCATATCCATAGAGGAAGTAAACTGCAGCTGATTGAGTGTTAACTACACGGATAATGGTATCGACAATAGTTTTTTGCTCATCTGTAATTATATATTGACATATTAAGAAATAGTAATATGCATTATTGTGATTGATGAGTGGCTTAATAAAATCTGTAATAATTTGTGAATACCTGTGAGCAAATGGTATATTTTGTTGAATTCTGCTGCGAGCATTTGTTTGTCATATGTCATTTCATTGTGAATCAGTCAATGGTGTTGGTTGGGTGCATATCCTATTAGGTATGGCATGGATGGAAAATCTCGCAAGCTTCTTCTGTTGGCTTGTAGCATATTCTCAATATCAATCAAGCATAAATGAATTGTTTCCTTTTCAGTAAGTTGGATACCTGTGATTAGTAAAATAATAAACATAATGATTATGAGTAAACAATAATTATTTAGAATATATAGAATTACCTTGTTTTCTATTATTGAATCTGATATCATCTGCCATCCATTGCCATGTTTGTTGCCAAACATATTCTGGTCTGTCCATGGTGTTCATAAATAAAAGCTTGACAAATAATTTTCTTAGGTAGTGTGCAATGCCCCAATTATTAGCTTCTTGTAAAGCACTAATAAATTCTTGATCACTACCTAGAAATCCTTTTGCAAAACATGCTTCCCTAAATGTACCATATACCACACCATTGACTGTTCTAATGTCACTATAAGACTGTGCAGCTTTGCCAGTGGATAGCATCATTCTAAGGTAAAACAATTCACTAGCTGAAGGTGGGACCCATATGAGTCTGCCTATTGTATTCCCTTGTTTTCTTGGTTGCCAGCATCTTTTGCAGGCAACATAAAAAAATCTTGAGATATATTGATGATAAGTAAGATCCAGTCCATAAGAACATATTTTGTTAGAATGCATCCAGGCTGTGAACATGGATTCTTTGATTGTGTTTTTTGATAAGACTTCACCAATTTGTTAATCATCTATCCAATAAACATGCTATTGATTTTTAAGGTGGAAATATAGCCGCTCCACTGCTGGGGAACGTCCGTGCATCGGGAATGCGAAGATTTTCCAACATGCTTATGGGGAGATACATACCTAATGATTGAAGCAGGATAGATGTATTCTTGAAGATATAGTCGGATGTTGGTAAGTTTGAGTTAAATATATAATATTATAATAAATAAACTTACGTGAAATGATGTTGTTATTTTAATGAGGTGAGAATAGAAGCATACCTACAATCAAGATATTGTTTAATTTCATCTTGAACCTGAGAGTGGGCACCATTCGAGGTGTGATGATTTAGAAGAGTGGTTGTGATACGCTCAAAACCTTTGTTGATGTATTTGAACATATATTTGATGGATGTACTTTGATTGCACCATTCCACATTTAGGTGTGTTTTATATTTCAATAACAGTTGTGGATTGTATTGTACAACAAATTTGTTATCTAGTTCAATACCATTTTTCATCACTGTGCGTCCATCATTTCTTCTCCTATAAACTGGGAATCCATCTTGGTCAACAATTGTTGCTCCATGGAATTCTTTTGGAAAACATCTAATACACTTCCCATTGACCATACACGGTGATCATTTATTTGCAAACCCACATGGTCCATGCATCATATGGCTGGAGACTATTTCAAATAATTCTGCATGGGTGTGTTTGTTAGGTATTTCTGCTGAAATGATGTGATCAATATCCTCTGGATTTGGTAATTTGTTTGAAGGGTGCAGAAAGATTAAAATGTGGGCATGTGGCAATCCTCTTTTTTGCCACTCAATTGTATAAATAACTGCAATAAAGTTGGATCAGTGATACTATAAACATCAATTTACAAAGTAGGATAAAAGTCATAGATCTTTTTATCACTTACATCCAATAATGTTACCAAAGATATTGCCATGTTTTAAGTCATTCATCAATTGATTGAGTTTTATTTTGAAAACTCGTGTGATAATATCAGGGCAATTATGAGGGGTGAGATTTGATTGTGTGACCTTGCGTTGTATTTCTGGCCATGTTGGATTACATGTTATTGTTAAGAATAAGTCTGGAAATCCAAGATGTCCACAAATCGTCATCCCATCAAAATAGAGTTGCTCCATATATCTTTGACTACCAACAAAACTATTTGGCAGTATGATTCTTTTTCCTTTATCCCTACCAAGTGTTTCAGGATGATCATTAGAGGCACTTAAATTGATGTATTTGTCAACCCTAAGTTGTTGTTGATGCTGTCTCACATAGTTCAGTTTTTGAGACTCAATCATACAATATCCATCAACAATCCATTGCTGAAATAATCTTTTGGAATGAAGTATAGTCTGAGCTTCATTGGTTCTTGATTGTAGCCTGTAGTAAAAATATTCGCGTAACGTAACTTTTTTCCTCTTTGCAGTATATATATTGGCATGATCTTTATGAGGTATATCTACTCTGTAACCATCTTCTCCTTTTGGGTATAAAAGTGGATATTGCAAAGGCAAATATGCAAGATAAAGTTCATGTATTCTCTTCAGAAGTCCAAATTGTTTTTCTATTATGATATATCTTTTATCAGCTGAGTGTTCATCACCAACAATCAAAGCAACAACTTCAGTGGTAGTTGGTAAGTTATATAACCTTCCGTCTGTTTGTCTTTGACTAGTCAGTTTTATCTTTAGGTTTGGAAGTGCAGCAGATTGCAATTTGTCCCTTGCCATCCTAAACTTTTGGGCATAATGATTGTGATGATCGAGCATGTTTTTGATTGCAATGATAATTTATTCATCAAGCATATCATGCATGCTGTAAATTAAAAATTAGTCAGAGCAGAATAGGCAGACATTTGAAAATGTAATTTTTTATAGGAGTAACATAAGTATAAATACCGACGGGTTCTGTGAAAGTCTATTGTTGATCTCATTGTCTGTATCATAAATATATAGTTGTGCAAACTTGGGTGGGTTATTAGGCATAGGGAGGAGGCTTCCAATAAAATGATGTGTTTGGCCATGTATACGGAAAGTTTGAGGTCCCTTTCCAGTGTTATAGGATGTGTCAATTTTGATACCGGGAGATGTGAACGCAAACATTAGATTATACATTCGTATGTGCTGCTGGAAATTCTTAGTCGTAGGATCGTGGTTATTGAAAAGTAAGTAATTCAATGGATGGGGTGGTTGTTGCAACAAAGGCAATTGTATTTTTCCATCAGAACAACATAATGAAAACCTTGGTTTCTTGGTTTGTTTGTCTTTATTTATCCTCTCATCATACCACATCATAGCTTTACAATATGGGCATTCCCATACAGGATCTCCAATATCAATGTAAGCACCACCTATAAATAACTTATCAGTAATTATATATATCAAACACATTTGAATGCATTTTTTAGTTGGAAGATAAAACCTGTATTTTGATATGCAGATGAGGCGGTTAGAATAGTCTGCTCATCATAATCATCAAGATCATCTATCGTTGGGTCATTCAATGAGTATTCTACATATATTGATTTAGTATAAAACACATCAGCCGAAAGTATTTCATTGATTTATTTAATGATGGAAGAAGCACAATATAAATAATGGATGATTACCTATATATAGCGATGTTTTCCTGTGTCATATTCAGATCATCATCAGTGGAATCTCAGAGGTCATGGCTGACAAATTGATGATCCTGTGTAGTGTTAGATGGTGTGTGATTTTTATCTACATAATAAACACACAATATGGCATCATATATATAAGTTGATTGTAGAATAAGATTTGAAATTGATGTAATAATAAATAAAATGTGTCTATGTAGATATGTAATAATAGCATAACAAAAAAAATTACCTATATGAATATCACACTGTGTGATATTGAAATAATGATCACTGACTTGACATGTGGATGTAGAAGGGGTTGTTATATTTTTTTGATTGTCATAACATGACATTAAATTCCTCTGGATGGAACAAAGATTGACTGTATGGTTTGTCGAGCAATGTCCAGATTGATTCATAGATAAAGTTCTATGTGTTGGTGGTGTACATTGGGAGCTTGTAGTGGGGTTATTATTATGGTTAATGGTTGGGCTACATTGTGAGGTTTACTGCAAGTTGCTTATAATAATAGTCTTTGTAAGTATAATGTTAATTTGAATAATGTATAAATGAATTACAAATTTGTATTAATTGTTACCATTAGTGACTGGATGTTATGTTTTTCATTGTAAAATAATTTTCCTACGCTTCCTTTGTTCAGCATAGTTATCCATGAGAAGTTTAATTTCTGCAACAACTGGCTTATGATTGTCAAACAACATGAAAATCAGACGTTGAAACTGACTTAAATAAGTAGCTGTAGTAGCTGGATTTTAAAATGATACCAATATTACAGCTATTTGGATGAGCGAGTAAAGGGATATGTATTTGCAATTGAAAAAGCACAATAGTATAAAAGAATACAGAAATTTGTAGTAAAACACGAATTAAATTTCATACTTGATGGTTTGGTCTACTGCGAATGGTCTGCTACTGTAAAGTGTTTGGTTTGCAAATTCTCTGATGTGTGAACATTTATGATCATCGTCCTTGTTTTTGAAGTTGAATACATTCAGTGTTTGATGAGGGAGGAAACAAAATATTTGAAATTAAATTGTGCATTGTCAGATGAATTGAAAGTAACAAAATTTTTTGAAGAATACTTAGCATCAATATTGATATTGATTGATTAACATCAATGGAGGATTGACAAAGGCCGTCGAATGAGGGAAGTAAGTTTATACACTGGGTGAAACCACCTAACCAATCAAGGTCAGTCAGTGTTGCTGGTAAAGGTGTATCTAAATTTGTTTCATTAAATGCATGGAGCGTGGCATCCCAAAAAATAGCCGCCTATAAAACGCAAAACAATCATACCATACGTTTTTATAGCTATACACATTAAATGTGTTTGCAGCTAATGAGATTAGTGACAATATAATAATAATTTTAAGTATTGAAAAATTCACAAAGCAATAGACATATATTAACGGCATTGTTGTTACTGTTTTGCATATGACTAATAATTTGTGGAAGCCTGGGATAGCTTAAGCATGGGATATTAATTATTAATATAACTGATGTGTTGAATTCATGAACTTTTATTGTGTTGTGTTATAGGCTAAGTAAATAGAATTGATTCTGTGTGTCGGTAGACAATGTTTTACGCAGGTATATAATAGTAATAATTGAATTAAAATTTAAGATCACAAAAAGCAAGAGATTGAACAGTTGATTAAGAAACATGTTTATTATACCATATATAATAGTGATTCAAGTGGAACAACAAATATGATATTGTCTAATATCCCAACACATATGAAAGCAAAAAAAATATAAATTTTCTAATGGACAACTTGATTAAGAAACATGTTTATTATACCATATATAATATTGATTCAAGTGGAACAACAAATATGATATTGTCTAATATCCCAGCACATATGAAAGCAAAAAAAATATAAATTTTCTAATGGACAACCAAAGCAACGAAACACTGTTATAAGTGTTATCCCTCTTATTTAGGTAGACTCCTTTTCATCCCATCCGATGTCTTCGCTCAGGATGATCAGCCATAGACCTCTGTTTGGGTGGTAATAAAAGACAACCTCATGTTGAGGCATCAGGTTATTGTGTCTCAGGTCAACAACAAGATATTGAGATTTGCCATCAATGATATGCACGCCATGTGCTGGCAACAATAATATTTAAACAAACGGAGTTAAATATAATGGGATGGACGTGTTTTTGTATATCAATATTTCCATGTGAGGAAATGATGGTCATCTTACCTGCAACAGACAAATGATTGTAAGCTATAGCTATTGTGGTCACTAACAAAGGCAGAACCCCAAAAATTGCTATATAGATTTCCTAAGAAATACAATCACACACTACAAATAATGGATCTTGATAGTTTCCGTAAGTTTCGATTTATTTAAAAGTCATACTGGAAGCTGCATCCCTCGTAAAGTAATAAGCATCTGTGACATTAAAGCACAACAAATGTAAATATAATATACTATAATATAAAAATATATAATATAAACATGAATATTTAATATATATATATATATATATATATATATGTATGTATAAAATAAAATTATAAATATGAATATAACAATAAATAAATAAAAACATTAAATGACATAAGCTAATATTTGGATATATCCCAATATTAGGATATATAATAAAATGGTAAATATGACAGGAGGATAAAGCATCAAAGGAAGTATTTCGTTTGTGACACAGTCAATGTCGACTTAGTAATATCCAAACAAAGCAAACCAAATCGATTTATATGTTATTGTATGGTTAATTGAGCAGTAAACTGTTATGCTCCGATTTAATTGATTTAATAATTATAACGGCAATGGGGATAGTAAAGAGTATGGGACAGATGAAAAACAAACAAAAGTCAAAGGATAAATACATATTCACATATATATTTGACATTCGATTGTTTATACATCATTGCTATTAAATGATGGTGGACTTCACAAAATATATTGTCATATGTACTGAGTTAGCACATTCAAAACGATCAAATTGATGTAAAACAAAACATAGAGGCTGATACCACAGGATTATGTAACCACTAATTACTCAGCTTTGATATGTTTGTTAGTTGATAGCTAATATTGTGTATACTCATCAGAATCCAAATCAGAACTGGTTTGCTGACAACTAATCCTTTTGGTTGGAGTTAAACAGGTTGAGTTTCCCATATCGTAATCAGCGGACTGTGACAACGATGGCTGTGGACCCATTTAGCAATATATATATTAACAATATGATAAGGAAAAATTTGTCATCATGTAATAATAGTTTAAAACATTTGTCAATCCTACACCCAGAAAAATATCGAAACAAAATACCCACCGTAGGATGGAAAATTGGCGGCGAACTTTCAAGTTCAACAACTATTGCTTTTCCCTTACTTGATTCTTCCTGTATGAAAAATATTAACACAGGAGAAACACCATTTTTTGTTTTTGACATATATTCTGATAAACTTAATTAGTTATTACCTTCAACCCAAGGGTGGCTGTCAATGTTTGAATATGATGGGGTTCTGCACTGACATCCAACACAGATGATTGGCGTAATTGTGAACGGAACTTAAATCTTACAGCCCAAGTTTTGGACAGAATTTCATCAACACAGGTTGGAAACACCTTAATATCGTCCCCAACCTACACAGGGGAATTAATTGGTGTCAATCACAAACCACAGAATTATTATTTAATCTATGATTGTATCGTACAGAACATACCGCTATCAATTCATCTCGACATTCTGCAGCAGTCTTACCAAACAGCTTGATACATGTTGCACCCCAAAAAAGGAAGTTTCCTTTGTCCCCATTATGCTCCATCCTAACATTTAACTTATACCTTGGCATCCATAGCAGTGTCAGCAAAATTTGGTAATACAGTTAAACGTGTAAGTAAATAATTAGTGCAAAAAACAATCATGGCTAACCGTGAAACTGTATCGGTCACACTGTTTTGGCAAGAACGAAAAGCTGACCCACCTTTCGATGGATCAAATGTGGTGGTACAATTAGGACAACTGTCATAACTCCATGGAGCATCAATGATGATTTCGTCAATTGTCTCAACAGTCGAGCAATAACAATCCTGAAACACGATAAATAATAGATGACGAAACAAAGATGGGGTAAAGCCCACATTAAGGAAAGCATTGTTCAATTAGTAACCTGTCTGAGGTTGTAAATTTCAGCTGTACTAACCACTCGAGCATTATGCAAAAACTTCTCCACCAGATTACTCTGGCTAGATTGGGAATGAGAACCACCTTTATCATGGGTTATTCCACCACAGTAAAATGGGACACACAAACTGAATGGACCACAAGTAAAAAAATTAGAGTTGCCGCATTACAACATATAAAAAATGCAAAGAAAGTAAAAAAAAAATGAGGGCTGCAGCATGAAAACATTTTAAAAATGTAAAATTAATGACAAACCTTGGACAAAATTGTTGTATCTCTGCAATGTCAGTGTTCACATACAATCTAGATCCAAATTTGACATTTTGCACGCTTAGAGGATACTTTTCTGGAATGATATCCGTCAACATCATCAAAAACATAGATATTTATTAACCAAAGTGAATAAATCTGTAAAACAAAGACCAACCAACACCACACTGACCTGTAGCATCCTTGATTTTACCCAGGGTCAACATAACAACCAATGGTTTCTGAAGCAGAAGGTTTTTGTCAATAGCATCATGGAGCTAAATAGCATAGTCCTCCCAAACAGTCATTAGAATCTCGCAGTTACTATGACCAGACAATGACAATCAGCATATTAGTTGTTGCTAACCCATTGATCATATAAAATAATAAGGAGAAGCTGGAATGGTCTGATTTGGTTAGTCTGGGAGGATATATATATAAATATATATGTTAAATTAGGACATTTGAATACCTGTTATCCCTGAGCCTGACTGTCATCCTGTGAGGGGGATTAACTGTCTTAACATCAATGAGATCAGCAACCACACCAACGATGTCTTGCCAAACATGGCCACCCAACACAAATGTTAGTCCGAGACAAAGATGTATATCAAATTGTTGGTTATACGAAAAACAAAACAAACTGACCCACTAAAGTATGGCAGGGTGCCACCCCAGAGATTATATCAGCAAAAGGAGTAATTAGGTAAATATTAGAAGCAATTTATGGACGCTGGATTTCCTTGACAGATGTAGTTTTCAGGAAATAAACCAAAAGTGGAACTGGGCTAACTCTGTATTCATATTGGTTGTCAATAATCCTCAGGTTCTGAATCAAATACGAAGAACCACAATGTAACTTGTCCCGCAACTCAGTGAACAGTTCTTGCTAGAGAGTAGCCCCAATTTTTGAACCTTGAAACACTTAAACCACAAAATGAAGTGACATCACATACAATACAAATGACTAATAACAACAAACAGAAAGAACACAACAATAACCGTTTGGTCCATCAACACCATCTCAATTGCTTGTTTACTATTTTGCTTCCGAACTTGCCAAAGATCAGTGATACGAACAACTATTTTCCATGTTCCTTTTCTGGTGTGTAACTCAGATATGAAATTTTCTTTTCGAGACATGGCCACAACACAGATAATGAAGACCACAGGAAATCACAAAAAAAAAAAAACAAACAAATATAGAGAAAATAAGAAGCACATTCAAACAGGAGCAAATAGCGGGAAGGATACCAACATCCAAAACCTTTTTGTTCCTGAAAACAGTGGCAAACAGGAGCAAATAACGGGAAGGATACCAACATCCAAAACCTTTTTGTTTAGAATGAAACACTAAAGAACACGGAAATAGTAGGAGACAAAATACTACTGACAATGGAAGACACATAGAC
Source organism: Glycine soja (assembly GCF_004193775.1). Lineage (NCBI taxonomy): Eukaryota > Viridiplantae > Streptophyta > Magnoliopsida > Fabales > Fabaceae > Glycine > Glycine soja. The sequence continues at coordinate 1,186,138 of NC_041004.1, forward strand.
AAACTCAAAAACAATGTATTTGCAGCATTTAGTGATCAGAGATGTTTATAAAAACAAACAAATGGGCAGAGAATCAAAAGGAACCAAATACAAACTTGGTCAATGAAAGTAATCAAAAAAGAAGAGCAAAAGCGCAGTTCAAAACCTGGATAGGAGAACAAAATAACAACAAACGTTAGCAAAACCGAAGAAAAAAAAGGTAAAGAGTAACCGAAAAAGAAAGATGCAGAAAAATAGAAACCTGGATAGGAGAACAAAATAGCAACAGACGTTAGCAAAACCCCAGAAAAAAGGTAAAGAGTAACCGGAAAAGAAGGATGCCGAAAAATAGAGGGAATAAAAAAGGAACCAAATACAAAGGTAAAAGCTTTTTAGACATCAATCAAAACGAACAGAAACACAAAACCACAGAGGAGGCAAAATAAACAGTAGGCTACAAAAGGAGAATCAGACAAACGTCACATTTGTTTTCAGTCCAAAATAATATAAAACCAAACCAAATCAAAATCAGACAAAGGTCACGCCTTTTTTCAGTTTTTCAGTCCAAAGCAATATACATAAAAACCAAATACAAAGGTGAAAGCTTTTAACACATGACAACCAACATAAAGGCCAAGAGGAACCAAATACAAACCTGGAATAAGAACAACAAAATCGCAGTTCCAGGCCTGGATATAGAAGAACAAAATAGCAACAGACGTCAGCAAAACCCAAGAAAAAAAGGTCATCAGTAACCGGAAAAGAAATACGCAGAAGAATATAGGGAAAGCCAAAATTTTTTAGACATCAAAACGAACAGAAACGCAAAACGACAGAGGAGGCCAGATAAACAGTAGCAAACTAAATCCGAATCAGACAAAGGCCACGCCTTTTTTCAGTTTCCCAGTCCAAAGCAATATACATAAAAAAACAAATACAAAGGTGAAAGCTTTTAACACATGAAAACCAACATAAAGGCCAAAAGGAACCAAATACAAACCTGGAAAAAGAAGAACAAAATCGTAGTTCCAGACCTGGATATAGAAGAACAAAATAGCAACAGACGTCAGCAAAACCCAACAAAAAAAGGTCATTTGTAACCGGAAAAGAAAAATGCAGAAGAATAGAGGGAAAGCCAAATTTTGTTAGCCATCAAAATGAACAGAAAGGCAAAACCACAGAGGAGGCCAAATAAACAGTAGCAAACTAAATCAGAATCAGACAAAGGTCACACATTTTTTTAGTTTTTCAGTCCAAAGCAATATACATAAAAACCAAATAAAAAATAAAACGATTACATGCAAAGGGCCGAGAATGAAAAGTAAGCAAAATACAAAACAAAAAGCTGAGCGAGTAGGAAGCAAAACAAAAACCCATCAACAAAAACCCAAACTTAAAAAGGAAAACAGAGAATGAACGCGCAACCACAAAAAAAAAAAAAAAGCAAATGCAAGACAAACCGAAAGTTGAGAAAGCAAGCCCAAAGGAGAGAAAGAGTGAACGGAGTGAGAACGGGAATAGAAGAGAAGAAGAAATGGAAAAAAAAAACCCAGGAGAGAAAGAGTGAACGGAGTGAGAATGGGAAAAGAATGGAAATGGGAAAAGAAGAAATGGAAAGAACCCGGACAGGACACGTGGAGGGAGGGGCATCAATAATGGGAAGGGGAAAAGGAAAAAAGCAAAACCGGGCAGGACACGTGGATTGAAGTGAGAAAAGAAGGATTGGAGGGTTTATTATTTTTTTATTGGACAGGTGTCAACAGGACAAACAACAGGCAGTCAGGGTCTTGTTTGTATATAAGATAGAGATAGAGATAGAGAAGAGATACAGATTAAAAAATGAGACAGAAATTGCTTGATAAACATCTTAATATATAAGTATTTAATACGACAAGAACAAACAAGACGAAGAAGATACCAAAAATATTCACAATTTTTCTCCAGTTGTATGTAATGTGCTCATGAGGCCACACACGTAAGAATTAATGCCTAATCATAAAAATAAGCACATGATTGATCATTATCTATATGCATAGCTTAGTCATATACAACCATTGATACCAATTTCATTTTGATTTCCGAAACTTTTGTGCTCTATTAGGATGCATTTATTTTAGTCGTTTAGATGAGACTCAAATGATAATATAAATGATTAAATTTTTGTGAGTGGCACCTAATTATAGTATTTCTATATATTTTCTCATTCATAAAAAAATATTTCTCTTGAATTGAAATGGAAAAATAGAGGTAACTTAAATTACTATGGAAATTGTAAGAATTTTGGTGTACGAACGCAAGAGGAGAAGTAGATCTATATCATCTCGACTTAGTTTTTTTTTTTGTTTTTTTTAATAAAATCAAGTTAGATGTTTCTTTGCTCCTATCGTATAGATCATGTAAAGTCAAATTTTCTTCATGAAAAATTTATTTTAGTAAGATCCGCATCGCTGTGAAACTTATTTTCTAGGCTGCAAATATTGTATTAGTTATAACTTATAAACAAAACTTATTTTTTTTAAATATTTTTAATATCAATTTTTTATGTTACAAAATTTATTGTTTATATTTATGAGAAAAACTTTCATGTTTTATAATTCTTATCGATTTTGTGTGGATCACATTTCTCTATATTTTATATTATGGAGGATAAATTTATCTTTTTGATAAAGTTTTCTTATTTATTTTCTTCCGCATTTCAATCTAACCAAACAAGTCAAAAAATATTATATTCATTCTTTCATTATTTCATTAATCCAAACAACTTTAAATTCATCTTAATTTAAATAATGCATATCTCACTTTTGTTTTTTACTTTAATTTAAATATATTTTTTAATTCTCTTACATTCTTTTCTCTTTCACACCATCAAACTCATCCTAAAAGATGGGAGGAGGATTGTATATCTTTATGAGTTGGGCAAATGTCCACCACCAATGTCTTCTAGTGTTGGAACAAGTATTCTTGGGATCCTCAATAAAAAAAATAATCTTGAATTCCACATCTAATTTTGGCCAATATCTAGGTACTCTAGCTGGTTGTGTGTATACTACAACAGTTGAGTACTAAGGCACTAAGCAAAGCTATCACGAAGAGGATACACATGTGTTTTGACGGTCTCATTTAAAAATTATATTTTATATAATATATAACTAATTATTAAAAGAAATTAAGCTTGGTTAAACTTTTCAATTAGTTAGTTATCTAGAAACGAATAGTTTGGGCTATGGCGAAAAAGGAGTGGTTTAAGCCCAATACAAAAACGTATTTCCATACTGAAAATAGATTATTGTATATTTATATAATTAGGATGTAAAATAATATGAGGGAGAGGATCGAGGAAGTGTAAAAAATGATGAGGAGCGTCTCTTCTCCGTGGAATTCTCCATCCCTTTTTTTTCATGCTTTTTCAATGTCTTATAATTTATAATCATAGATAGACTAACCATGTTCTACATTTATGTTTCAACTTGTATGAGTTGTGTACCTCAACCAATGACTGGATCCAGACAATTCTGTTAATAGAGACAGTAAATAATTTATAATATTAGCAAAAAAAATATCACAGACTTTACAAAAATAAATAATATTATAACAAAAGAAATCCAAAATACTAAAGTTATGCATGGATGTTCATTAGAGGATCTGTATTTATCTCTCAATAAGCTTTTTTCTATATAAATAATAAGGAATTGAATCCCTAATGACATGTTAAAAAAACTCCAATCTACCAATTATAACTTTGCTAAATCTTGTTGATTGTACACCTCAACATACATGTTATGATGTTGGAGGTTTTTAAAGATGTTTTTATAAAATCAATGTCTTTAAAAATTGAGTGGTACTTTTAAATATATGCATTCCCTCTCTCCACTGAATGTCTTTAAAAATTGAGTGGTACTTTTAAAAATTGAGCCAGGAATTTGTATTTGATGAGGCCGTAACTATGATTTAGTAATCATCGATGAATGAAATTCACGTATTCTACTAATCTTTCTTCCACTGAATGCATCTACTTTTGAAAGTGAAGCAGTATTTTGTGACAATAATTGCCATCTATATAATATATAGATTCCCTCTCTCCACGTATGGGGATTGTTGACCCATTCGGACGGGTCATCTATTACGTCTCCAATTATTGATGTTTTAGAAATTCAAGACTAAATTCATACTCCATCTGAATCAAAGTTATTGATATTCTACAAATGTCAAGTCTCAAATTATTTTCTTGCATAGATACCCATTTAATATGACTTACTAATTATGATTTATTTCATAATTTTCTTTCGTCATAGATATTAAATAAGAACATTTTAAACAAAATATGTTATTTGTGAATAATATTTATTTTATTGTAGTTTGGAAAAGATATTAAATATTTCATACAAGTTGTGTGTATCAACCTTAAAAGTTAGTAGTTTTTTTTAGGCAGTATTTTTTTAATTTCTTTCAAAGTATACATTTTTTTTTCTTTCAATAAATTAATTATATTTTCTAATATCTGTGTCAAAATCTTAAATGTTATATATCTGGAACGAAAATTAAAGAAGTAGCTTCTATTCATGTCCATGTCATAAATATCTAAGTGGTTTTTTTAACTCAGTTTGTTACAAATTATCTATTATTATAAGATCTAACCTAGAGAATTAATATTATTGTGAACATTTAGGCTCATTGTTAGTATTGATGTCCTTTATTTGTCTTTTAATAACAATAAATAATTATAGAGAATATCTCATTTAGGTAGGTTTTAAAAGGAGTTTGTTATATTTCTATTTGAATGTGTTTATTATAAACATATTTTATCCCTCTATCAATGGAATCAAATGTTATTTTTTATCTCTTTTAATTGTAAAATGATAGGAGTAAAGTAAAATAAATTCCTTCACTTATCAGCAGTGCTTTCATTAGTCCATTCTCCTCTCACACACTCCACCTCCTTCATGCCCTTGCTCCAGTTTGCAATTCAACAATACTTGATATCTCTATGTACGAAAACAAAAATACGTTCATCTCTCTAAACATGTTCAACTAAATTGTAAATTTGAATATGGAAAAATGTGCAGAGTCAGCGGGATTGTTATTGAGAGTCAGCGGGATTGTTATTGGCTTACTGTTAACTTCTTACTGTTAACTTCTTGCTTAATGTTAAAGCTTGAGTTTTACATATTTTAGTATTTATTTAGCTTTTTTTTCCATGATCTTTCTCTTCAAATGAACACCACCTAAAATTGAGATATTTAGCCGACACAAAAAAAATGGAGAAGACATAAGATAGATGCAAAATCAATGAAATGGATAATGAAAAAATAGAACACCATCCAAAGTGAAATACAATTCAAGCTGAAAATAAATATACATCAAGTGCTATGATAGTTAGTGATCCAAACCAGAACAAAGGTAGGTAAAATAGTTTTCACCGAATCACATGATTATGTTCCCATGACTTTGACTTTTCTGTCAATGTGGTTCAAATTAGTAATGCTTCAATCTATAAGAACTGAATTAGCTCCCCAAAAATTTTGTTTCTTGTCTTTTTTTATTTAAAAGCACAAAATTTTGATGGATAATTAGACTTTGCATTGTTAAACTACCCAACTTGTTTTCAATTCATCTTTGTGGCCATCATGTATCTGCATTGTAGCTCACAATGACTTTATGTTCATTGTTAGCGGAATGGGTGAAAAGCGCGATTAGACTAAGGACAAGAAGATGCGATAAATCTCTTCTTTCAATCCCTCAGCATCAATTGAATAAATTTAAGAAATAAAAAAAAAAGATAAAAAGATTCACCCAGTTTATCACACTCTAATTTCTAATTTCTAATTCAGTCCTTATAGATTGAAGAAGCATTGTCACATCAATAACCTTTTTCACTATCTTATTGTACACTCTAAATAAAAAAGTTAAAAAGATCCGGCCAATTTTAATTTTCACTATTTTATCACATTCTAAATGAACCATGAACTTAGAAATTAGAAAATGCATGAGTTTGATCAAATCATCATGTATGTTTGTCCAATAGCAAATTCTTTCATTTCAAAGTATAATTGACAACTAGGAGATCTGTATAGACAAAAAGATGCCCTCCCATTGTCTTCAATGAATATCATCCATCACAAAGATTACTTTTTTCCTTTTTTCTTTTTTTTATCAAACCCGTCTCAATGTGTTTTTGGGTCCAAAAATCTATATGTACAGACCTATTTCTTCTTCTCCAGATACAAGTCTCCACCGTTGCCAAGGCCTAATTCATCCAAGGTTGAGCTGCCATCTTCAATACTGTAACAACGACGTGGGGATTTCGTTGCCTGTGAAAATATTGGAGCAGTTAAAAGTGGATCATTTCAATTATATAGAGATCATATGCTGCTAGTTATAATTAATGATCAAGATTTAAAAAAAAACCAGTATATTATTATATTTATGTAAATTTGAGACTCGTTGGTATACACATCTTGTGATTCTATACTGCAATTGAAGTTAGCATGGCATAAACACCTTTAGTTACTTACACCGTTGACAGAAATCATGCCATAGTAAAATAACATGAAGGTTCAATCCAGAAATCAAGTGGATAGGGAAAGAGGCACTCACAAGTCTACAGGATTCAGACGCGTATTCTCCTAATCCAAGTAAGCGTAAGTACCCATAGACATCCTACCAAGGTAACAAAATGACAATTGGTTAGCCATGTATGCAAACTTTCACGGTAATGTAAAATAGACAGTACTACATCCTGTGGTGTTTGTTCCTGTTTTCTTGTTGTTCTTTCTCTGTTTTGGGACGAAAAAGGAGCTGAGATCCATTCCTTTAAACTGAATATTATCCAGAATTTAGTTTTCATCATATTCTAATGCTAATTCTACCTCAAGAGTGTCAGATTTGACAAAGATACGTGCAACGCAACCACCACCCGGTATGTGAAGAGTAATATGAATAGGATTAGGTGCATCCGAATAATCCTGCAATCATGAGGCAGCGAGGTACACACAATTAAGTAGTGCTTTTAGAAACAAAAGTACAAGAAATCCTCCTACCAAATCAATAAAAAATTATAAGGGTAATGTACCCACACACAGGACAGTAAAGGCTAACACTTTTAATGCAAAATTTAAAACCCCTCGTTAGAATTTGAATTGTTGCACCCTCTTTAACACAAGTTTCAGTTACACATCGCGTGTATAATGCATGTCCAATATGTGTCTGAAAGATATCCTTTTTTGAAGTGTATATATGCTTCTTAGCAAACGCCACAAATGCAAAAGAGAAATGGAAACAATAAACAAGAAGGACAAAGTGGTGCTTTTACCCCTAGATAGAAGTAGCAGCCACAATTTGGTGCGTTTTTCTGTTGTGATGACTATTACATGAATTGCAACTACTGAAAACTATGATTGGATTTCATAAAAGATTTCAGTTGTTCAAATGAAAGTTGGAAATCATCACTGTCAACTTAATCATCTATATTTACTAGAAAACAACATATTTATATTAGATCACAAGTATTTTTTATTTTTTTTCAGTACTTTGGTGATAAAAAAAAAGAATAAAGAAAAAAAGACCACTACCTATGCACTCTGTCTAACCAATCACCTTAGGAAGGCCCCAAAGAATTTGATCTTGGGTGGTCTAATGCACAAACAGTTACACAAAAGTAAGCTTGAGAAACAGTGGTTAATTGAGTTACTTCAACATTTTCATAAGTCAACATAATGAAACAAAAACCTCAAGCATATGTTCCCTTAATAGTGTAAACATTAAACATCAGACAGAGAGTACTTGCCTCTGGCACAGGGTAACAATGGATTTGTATTTATATACTTTATAATAATCATATATTTAAGAATAACCGCCATTGATGAATACAGGAAAACCAAACAAACTTAAAATAACTACCCATGCAGGCAAACACATACATGGGGCATGCCTGCAACCTTTAATTAACTTGTAATATTGGCCATCCATAGCATATTCAATGGTTTAGTGTTACACTTCATATTCACATCATAACCAACAGCGGGAACAAAGACAACAGATCACAAACTCAGCAAATACATTACCATCCAAAGTCGGTCGAAGTAGTTCCCTTGTTCATAAGCATTTATGGCTATATTTGAAAGTTTTTTAGGCCGTGCTAATGGATCGCTAGCTTCTTGTTCGTCAGGGCCCTGCACAAAATTGTGAAAAATGACGTATCATGTCATAAACCTTAATCACACAGCCATCACAGGCAAGAATCTAAATTCTAAACCTATTGTTGTTTCAGCAGCCGATTGTCATCAAGAAGTGGACAGATATTGAAATTGTACAAATAAAATGAACATTCAAAAACCTTTGAGGACGAGGCAATTGGAAGCAGGCCCAACTTAGCTTTTTGTTTTTGCGGAGAATAACTTGGAGGAATCTTATAGGAATAGAAGAAACAACAAAATGGTAAGCAGGGATAATAAATTTTAGAAATAAAAGTAACAACAATATGGTAAACTTCATGCTATGAGTATTATACTTTGGGAAATGCCAATTTCTGCGGCGAAGAAGATCCCTCAGTGTCTTCGCCGAAATCAAAAAAGTCCGCCAATCTCATGCTTTCGGCCAACAATTCCGCCTCTGTTATGTCCTTTTCTTTTTCTTTTTTATCATGTTGCTCATTTTGACTTGGGTTTCTAGTCGTAACAAGAATCATACAAACTATGAGTACATAAAATAAATCAAAGAAATCAATTAAACTCGGGCTTCAAAGAACATGTTTAGTAAAAAAAAAAAAAAAATTATCATTTATAAAGATTTCAATTTCAAAGGTATGAAAGAAAAATAAAATTAAGAAGCACATTGCCATACTCGAGCGAATCTTCAAGAGCTTTATTTAGATCGGCTCGATGTTTCTGCAGACCAGTTAAGCAAGAACTCAGAAAAATATTAAAAAGAATGCACCAAAAAACCATGTATAGTAACGGAGGAGGAAAAAAGAAAGTGAAGTGGGACCATTAATTTCTGAAAGGCGACGGACCGCGGTTCTCCAGTGACTTGCATGAAGTATTCCATCTTCTGATCCAGCGTCATCCCCATCGTCATCTTTGGTCGATCTGACTTTTTGCAGTGAAAGTGTGTAGTGTTTGTTTGTTATGGTTATGCGCGCTAGCCACAATTTCATTTATAGTTCAACTTTGTGATGGGTCGTTGGACTCGTGCTAACCGTTAACTGTTAACTGTAAGTGCTAACTAACTTCGCAACAGAAACTGTTATGTCTTATGCTAACACTTTGCACTGTTCTCCACTTGCCACTAACAAACTTCATACTATTATAAAGATTATCCAAATAAAAAAAAATATATCATATAATTATGTTATATGTTGTTATTATTTAAAAATTGTCGTCTCATACTTGCATAACACATATTAGATTCATCCTTTAACTTACTTTTTAACTTTGCTGCAATACAAAAAGATGTGGCCAATTTCAGTTCTTTGATATTATGCCTCGTCAAACCAAACACTACGTACCTTAGTGAAATTTGAATCCTTGGTTCCAACAAAATCCCAAGTCATTCACTTGGGTGTTGTTTTTCAAGTGGTTGTAAAGTGAGATTAATTAACTTGTTATAATCCCTAAGATTCAACTTAATAAATTTAAGAAATAAAAAAAAAAGATACAAATGATCCACCCAATTTTTCCCCGCTAATCTAAAAAATAAACCTTTTCACTCTTTATCACTCTGCATGAATAATGTAGAAATTAGAAAATCAGCTCGATCAAACCATCATGTATGTTTGTCTAATACCCAATTCTTTCATTTCAAAATATAATACTTGACAAGTAATAAGATCTGTTGTCCAAAAGATGTCTTCCATGGTCTTCAATGAATATCAATTGTCCACTTTTCTTTTTTCTTTTTTATCAACCATCTCAAAGGTTTTTTTGGGGTCCAAATCTATATTGTACAGATCAAGATACTAAAAGTTGAGAAAAAAAAGAAGATCAAGACACTACAAGGAAAATAGGTGAAACTAAATCAACTCTAGAAATAAAGCTTCATTGTTTTTGCTAAGGCCTACTTCATTGAAGGTTGACGAGCAATCGTTAATACTATAGGCACGACGCGGTTATGACTTTACCTGTTAAAAAATATTGGAGCAATGATAGCATATGATGGTTAAATATAATTAATGATCAAGATAATTACCCCCATACTACAAAAATTGTATCCGATGGAAATGCATTACATACTTAAACCCAAGGATAAAAAAAACTAAGTGCAGTCATCTAAGCCTTTGTCAGTTTTCATAAAAAACCTTAACAATCACTAAATTAGTTTTAGGATATATTATCAAACTACTATAAGTTTAATGCATTCCCAAGTATTAGTTACACATCAATTGGAACCAGCATAATTCATGGCATGCATCAAGAAACAATAGTCACTGAGAAAGTTGTTTAAATCATATACTTTAAGCATGAAGTTAAACACCTTTAGCTACACTATTGACAAAAAGAGGAGTGCCAGCACCACACTTTTTGACATGCTCCCAACACTCTCTGTTATTGGTTAAAATCTATTGAAAACTACAAATCATGAGAAAGATTCATTAAATAAGATGTAAAATCCATGCAATTTTATAATTTTCAATAAATTTCAACCAATAAGAAAGAGTGTTCAAAAAGTGTGTTCAAATGGTATGACATAAATCATGCCATAGAAGTAAAACAATATGAAGGTTCAATCTAGAAATGAAGTGGATAGGAAAGAGACACTCACAAGTCTATAGGTTCTAGGCTTCTATGCTCCACAAATGTCTATGAAATCAAAAAGAAGCTACCAAGGTAACAAAATGACAATTCGTTAGCCAAGGATGCCAACTTTCACAGTAATGTAATATAGACATATTACACCTCAAAATAATTTCATGCCTATTTCATAGGTATGCATTCATGAAGTAAATAAGGGAAAGATAGAAAAGACTTGTTTGAATTTTTTGAAAGAAATGACTTAAAACTGAAGTGAGAAATTATTTTCCTCTAGGTTCTTGTGAGAGAAAATTGATAATTCAAAAATAAACTTTGAAAAAGTATGCTAATTTAAATACAGAACTTACAAAGAATTTGATTTCATCTGGTATTTAAAATGAATTCGATTGTAGGAAACATTGTCTCAATTCTCCAAACAGGAGAGAGATAAAACAGAAAAATGGGCTTAAGGGAAGCAAATGTCTGTTGGTGTATGAAAGAAGAACAGATAAAAGGGGAAAGCATGGAAATTTAATGTAAGAAGGGAGTCAGGAAGTGGAGAAATCCGTTGGAAATGAACGGAAATGCTGAACATAATGGGCTGCCGGCCGGCAAGAGGAGATTGGGGGAAGAGAATTGGAGAAATGTAATGTAATGATGAAGGAAATCACAAAGGAGAGGGTGGCTAGAACGTTTAGGAGGATATATGAGCACTCTTTCTAATGGATGTGTCATTGGCTTTTCTTTAGAAGCACTTCTAAGAAAAGAAGATAAGAAGAAAAAAAATGAGATGAGTTTCTCCATAAGCTAAAATGAGCTCTTGATTAGCTAATCATTAGGGGCCTGTTTGTTCCTACTTTCTTTATTCTGGTTTATCTTTCCTATTTTTGTTTCTGTTTCGGGGCGGTATCCTCTGCTTCAACAGAGATTTCTTATTTATGCTGTAAGGATTTCATCATATTCTAACGCTAATTTTACCTCTAGTTTGTCAACTGGCATTCAAACAACAATAGTAATTACTTCATCAGATAACGGCGGTTCTTTGGAAAGCCTAACTTCTTTCTTGTAAAGCATCTTCCTCAATTCCTGCAATCACAAGGCACACACAATTCAGTGGTGCTTGCCTCTAGCAACATCTTATAATGGATTTGTATTTATATATTTAAGAATCACCACCATTTACAAATACAGGAAAACCATACAAACTTAGAATAACTACCCATGCGCACAAAATTATGACAAATGATGCATCATGTCATAAACCTTGATCACACAACCATCACAGGCAAGAATCCAAACCTGTTGTTGTTTCAGCAAGCGAGAGTCATTTAATAATTGTGACATAGAAGTGGACAGACATTGTGCCTTCGGATCCACATTTTGTTCTGGATGATGTTGCAGATTAGGCAAGGATGAAATATTGTGCGAACTGTGATTGGAAATTTCACCAAAAAGTGCAGTTTCAGCGAACAATGCTTCATTAAGCTCTTCAGAAGAAATACCACCCCACTACATTGTGAGATGAGATTGAATGGTCAATAATTTAATGAAATAAGATTGAATGACCAATATATCTTTCTCTCTTTGACACACACACACACACACACATATATATATATATATATGTTTATTGAAAGCAGGGCAAATTTTAGAAAGCATATAGAAATAGAAATAAAAGTAAAAACAAGATGAAAGAAATATATGTTTGAGATTAAAATTTAGTCCAAAGATTTGATTCGAAGAAGCAACTATTGAAATACTTTTACAAACTACAATCTAAGCATGCACTTATAGTTATAAAATAAAAATCACATTCAAAAAATGAAAAAAATTGAATAAATTGATAACTGAAATTTATTATTTTATTATTAATTTATTACATTATAAGTGTTTTATTTATTAAAAAAATTACTCAGCAAAAAAAGTGTGTTATTACACTTAGTAATTTATTTTATTATTTTGTCTTAACTATTAAAACTAATTTTATCTTTTTTAAAGCATGAATATCATACAGTTAAAAGTCACCAAACTAAACTCCTAGTCATAAAAGATCATCAATGTGAATATTATCTTTTTTAATAAAATATTCTTCACGACTGAAAAATAAAACCTTTGTTAATATCCTTACAGAACTCAACTATTTATCAAATTGTTGAAGTTTGTTGGTTAAATTATCACTTTTAATTTTAAAAAATTATCTTTTATCATTCCAACTTCATATTTTTTAAGAGCTCATAATATACCTCTCTTGTTATATTTTCTCTTCCCATTTTTTTCATCTCAAAATTTCAACCTTCAAATGTGGGAACCAGTTTTGACCCTAGAAAAAATGAGACGTAGGAAGGCATCCATGGGGAGGGGGGATGGGGGATGGGGTTGAGATTGAAGAAGTGGGGTGGGAGAGAAAAGTCAGACAAAGAAGTTAGGGGTTTTTTAACTTGTCAATCTATTTTAACATGTCCCATTTTGACTTGCCAAAACATGGGTTGAGGTAAAAAAAATGAGACTAATAGAGGAAACATATAATCCTAGCTTAAATAAGGAAACATATAATCCTAGCTTAAATGCTACATAATAGAGGAAACATATAATCCTAGCTTAAATTATTTGACAGCGGAGCATTACTTTCCTTTCCTTATTTTTCCTTCCATATATATTATATTTATGTGCATATATATTACATTTATGAGAATATGATTTGATTCCATTTTATCCTCCTAGGTTCTAGGTCATTCTATTCTCATTATACCGACTATGAATAATGTAATCATTGCTATTATTGAACGAAAAATTTTATACCAATTCTATTTGCCTCATTTCCTTTAGTTTTTTGTTATGGTATCAAGAACCTTCTAAGCTTCCCACCGTCATCTTCCTGTGGCTACCTCCGGCTCATCTGGTGAGGACGATCTTACTCCACCACCACCACCTTCCTTGTCTCACATCACAATGGCCCAATACCAATAATTGATGAATCTTCTCAGCAAATCCTTTGGACCTGGTGGTGCAAGCTTAGAGACTACTCTTACACGAGCCAACCTCACTCATTCTAACCCAAATCAAATTCACAATTCTGGTTATGGTAGTCATTGTTTTTTCTATTCCCACCACACACACACTTAACACTCTTAGTTCACACACCACACCATGGTTAACTAAC